>NC_134703.1:154994826-155298263 GCF_043290135.1 Rhipicephalus microplus | reverse complement strand
GCTCCGAATTACGGTCTGGTACACAACTTAGACGCAGATAAAAGACAACTTTTTACACAAAGACTAACAACATTCAAATTATATTCAAACAAATAAACGCTACAATGTGAAAAAGAACAGAATCATATGCATAACAAAAGACAAAATACCATTAAAGAAAAACATCATTAACGCAAAATGTGAAATAAGTGAGATCAAAACACATTTGTTGACATATACATTTCAAAAGCAAACAACAGCATTGAAGCTATACAGTTAACAATTCGTAAATATAACGTAATAAATATTCGGAATATTATTTTAAACATGTTCAATTAAATTGCGAAGGAGAATTTCCTTGAATGTATTTTTTTATTTTTCATTTATGTCAACAATAATTTCAAGTTTGCTAAGGAGACTGGGTATTTGATAGTTAGTATGTTGCTGACCATAGGTGGTCTTAGTTCTAGGTGTTCTTATGCCAGGTCTACGGAGACAGAACTCAACACACCGAGAAGAATCAAACATGGGGTGTAGTTTGTTATTTACTATATACAAAAGTAACTTGTAATTTGATTGGACCTCCTCTCCGACCCACTTCACTGCCCTGTAACTTGTGGGACTAATTTTGTGAATGTAGTCCATAAGCTGACGCGCATTTGAGGCCCCTGAGTCAAATAAATGATTACGCAAATCAAGTTTTTTGTCGTTCTGTATTTCTCACCGAATCACTGTCTCGACGTGTTAGCCGCAATTTGGGCAAATAAATTACAACTTGTTACTTGTATTATTGTACTCACACATCACTAGTTTGGCCTGTCCCCGAGTAAGTTCTCCGAGAAAACGTCTCGGAGAAATAACATCCAAGGGACTCACCTGAACACCTCCGCTCGAAAAGAGCTCTTCTATTCGGAGATGCAGAGAACGCAGCCGATCGAAGGACGGCCGGGAGGTGAATGCCGACAAGGTTGCGCATCGTCGCCTGTGGACTTATGTCCGATTCCGTGCGAGATAAACTAACACCTGTTTTCGAATGAACAATTTTGCACTAGGGGCTGCGTCAGCATCGCGCACCATTGCTTGCACAAGCGTGTTCGTGAACTTAAGCTCGTCCACCGTGACGCTATATGTAAGCACAGTCGAAATCAGCTACATCAAACTCGGATAAATCAAGTTACCTTTTATACCGAACTGTTTTCAGTCACGACAATGCTTCATGCGAATGCATAGAAAAGATCGAATAAAACTCGACCAGCCGATCAAACGACGAAGCTGGTGGCCTTCCTTTCACCAGTATATTGCGTTTCTGTGTCCTGCGAGACTTTCAGATGTCTTGTATCACTGATCTTTATTTTGAACACTCCTCGTTACTCTATGAGCTGTCAGTATAGTCACCACCTTTCATAAATACATCATATCACGTGACAGTGGTGTCACAGTTGTATCGTGCGCGCCAAATGTTGGTCCTTCTTTCTTTATAAGTAGAAGTACGCGTAGTGAAATTACTTCAAATCTGTGGCCCACACGTATTTAAGATGATCATAGTTTTCTCATAAGCTGCAGTACATATTTCTGTGACGAAGAAGAAGTGTTTGTTTAGAAGAACCCTTGTTTCTGCGCTCTGTTTTTTAGTGAACCATCGGTTTTTTAAGGCTCCTTGCCTCCATATCTTGTGGTGATGGCCATGGAGCATGCCAGAGGCCCGCCTGGTCAGAGGTCCTCACAGCTGTCAACCACAAGGAAGCGAGCTGGTTCCCCTAATGACACTGAAGACACCGATCTGTATTCTATGTCGGAAGACGACACATCCGATGACAGCTTTATACCTGTCCGGGGTAAGAGGCGAAGAGAAGGGCTGCCAATGCATCAGCATCATCTCCTGCAAGTACAGCGACTGTACAGTCAAGGCCTGCGCGCTGGCCGCACGTAATCATCTTCATGCCAGAAGATCCTTCAAGCAACCTACGAGTGCTGAAAAGGCAAGCCCTTTCTGTTGCTCTGGAATGTGCGGTGCCAGATCAAATTAAGGACGTATATATATATATATATATATATATATATATATATATATATATATATATATATATATATAAGAGCAAACCCAAGGAAGAATATTCTCGCCATAGACGTGCACGATGTGAGCGCGCTAGGACAGCTGCAGCAAATGACCAATCTAGGCGGCATTAAATTGCGCCCCTTTATCCCGATAGACGATAAATTAATTGCCGGTGTAATTTATGACATCGACATTGCCATTCCTAATGTTTACTTGCCTACCCTCATCAAGCCTGCAAGTACGCGCGGCATAAAAGTGTTTTTCAAAGGAGATTGCATACCGTTCCACGTTAAAGTTGAACATTTCCGACATCCGGTTCAGCTATTCATCCAAACGCCACTTCAATGTCATTAGTGCTTCAGGCTAGGGCACGTCAAGGGCGTATGCCCCAACTCCCGACTGTGTCCCCGTTGCACTGAGCCTCATGCCGAAGACACCTGTCGGGTGACTACTCTGAAGTGCGCCAACTGCAGCGGTCCTCACGCTGCCTCGTCGGAAGACTGTCCTCGAATCCGAAAAGAGCGCGCGGTTCTCAAACAAATGGCCCGAGACAACTCGACACACAGGGAGGCAGCCGAAGTAGTTCGGCGTCGGCGTCGACGTCGGCATCATCGAAAGTCTTCAAAAAAGGCACATTCCCGAAATGCTAGTGCTTACTCTTTAGCGGTTCCACCCAGTAGCGCCGCGAAAGGACCCATCATTTCTACGAAAGAAGCGGAAAAGCCTCCTTCTCTGGCCATGCTCCCGACCCACTCTTCTGCCAAGGAACCTCAGCAGGTTGCGGCCACACCAGAGCCGTCTCCAGCCATGAAAGGTTTGCCTAAAACAGATCGTCAAGTGATTTTGTTGCTGCGTTCTCTCATAGAAGCCATCCGAGCGATATCAGTCGACATAAAGACAGCATCTACTCGAAGCCCACTTGGAGTATTAGACGCCCTAAGCCCAGTGCTTGAATCTCTCAACTAGGAAGATGGCTACTCACACCTCATCGTTTCGTAAAGAAGTCAAAGCTGCATCCGTCATCCAATGAAACGCCTGAGAACTAAAATCACGCCTTTCATATTTTCGTCAGTTTGTGTACACCAACGTGTTTCCACTCATCGTCATTGGTGAACCCAATTTGTCGGAACCAATAAGATTATCGGGGTACGAAGCTGCCATGTCTTCAACAAACGGTGCGTGCAGCAAAATCATCGTCTTTGTTCGGAATGAACTGACGTTGTTTGTGCAACTGGTAGCGCCTCACGATGACAATTAGTATGTCTGCATCACTGTGAAAATGAACAAACTCATGTTTACTCTCATAGACGTTTATATATCGCCTCCGAATGATCTCGATTCCAGGAGATTAGCGGATATTTTGAGAGCATGTCTTGCACCATGGGTCATCATAGGTGATTTCAATATGCACCATCACGCATGGGGAAGTACGCGGACAAATGCAAAAGGAAAACATTGCCTACAACTATGGCCTGACTCTCCTGAAGGACGGTAGACCCACTTTTCTTCGAGGGGTGTCACACGGCATCTGTCTCGACCTTTCTTTTCACTCAAACTCCCTCGCGAGATACGTCAAGTGGTTCCCAGATGTTGAGACACGAGGAAGTGATCACATTTCAATCTACCTTAACATCAAAGGCTCATCTAGTTGTGGTCCACGGACGACCATTCAAGCAGTCCAATAGACCAACTTAAAATCTGACATAGAAGATGCTTGCAGCGATGGCCTACAATCCGGGTTAGAGCAAACAATTAAGAGCACAATGCGAAACGCCACTCCCACGGTGACGATATCTTCCGCACGAAACGACTTTGACATAGAGTTGGAGCGACTTCGACCACATCGACGCTGGGCGGAGCGTCGGTATCAGTGCACAAAATCAATTCACGATCTTGGGGCAAGCAGGAGGATGCAAAAGAAAATTCAGTGTCACCTGGATAGATTAGCGTCGGAACGATGGACAACGTTTTGCCAGTCACTAGACCCTCGCAAGCCACTCTCACACATTTGAAAAGCGGTGCAAAGTCTGCGTCACCCTACGGAACAGCGTTTTCCATTCAAAACGCTCGCGCTCTTTCAAGGGTGGCAAGACATCAATGTCACAGAAGATTTCTCTGCGCAGATCGCTAACCAAGCCACTCGTTCCGATTCTTCAGTGAGAGGCGACGTCCCCCGTTCCCGTGACTACCACATGGACCTCCTTTTACAATGAAGGAGACCGAGGTGGCACTAGCTCTCTGCAGGCGTTTAACTTATCCGGGTCCAGATGGTATTCCGTACCGAGCCTTGTGCAACCTTGGGAAAGGTGCAAGGAGAGAACTGTTGAGCCTTTACAACATCTCGTGGCAAGATGGCAATGTTCCTGACGACTGGAAAATAAGCCATTTGGTACCCATTTTGAAGCTGGGCAAATCCCCATTCAAACTCGCCTCATACCACCCAATAGCACTGGCCAGCTGCGTAAGAAAGGTAATGGAAAAGATTATTCTAGGTCGCCTGGGAGTGGTATTTTGAATACTACAAGATTTATCTGAATTCCGTGGCTGGTTTCTGACACGACCGTTCTTCCATTGACAATGTCATTGATCTAGTTTTGTACGTTCAGTACGAAAGATCCTGTAAGCGACTATCTACAGCTTTGTTTTAGATGTGAAAGGCGCGTATGATAATGTACTAGATGAAACCATTTTGGGTTCTCTTGCGTTGGTTGGCTTTGGTGGTGGAGTCTTTCAGTGGATTTCGAGTTACCTGGCTGCAAGATCATTCTTTGTGTTAACAGAAGATGTCCCAACTACGCAACGCTATACTTCCAGGGGTGTTCCTCAAGGCGGAGTTCTTAGCCCGACGCTATTCAATCTTGCACTAATTGTCCTTGCAGAATACTTGCCAAGTACCATTAGGATCTCAATATAAGCAGACGACATCTGTGTCTAGACTTCGGCAGTCACAAGTTTTCAGATACGTTCCCGGCTTCAAAGAGCAGCAACTATGATTGCCAACTGTTTGTTAAAACAAGGTCTCAGCATATCAACAGAAAAATGTGTGCTGGTGGCATTCACTCGCAAAGCAATGACCCCTTATGTCATCTCAATCTGCGGGCAACCCATTTCTTACGCCAGAACCCACCGGTTTCTGGGCATCATTATTGATAGGGACCTTTGTAAGAGTCCGCATGTTGCCTATATGAAGAAGCGCTTGATCGCTATTTCCCAAATGTTCAAGTTCTTGGCTCGAAAGACGTGAGAGATGTCAGTAGACGCAATGATAGAACTCTACAGAGCCCTGTTTCTCGGTTTCCTGAAATGTAGCTTGCCCGTGCTGAGCAATACCTGCAAGACCAGTGTTCGTGTTCTACTGGCAGTACAAGCCCAAGCTCTGAGGGTGTGCCTTGGTCTGCCAGATGTACGTCAACAGAGGCAACAATTGCAATTGCTGGTGACTATCTGATACAAACTCACGTTGCTGTAAAAGACCTGACAACGCATATCAGACACTTTGCACGTACTCATTGTCATAACCTTGCTCTGTTGCCTTCAGAAAGGCGCCAAGCATCAATGGCTAAAATGATTGTGAAGTACAACGAGAAACTTCACTCGGGCGTCACTCCTGCATCTAAACCATCGATACTCCGTTGGTGTCTTCTTCGACCCGCAGTGCATCTTAGCGTACCAGGGATTCGGAGGAAATCTGAGATTTCATCGTCCGTGCTGAAACAACTGTCTCTTCTTCTTTCGCACGAGAAATATTCAGACAGTGTACATATATATACCGATGGCTCCACGAACCGCCAGTGTTCGTCAGGTGCATTAGTTGTCCCAGCAAGAGGTGTTACCATCAGCTTTAGGACTGACCACCCCATGGTATCTACAGCAGCAAAACTAGCTGCTTTGCGCGCTGCACTTTGTGTGGTCAATGGGGAACTATAGCAAAAATGGTCAATTTTCAGCGACTCAAGGGCTGCCCTACAATCTTTGCTCTCAGCACTGCGTCTTGGGCCGTACGAACAGCTTATTTTCAAAATTCGATGCCTTCTCCACACTTCACACAAGAAAGGGCATCATGTGACGTTGCAGTGGCTGCCACGTCACAGTGGTGGGACTCGCTCGCTGTATTCCGTGCTGACCGGTTGTGCCCTCGCGATCTCCGACGTCAGCGTAGCTCTGATCGACTGGGCTCGCCCTACGTCATCTCCTGACGCTGATCTCCGACGACAGCGTAGCTCTGACCTACTGGACTTGCTCTGCGCCATCTCCAGACGCCGACAAAAGCTCTCGTAAGTGGTGCCGCGTCCTCAGACTCCTGTGACCATGTTTCCATCTTTCCTATCTCTCCTATCCCCTCGATATTTCCTCGCTCGCTGGCTTAGCGCATCTCTCTTTCTCTCTCTCTACACCTTTATTCCTATCCTTTTAATCCCTCCTCACCCCATCTCTTGTGAGCTACTGTTGAGGTGTCGACCCTGATGCAGAAAGTTACGGGGCTCACTTTTCTCTTCTTTTTCTTTTTATAAACATATAAAAATGTCACTGCGGCGTCATAGGGAACGAACATGCCGATACTGCCGCACGGGCAGCTTTTGAAAGAACACGAGAAGAAGTCATACCACTTTCGCGGACCAATGCTGCCAGTAATCTTCGAGGACGTGCGCGTGAAATCACGTTCTCACTATGGCGCCCACCAAGTAAAGAGGCGAGTCGTCAACACCACCTGTCCTCTTTGACGGCTCTCCGCATGCTCACTGGCCTCGACCAAAGAGAAGCCACACTTCTTCATCCCATATGGCTAGGAGTGGCATTTACAAAAACTTATTCATTTTGGCAACAGTTGGGCTCTTTTGGTGTCACGGGTGGCCTGGCATTACAGACCATTGGTAGTCTCTCTGGAGGCCAGAAGGGCAAAGTCACGTTTGCCCTCATGTCGATGCTACGGTGAGATCGCTGCAACCACGATTATTTTAATCCCCCTTCCTCACCTTATGTCGATCTTGTCATCACATCTGCACAGTAATGGTGATAGTATATGAGCAAAAATGAAAAACGGGGTAAGACTGGCAGTAATGTCCCCATATAGTTTTCACAGCAGTCTACTGTTATTCTGTGGATCTTGATGACTTGAAACTTGAAAACCTTTTTAGCTGCTACATTTGTAACAAATTCTTGGATACAATGAAGTTATTCTTGTGTTGAGACGCGACTTAATAATAAATCAGATTTGAGTGCATGTTCAATCAGGCACCTGAAAATGTTTTTGTAATCGCCCTTATAGCAACCCCAGTTAATGTGCAGTGCTTGTTCCATTCGTATAGTCATGTAATGAGTAAAACATCTGCATCTCATCACCGGCTGACTACTTCATCCAGCTGTGTAGTATTCAGGGTACTGGCCCAATCCTGCCAGGACATGGCTTCACCTGTGAGACGGACGGACGGACGGAAAAAAACTTTATTATTAAGAAGAACCCTGCAGCGTTACCGGCCCGGGCTCCGGTTACCCCGACGTTTTGTGCGGTGAGACGTAGCCTTTCCACCGCTGTCCGAGCCCGCTGGATTGCCCACAGTTGGTCGTGAAGATATGAGCTAGTCAGCGCATTTAGCCGACGCTGCGAGAGGTACAACTACGGAGGCAGACTGGTCTTTGGGACCGAAAAGTGACAAAAAAATGCATTTTTTTAAAAATTGGCATATTTTGTTTCTGCAAGTAGTTTTTTATCTCTATGCAAATTTTCACCCACCAGGAAGTGGTAATTTTTTTGTAATGTCATTATAACTGGGTGTGGCGATAGCGTAGTGGTTAGAGAATCCGCCTTGCATGCAAAAGGTCCGTGGCTCAAATCCCGGTGCCGCGCAGTTCCCAACCAGATTATAAAAAAATCCGCGTGGAGATGGAACTGCATTAAGAGGCCTGGGGTGCGGCCTCACCGGTAACCACTGCCGGTAACGCACTCCCTCACCAGAGAAGGTTTGGCCACCCTGGTGCAGTATCTGGCCACTACCTCCCACATGCATACGTCAATTAACTCATCACCCTCAGTTCCCAGCAGCTGCGAAGCAACTGTCCATGGCGGTGGTCAGATCTGCAACGCAGCAGAGGGTGCTAAGAATCTCTGGATCCGGACAGGCCGCCATTAGAACCTGAACTTGGCAACGTTTAACGCTGGAACCTTATCTAGTGAGGGAAGTCTAGCTGTACTATTCGAGGAGCTAGAGGGTGTTAAATGAGATATAATAGGGCTCAGTGAGGTTAGGAGGACAGATGAGGCATATACAGTGCTACAGAATGGGCACGTCCTTTGCTATTTGGGCTTGGTTGACAGAAGAGAACTGGAAGTGGAGTTCCTGATTCACAGAAACATAGCTGGCAACATATAGGAGTACTATAGCATTAATGAAAGGTTGGCAGGTATTGTAATTAAACTGAATAAGAGATACAAGATGAAGGTGGTACAGACTTACGCGCCTACATCCAGCTACGATGACGCTTCAGTTGAAAGCTTCTACTAAGACGTGGAATCGGCAATGAGTAAGGTAAAAATTCAGTATACTATACTGATGGGAGACTTTGATGCAAAGTTAGAGAAGAAGCAGGCTTGAGACCAGGCAAAAGGAGATTATGGTGTCGGTACTAGGAACGCCAGAGCAGAGCTACTAGTAGAATTCGCAGAACGCAACATTTTACGGATTTTGAATACCTTCTACCGAAAACGAGGAAACCGCAAGTGGACATGGAGGAGCCCTAATGGCGAAAATAAGAACGAAATAGACTTTATAATGAGTGCACACCCAGGCATCGTGCAGGATGTGGAAGTGGTTGGCAAGGTACGATGCAGTGACCATAGAATGGTAAGGTCTCGAATTCGCCTAGACTTGAAGAAGGAACGACAGAAACTGATACGCAAGAAGCCAATCAATGAGCTAGCACTGAGAAGGAAAGTACAAGAATCCATAGTCTGACTTCAGAACAGGTACTCGGCTCTTAGTGAGGAAACCAACCTTAGCGTAGATACAATGATAATCTGACGAGTATCATTACGGAGTGTGCAGTGGAAGTTGGAGGTAGGGTAGTTAGACCGGACAATGGTAAGCATTCCCAGGAAACGAAGAATCTCATTAGGAAGCGTCAAATCATGAAAGCCTCAAGTACAACAGACAAAATATAACAATACAAGCACAGAGATGAGCGCACCCGAGTCATCGTCGATGCTGCGCTGATGGCACGAGAACAGGTTTCATGCATTAGCAAGCCTTCCATGTCTCTGTCCGAGAAGGAATTAAGGTTCCTTGAAAGTATCGGCTCGTGCAACTAATTTTACTTCTTCAAGTTTTCTGTATTGTTTCCGTAGAGTCCTTTTTTTGGCTTTTGTTTTTTCTCTTACTCTTGTATTGTTCTTTGCCACATGGTTTTTCTTACATGGTTTACTCTCTCCTTTATATGTTTTTGCACTCTGTACAATAAACACTGTTGGAAGTTAGCGCCCGTCTTCTTCTTGTCCTTTTGTCGTCGTTGTGATCTCGCGCTATAACAATCGTCGTATAATAACAACTAGCCCAAACCACTACGCTTCTTAGTTGTGGCGTTGCAGTTCTGCGTGAGTTAACAACGCACATGAATCCGTAAGGATTTTTCGAAACGGTGCCGTAATAGCAGAAGTTACACGTAGTTGATGGCACTAAGGGTGTCCTCGCCCGTTTCCCTCTTCCGCTCGTTCGTCATCTCATCTCTCCTCCGGGCCGAGAGCCCCTCCTCCCCTTACGATGAGGAAGAGCGGCGAGCAAACGTAGTGGTAGCGAATCGTAAACAGCGCGAGAACAGAACGACGACAAAGAGACAAGAAGGACACTCTTTGTCATTGTTTTGTTCTCGCGCTATAACTATCATCATATCATACCAACTAGCCCAAACTGCCACACTTAAACAGGCCTTTGGATGACGAGCAGAAGTCATGGGGACGTCATGGTGAACATTTGAGGGGTGTTGCGCGTCGTGGCGACCGCAGTCTGCGGGTAGCGGGGCCGGTCGCCGTCGCTCCGTCGAGCCAAGGACTAGGGGAGAGCTTTGAGCAAACTCAATGGATTTATTTACATCTTTACAGTGAGCTGTCGAGGTGAAGACAGAAGAGAAGAGAGATGGGCGAGGCGCTGCACGCCCTTTTGTTGACCCCCGTTCCCTAGGTCCCTAGGTTGGGGATCACTACACAAAACAATGCGGACCAATGGTGTTGTGGAAGTTCCTCTCAGTGAAGTACCGCCCGTCATGTATGTTCATAGAGGCACAACACTGGCTTGCACATACACACGCACCCTTGCCACTAGTCGCAGTGCTGCCGTAGAACAGGGAGGGGGAGAGCGGAAGACGCACGGGCGCCTCGACCCCTTTGGTGCCGGCCTCACGCTGCGCTCCCACGGGAAGATCTTAGCGCGCCCTTTCGAGAGGTGCCAGGTTCGTGGAATCCTCTGGGAAGAGCCCTTTGACCAGCGCCATCGTCGTCTGCTGGTTAACGCGCTAACGATGCGTGGCCCAGGCGGGAGATAGAGCGGCGGCTCCATAACCCTCTTTGGCAACATTCCACACAGTTGGCGCCACTGTCAATCAGTGGGCGCCGTCTCGTGTAGTCGGCCCCTGTTGCTTCCTCCGTCCAGCCGTGGAGAGACTATCCTTTTGGCACTAATCCGGCGTGGCGAATGACCCACTGGGTCAAGGCATAGCTTGATCGCTACAGCTCCTCCGCCAACGGGAAGATCTCGGACGTCGGGTAGTATCAGCTGCTCGACGGGAGAGATCACAGTAACCGCAGTCTTCCAACACCATTGAAACCACAAAGACCAACCGCTAGAACCAGAAAGCGCCGGCAATGAGTTTTCGGCAACCAGGCCGGTCTTTCAATTGTGCCACAATGCACCTACGCTTTTTTTAAATGGCGACCACACTAATACTCTTGCTCATAGCTAAAAACTTTGATTACTCAAAAGACCACTTAAAACCATTACGGAAAAACGCCCGTCAACAGAACACAAAAGAAAGCAAAAGCAAAACAAAAGCTAAAAAGCTCTGCTTAATGTGTCAACATTGGCGTTCGCGGAACCCTTCTTATACTTCAGAGTGAAGTTGAGCTCCTGAAGCGCAAGGCTCCAACGTAGTAGTCGTGGATTCTTTCCCGACATTTGCGATAGCCATGTCAGTGGGCAGTGGTCAGTGACGAAGACAAAAGAAGTTCCGTAGAGGTAGCAGGCTAATTTTTGGGTAGCCCACACAATGCAGGCACATTCTTTTTTCCGAAGCACTGTAGGCCTCCTCACGAACAGAGAGTTTCCTGCTGGCGTACAACACAGGGTGCTCGTTCCCGTTCTCATCCTCCTGGCACAGTATTACTCCTACGCCTCTGTTGCTGGCATCACATTGCACAATAAAGGGACGATCATAGTTCGGTGCATGCAGTACGGGTGAGCTAACAAGAGCCGCTTTGAGCACCTGGAAGGCGCCCTTCTTTTCCGCACTCCGAAATACCTTTTCTGGAGCCTTCTTGCGCAGTGCATCCGTTAACGGAGCGGCTACCTCCGAGTACTGAGGGATGTAGCGCTGATAATACCCTGTCAGCCCTAAAAAGGAGCGGATAGCCATCTTGCTTTCTGGTGGCGGGAACTCGCTAACCGCCTCTACTTTGAACTCGTCAGGTCGCCTCCTGCCCTGCCCTACCACGTGCCCTAGGTACTTTACTTCGGCGCGAGCTAGCTGGCACTTAGCCGGCTTCACTGTCAGTCCAGCGTGCGTCAAACGTCTAAGGACATCGCTAAGATGGTACAGGTGATCTTCCCATGTATTGGAATAAATAGCGATGTCGTCTAAGTAGGAAACAGCGTAGCCTTCAGCCCCCTGCAGAACTGGGTTCATTAGCCTTGAAAAGCAAAAGGGGGCGTTCTTAAGGCCAAAGCTCTGAACTAGGGGCCTAAATGTGCCCGTCGGTGCCACAAAGGCCGCATACTCACTAGCTCGTTTAGTCATTGGAACTTGCCAATAGCCTCTTACTAAGTCCAAAGTCGAGACGTATTTAGCAGCGCTCACTTTTTCCACCAGCTCCTCTACGTTGGGTATAAGATAGGTTTGGTCCTTCATGATCGCGTTAAGTTTGCGGTAATCCACGCAAGGCCGTGGATCCTTCCCCGGAACCTCAACGAGAATCATAGGGGACGTGCAGGTGCTCTCGCAAGGTTCGATAAGCTTAAGCTAGAGAATTCGATCTACTTCCTTTTTCAAGATCTCCTGCTGTCGCAGGGCTAGCCTATACGGCCTCGACTTCACAGTGGTGTCAGAAGCTAGCTCAATGTCATGAGTGATAACCTCAGTTCGTCCTGGCCTTTCCGAGAAAACATTGATGTGTTCTGACAACAAGTAGCGTAAGTCAACTTTCTGCATCTCATTCAAGCCCTCGGCCGGTCCTACGGTTTTCATGACATCGGTAACCTCCATTGATCTTCCAACTTCCACCAACCCTGGAATTTCAGGTGTTAGCTCCTCCGTGCTGTTAAGAGCCAAGTTCACTTTCTGCACTTCTCCCACATAACTCTTCATTAAATTGTGGTGGTAAATGACAACCTCTCGGCGTCTTCCTTTACGTTCCAGTGCGTAATTTGTGTCCGAGAGCTTCTTCACAACCCGAAAGGGCCCCTCCCATTGAACCTCCAGCTTATTTGCTCGCGAGGGGCGCAGGACCATTACCTGATCGCCTTCCTGATAAGCTCTCAGTTTCGCGTTTCGATCGTAGTAGCTCTTGGCTTTACTTTGCGCCTCTCTCATGTTCGCCTCAGCAATGTTTCGAGCACACCATAGCCTTTCCAATAATTTCTGAATGTACTCGACCACCGTAGGGTCAGTACTCTTCGACTCCTAGGTTTCGCGCAAAAGTCGCAATGGAGACCTGAGCGTCCGTCCATAAACCAGCTCCGCGGGCCTGAACCCCGTCGCTTCATGAGTGACCGATCTCAGTGCAAACAGCATTGCCGGAAGACAAGCATCCCACTGACACTTCCTTTCAAAGATAAGGGCTCGCAGAACTCGTTTCATCACGGAATGACACCGCTCTACACAATTGGACTGCGGGTGGTACGCGGAACTGTGGATTATTTTCATTCCACACTTTTGTGACTACTGAGCCCTGGTCGCACTGTATCTCCTGAGGAAAGCCCACTCTCGAAAAAAATAGGCAGTAGTGCGTTGACTACCTCTACGGAACTTTGCTCCTTCATTGGTATCGCCTCAGGAAATTTGGTTGCTGGACAAACGGCGGTAAGCAAATACCGGTAGCCTGACTTTGTCACTGGGAGTGGTCCCACAACGTCTATTACCAGCCGGCGAAATGGCTCCGAAATGAGCAGAACAAGCTTAAGTGGTGCCTTTCCCTTCTCGTGCGGTTTTCCCCCTCTCTGGAAGGTGTCACACGCTCTTACGTGCTTCTCAACTTCTTTGAAGCATCCTGGCCAATAAAACTCCGTTAGGAGCCTATCTTTGGTCTTCCGAGCTCCTAAATGCCCCGACCAACCAACTCCGTGACAGAGATCCACAATGTCAGGCCGATACTTAGCCGGCACTACAGTCTGGTCCAACGGGCGACCTTTTGCAGTCCGGTAGTGGCGGAACAAGATGCCATTTTTGACAGGAAAACTGACATTCTTCCTTGCCACCCCTTCCCTGACGATGTTCCAAATTTCCTTAAGGCTGGGATCGCTTTTTTGCTGCTCGATGAGCTCGTCTCTTGTCACTTTCCCCAGTACATTGCTTAGTGCTTTTGATACCGGCAACACGAGCAGCCCCTCCTCCGATTCTCTTTCCGCTGTATCAGCGCTAGTCTGCTTCTCTGACCCCTCTCTTTCTTTTTCAGTAGGCGACGGGATAGCAGGCTCCGCTGCGCTGACTCCAGCTGGTGTTGCTGGACTTCCGGTGAAACTCGGTTCTTGCCGCTCTAGTTCGGATGCTAACGCTCGTGCTTTAGCTCGTGTCAAGGCTTGTACTGTTCCCTCGTGAAAACTTTTCCCTTGTTCTCTCAGCAGACGGTCGGTCCTATTCGAGAACAAATAGGGGTACTGCGGGGGCAGCTTGTCTGACACCGCCGCTTCCGTCTCCACTTCTCCGAACGGCCCTGTGAGGATTACTCGAGCTACCGGAAGACAAATGCTTCCATCTTCCAAAACTGGTTTAATTCATGCGCACTTGCCGTTGTAGTCTGCTTGTGCCACATAGTCCAGGTGCACCAGATCCATGGTTGCCCCACTGTCTCGTAAGACGCGGCACGGCTTTCCGTTCACTGTTAGGTTAAAAAGGTACGGACTAAGAAGCTCCTCGCTAGTGGCTGAGTCAGAAGTATACGAAAGGGCTGGCCTGGGCCTACGACAGCCTACGGCAATACACCCTTCCTTCATGCATTTGTAGCAAGTAGGTGGTTTCCGAGCCTCAAAAGGACTCTTTTTGGAAGAATCCCCCGAAACCTTTCCCTCCTGTTTCTTTTGTGATCCTTGACCACTTGCAGCGAAGTCCGTCTTTTTCTGTGCAGTCGTACCTGCGTCAGCTCCCTGCTTCGCCGTCCAAGGTTTCCCTTTATCTCCCGCTTTTGTTGGAGGAACCTCGTCTTTTTCTCCCCGGCGTGACGCGTACTCGTCAGCCAAGTCGGCCGCTGCCTGTATTGTTTTTACGCCGGCTCTATCTTGGATCCAGAGCTTCATTGGCTTGGAAAGTTTTGAAAAAAACTGTTCGAAAGCCACTACTTCAAGAGCCATTTCGAAGTTCCCAAAAGCGTTGGCTCCTTTCATCCATTCTACTAAGTTGCCCTTCAACTCGTAGGCAAACTCAGAATACGTGCTGCCCTGCTTCTTTGTCAGATTGCGAAACCGCTGGTGGAACGCGTCTGGCGAAAGTCGGAACCTCTTTAAAAGGCTATCCTTCACTTTGTCATAGTTGTCCGCATCCTCCACCGGAAGCCGCGCGATTACATCCGCTGCTTCACATGGCAGCAAACTTAACAAATTTGGAGCCCATGTGCTACGACCAAGCTTCGATTTTTCACAGGTTCTCTCAAAGCTCACAAGAAAGAGGCCCACATGTTGCCCTACTTTGAAGGGTTGCAATAGTTTAGATAAATCACAAAGATTTTGTCTGCCTTCTACCTCCACTCCTTGGACCCCTGCAATCTTCCTCATTTCCACTTCGAGCCGCAACTGTTCTATCTCCAGTTCTTTTTGCCTTAGCTGACGTTCCTGTTCCTCATGCCTTTCCTGACGTTCCTGTTCCTGTCGCCTTTCCTGACGCTCCTCTTCCTCACGCTTTTCCTCGCGCTCCTGTTCCTGTTGCTTTTTGAATCTCGTTCCACGTTTCTTTAATATCTTCACTGCTCAGATTCAAGCCATCGATAGCGCTAACAATTGCGTCTTTCTTCATCCCCGCATCTACTTCTCCTCCCAGCTCCTCCCCTAGAATCAGGAGCTGATTCTGCAACAAACGCTTCCAATCCATGACAGAGAACTAGTGTGGTGCAGCTCAGTCTCTACCCAGAAGCTCCGTAAATAACTGCTTCTGTGGTAGCCTCTACCAGCGAAAAGATTGCACTTCTATCTTATCAGCCTGGCAACCAAAAAAACCAAAGCCAGCACTCACCGTCCACAGCTGCCAGTCTCCATGATCTCGGCGTGTTGTTCATTCTCCGTCCTCCAGGCTCACATCCCACCGCTTACCATCCAGTTGTTGCGCGTCGTGGCGACCGCAGTCTGCGGGTAGCGTGGCCGGTCGCCGTCGCTCCATCGGGCCAAGGACTAGGGGAGAGCTTTGAGCAAACTCAACGGATTTATTTACATCTTTACAGTGAGTTTTCGAGATGAAGACAGAAGAGAAGAGGAATGGGCGAGGCGCTGCACGCCCTTTTTGTTTACCCCCGTTCCCTAGATCCCCAAGTTGGGGATCACTACACAAAACAATGCGGACCAACGGTGATGTGGAAGTTCCTCTCAGTGAAGTACCGTCCGTCATGTATGTTCATAGAGGCACAACACTGGCTTGCACATACACACACACCCTTGCCACTAGTCCCAGCTCTGCCGTAGAACAGGGAGGGGGAGAGCGGAAGACGCACGGGCGCCTCGACCCCTTTGGTACCGGTCTCGCGCTGCGCTCCCACGGAAAGATCTTAGCGCGCCCTTTCAAGAGGTGCCAGGTTCGTGGAATCCTCTGGGAAGAGCCCTTTGACCAGCACCGTCGTCGTCTGCTGGTTAACGCGCTAACGATGCGTGGCCCATGCGGGAGATAGAGCGGTGGCTTCATAACCCTCTTTGGCAACATTCCACACAGTTGGCGCCGCCGTCAATCAGTGGGCGCCGTCTCGTGTAGTCGGCCCCTGTTGCTTCCTCCGTCCAGCCGTGGCGAGACTATTCTTTTGGCACTAATCCGGCGTGGCGAATGACCCGCTGGGTCAAGGCATAGCTTGATCGCTACAGGGGCTGAACGTTGCCAAAAGATGTTCAGAGGGGAAGGGATTATTTCTTTGAATACACGTGGCACCCGCAGCTCGCAGCGCAGCCGCGTTTATCATTAGAGAGTTTTGGTTTAGCGCCCGCAACTCGATAGAGGTGGCAAGAGTGCGCATGCGCTGAACCTAAGATAGATGTGCGTATTCACGCACGCAGGAGATGCGTACACTAGATATCGGCACCTAAGTTACGCCCGCTACGGACGTTGTGTACTTTATTGGCAGTTCTCGCGAGATCTCAAACTGCCGTGACTGAAACAGACAAGATTGCTGTGACCGATAACACCAACATGGTCCGTCACGGCAGGAAACGATTTTGGAACTTGAACGAGTAACCTGAAGCCAATAGGTGAACAGATGCAGTGGAATGTGATCGTCGCTAAGCCGAAGTACAACGTTGGATGACCGGGCAACGTAATTTACGAAGCAGGACCCCGATGGTGACGTGAAGCACCACGGTGAATTTGTGGGTTGTATACAGGCCGTCGTGTGCTGTGTGTGATTCCTTTGAACTGTGGTGGTTGCGACGTGTGTCTAACCGGAAGATCTCTTAAAAGGGTCATGACATGGTGACCCAACAATTCGCGGTTTTCGGCGAAAAACGAAAGTAGATGGTCGAATATGCTTGTACACGTGTGATAACTGGACTGTGAAAGATTATTTCAGTCCAAAATAAGCTGTCATCACCATCATCATCATAATCATCAGCCTGACTACGTCCACTGCAGGACAAAGCCCTCTCCCATGTTCCGCCAGTTAACCCGGTTCTGTGCTTGCTGCTGCCAATTTATACCCGCAAACTTCTTAATCTCATCTGCCCACCTAACCTTCTGTTTCCCCCTAACCCGCTTCCCTTCTCTGGGAATCCAGTTAGTTACCCTTAATGACCAGCGGTTATGCTGCCTACGCGCTACATGCCCGGCCCATGTCCATTTCCTCTTCTTATTTCAACTATGATATCCTTAACCCCCGTTTGTCCCCTAATCCACTCTGCTCTCTTCTTGTCTCTTAAGGTTACACCTACCATTTTTCTTTCCATTGCTCGCTGCGTCGTCCTCAATTTAAGCTGAACCCTCTTTGTAAGTCTCCAGGTTTCTGCTCCGTAGCTAAGTACCGGCAAGATACAGCTGTTATATACCTTCCTCTTAAGGGACAATGGCAATCTACCTGTCATAATTTGAGAATGCTTGCCGAATGTGCGCCACCCCATTCTTATTCTTCTAGTTACTTCAATCTCGTGGTTAGGCACTGCGGTTATTACCTGCCCTAAGTAGACATAGTCTTTTACAACTTCAAGTGCACTATTACCTATCTCGAAGCGCTGCTCCTTGCCGAGGTTGTTGTACATTACTTTCGTTTTCTGCAGATTAATTTTAAGACCCACCTTTCTGCTCTCCTTGTCTAGCTCCGTAATCATGAGTTGCAATTCGTCCCCCGAGTTACTCAGCAATGCAATGTCATCGGCGAAGCGCAAGTTACTAAGGTATTCTCCATTAACTCTTATCCCTAACTGTTCCCATTCTAGGCTTCTGAAAACCTCCTGTAAGCACGCGGTAAATAGCATTGGGGAGATTGTGTCCCCCTGTCTTACACCCTTCTTGATTGGTATTCTGTTGCTTTCTTTATGAAGCACTATGGTAGCAGTTGATCCCCTGTAGATTTCTTCCAGAATGTTCATATATACTTCATCTACGCCCTGATTCCGCAGTGTCTGCATGACGGCTAATATTTTTACTGAATAAAACGCCTTCTCGTAGTCTATGAAGGCTATGTATAGTGGTTGGTTATACTCTGAGCATTTCTATATTACCTGATTGATAGTATGAATGTGGTCAATTGTTGAGTAGCCTGTTATAAATCCTGCTTGTTCCTTTGGTTGATTGAATTCTAATGTTTTCTTTACTCTGTTAGCAATTACCTTTGTAAATAGCTTGTATACTACAGAGAGCAAACTGATCGGCCTGTAATTCTTCAAGTCCTTGTCATCTCCTTTCTTATGTATTAGGATGATGTTAGCGTTCTTCCAAGACTCTGGTACCCTTCCCGTCAGGAGACACCTCGTAAACAGGGTGGCTAGTTTTTCTGACACAATCTGTCCTCCATCTTTCAGCAGGTCTGATGTTACCTGATCCTCACCAGCAGCTTTGCCTCTTTGCATGCTCTCCAAAGCTTTTCTGACTTCTTCTATCATTACTGGTGGGGTGTCATCTGGGTTACTGCTAGTCCTTATAGTATTAAGGTCGTGGTTGTCTCGGCTACTGTACAGATCTCTGTAAAACTCCTCCGCTGTTTTAACTATCCTATCCATATTGGTAGTTATTTTGCCTTCTTTGTCTCTTAGTGCATACATCCGACTTTTGCCTATCCCAAGTTTCCTCTTCACTGCTTTGACGCTTCCTCCGTTTTTCAGAGCATGTTCGATTCTCTCCATGTTATACCTCCTTACATCGCATACCTCACGCCTATTAATCAACTTCGAAAGCTATGCCAGTTCTATTTTGTCTGTTGTACTTGGGACTTTCATGATTTGACGCTTCTTAATTAGGTTCTTCGTTTCCTGGGAAAGCTTGCCAGTGTCCTGTCTAACTACCCTGCCTCCAACTCCCACTGCACACTCCGTAATGATACTCGTCAGATTATCATTCATTGTATCTACGCTAAGGTTGGTTTCCTCACTAAGAGCCGAGTACCTGTTCTGCAGTGACACTCTGAATTCCTCTACTTTCCCTCTCACTGCTAGCTCATTGATTGGCTTCTTGCGTATCAGTTTCTGTCGTTCTTTCTTCAAGTCTAGGCGAATTCAAGACCGTACCATTCTATGGTCACTGCATCGTACCTTGCCAAGCACTTCCACATCCTTCACGATTCCTGGGTGAGCAGTCATTATAAAGTCTATTTCGTTCTTATTTTTGCCATTAGGGCTCCTCCATGTCCACTTGCGGTTTTCTCGTTTTCAGTAGAAGGTATTCAAAATCCGCAAATTATTGCGTTCTGCGAATTCTACTAGTAGCTCTCCTCTAGCGTTTCTAGTGCCGATGCCATAATCTCCTACTGCCTGGTCTCCAGCCTGTTTCTTCCCTACCTTTGCATTAAAGTCGCCCATCACTATAGTATAGTGTGTTTTTACCTTACTCATTGCCGATTCCACGTCTTCATAGAAGCTTTCAACTGAAGCGTCATCATGGCTGGATGTAGGTTCGTAAGCTTGTACTACGTTCATCTTGTATCTTTTATTCAGTTTAATTACAATACCTACCACCCTTTCATTAATGCTATAGTATTCCTCTATGTTGCCAGCTATGTTTCTGTGAATTAGGAACCCCACTCCCAGTTTTCTTCTGTCTGCCAAGCCCCGATAGCAAAGGACGTGCCCATTCTGTAGCACAGTATAGGCCTCATCTGTCCTCCTAACCTCACTGAGCCCTATTATATCCCATTTAACACCATCTAGCTCCTCGAATAGTACAGCTAGACTTCCCTCACTAGATAAGGTTCTAGCGTTAAATGTTTCCAAGTTCAGGTTCCAATGGTGGCCTGTCCGGATCCAGAGATTCTTAGCACCCTCTGCTGCGTTGCAGATCTGACCGCCGCCGTGGTCAGTTGCTTCGCTGCTGCTGGGGACTGAGGGCCGTGAGTTATTTGACGTATGCATGTGGGAGGTAGTGGCCAGATACTGCACCAGGGTGGCCAATCCTTCTCTGGTGAGGGAGTGTGTTCGCGGCGGTGGTTACCGGTGAGGCCGCACCCCAGGCCTCTTAATGCAGTTCCATCAACACGCGGATTTTTTTAATCCGGCTGGGAATTGCGCGGCACCGGGATTTGAACCACGGACCTCTTGCATGCGAGGCGGATGCTCTAACCACTACGCCATCGCCGCACCAAATTCATGTTATTCATGAAGTGCCTACAAGGATTAGAGGCCAAATTAGAGGGAAGTGGACTGGGCTTGAACCTCTATTTCGTTAAACAAGGAAAACTAATTGAACAGGCCCTACCAGCATTGATATACGAAGATTATATAGTGCTAATGGCCGACAACAAGGAAGATTTGCAGAGATTGATGGACATCTGCGGTAATGAGGGAGATAGATTAGATTTCAGATGCAGTAAGAAAAATTCGGCAGTCATGATTTGTAATGATAATGAAGGTAGTGAGCTTAGAATACTGGAGGTCACGCTAGAGATAACAGATAAATACAAAAATCTGAGCATATGGATAAGCAATGGGACCGATTACCTAAGGGACCTCTAAATATACGTGACAACTAAAGGGACCGAGTACCTAAGGGAACACGAAAAATACTTACGACTAAAGGTAACAAGAATTCAGCGGTGATGAAAAACAGGGCACTGTGGAATTACAATAGGTATGATGTTGTGAGAGGAACATGGAAAGGGGTCATGGTTACTGGTCTGACGTTCGGCAAGGCGGTCTTGTGGATTAGATCAGAAGTTCAATCAAGGTTAGAAATTAAGCAATGTGGAATAGGTAGGCTTGCCTTGGGAGCTCACGGGAATTCGCCAAACAAGGGAGTACAACGTGATATGGGATGGACATCATTTGAGGGCAGGGAAGCTAGCAGCAAGAAAAAATTTGTGAAGTGATTGAGAGAAATGGGGGAAGAGCGTTGGGCTAGGAAGGTATTCAGCTACTTGTACATAAAGAATGTCGATACAAAATGGAGGAAGCGAACCAGAAAATTGACTGGTAAATACAGTAGCACCCCGCTGTTGCGTTCTCGTGTGCTGCGTTTTCCTGGCTGTTACGTCGTTTTCGGCCGGTCCCGGCACAGCTCCCATAGGATCCAATGCATTAGGAACCCTGCTGCTGTGTCGCAACTGTGGAACCGTTCCCGCATCATACGTTGCGAAGTGCCACGACGCGCCGGCCCGAGCGGCCATGTTGTCTTTCATGTAGCTTGGCTAGGCGGCTTGACGATGGGATTGGCCGCCCAAAGTGCCGGGGGCAACACCTATGACGTACTTTCGGTTCATGCCAGCAAAAGCATGACCTTTAAAATCTGTATTTGCACTCTAAGAAAGATTTTGTCTATGACGCGTTGGGGCCCTAAAATTGGTTTGGCATCTGTATAAGTAAGGTCTCCGAGACCTGTTTTTGTTTCCTCGGGATGTCATGCTGGCTTAAGGGGGGAGGTGGCATTGAAAAAAAACTTTTTTAATTGTTGACCTACAGCAATGAAATTTGGCATGCATACTCATAAGTGTCTAGAATAGGGAAATATGCAGTTTCATCATGATAGCTTCAGTAGTTCTCAGTTACATAATGCTACACGATCCAATTACATGGTCTGCTCGTGGAAAGCCTAGCGCTGCAACAAAACATGCCAGGAAGCTGCGAATGATGTTGATCTTCACTCAAAAGAAAGCTACAGGGTATGACACTCTCAAAATTTTTTAATAAGTTCTCTTTTTTTAGAGATCATCATGGCTGCCGACACACATTGTCAGAAACAATGGCACGGACAAATCATCGTCTAAAAAAATAACAGGGCCACAAAACAGAAATTGAAGATTGCTGTACCCACAAGCAGTGTTCAGGAATTCAGGAAAAAAAAAACAGAATCAAAATCAGTCTAGTCATTCTCGTCTCTTTCCACGAGCAATGCACAATGTCCAAACACACTTGTGAGAAAAAGCCTGTCGAAGTTTTCGACAGGCTTTTTTCAATGAAATTTTTTTGTTTCTCGTTGGATATTGATGAAAATTGGCACAGACACTAAGAATAATCTCACAGTGCTTCCATAAAAATTTTGAAGCGATACCACAAATACTTTTATGAGAAACAAATTATTTCTTCATTGAACCAAGTGGAGGGGTTGAGCATAATGTCAAAAAAAAAACAGTATTGAGAAAGCTGCGTTTAAAGTTTCAACTTTTCTTTACGTCTCTAAGACACCTAAAAATTTTGATCTCAGGTTTGTCTTGTGATATTTGACTTTTCATGATTTACTCCTTTTCAGGATTTACAAATAACAAGTATAGATTTCAAACCAAGTTCTTTATATGAAGGAGTGGTGTGATAGGTATGACAGAAAAGATTGTAATTGAATAAAACCATATACTGAAATTATTACACATACTTTTTTGTGCTGAAGTTGTAATTAGCGTAATTAAGTACTTGATTACAAATATTCACAGAAATTTTTTTGGAGAGAGGTTTATTGCATCAGAAAAATGGATCACACCATGTCGGCCTATGCCTTCTTTCTAAATAACGAAGTTATGGGCAGAATACTGGTGGCACGGGAATTCTTAGCAGTATAATTAATGACACGAACGGGCATAAAAAAAATTCGTGCCCCTGATTCACACACGCTCTTTCGCCGCTCTAGCCGTGAAACGCATCATCATACAGCCGGTCGCGGACTCTAATCTACAGCAATTCATTAACCTCGGAACATTCATAGACGTTCGTGGCGATATCAAGCACGGCTCCAAGCACGTCTGAATCGCATCGCAAAAGCTTACTGACAGCACTTCATATGACCGTGGGGTGCGCGGCCGCGTGGACAGTGCAGCCGGCGCGTAATGCACTTGCCGGCGGCGTTCGATGACGATGCACGAAATGTGTACTATGAAGACATAAATCGGCACACACTGCACTTGGCATCGCATTTTTGAATGACGGCGAGCGAATGACGACGAGCGAAATAAGCTGTAGAAGTCTTCAGCTGTAAACTCCGCCCACCGCCGGTGACTACCATTTTGCCGTGGCGTGCGTGACGCCACAGACTGATGGAAGCAGTGCCGTCGTCTGCTACCAAACGCCACCTTTGGCACGCAATGAGTGTGTTCTCTGTGTTGCGAGTGTTGCTTGCCGCATGGTCTGCACGTATAGCAAATGTTGCGAAGTTGTACGTGTACCATCTCCATGTCGTCGGCACCATCGTCAGCTCAAAATTTGGGCAATGATTCATCGAGCAGCAGAAGCGGCAATGACGTCGTGTACGCTGCGCATTTTGATTTTGACTCCATCGCCTGGAGCTCGAGCGACGGAGACGGGGCGAACCCAGATGCCATTGACCTCGGTGTTGTAGCAGACGTTGCAGACGGCCTTCCGCAATGGTAAGTAGCTTTATTTCAAGCGTGCCTGGTTGACAAGCGAGTCTAATGATTAAGAGACACTGCATTCGCGAGCACACGGTCGGCACAGTGTCTGACCGCAGCCTCGGCCTTTTCACTGGTATACCGAACTCGCCGAGAAGACGCTGGTGATCGTTGTAGCTGTGTGCCGTGAAGTGCACCGAGCACAAAACAGATGCGTCACTTGCGCAGCAGTCCTTCCTGCGCACGTTTAACTCCCAAGCCTTGCGTTTGGCGGGCTCTTTAGGGAACTTGAAGAATGACACAGTACTCTCCCTGCTCTGTACGCTCTGTCACCCCACATCGCAGCATGGGCAACGCGTTGGCATCGCTTCAACCACTGCAAGCCATTCAGTTCCAGTGACACGTTGAAAAACTATGAAACAAGTCGATTGCAGTCGCAGCTGACCATGGAACACGATCGCCCTCCGTACTGTGAACAGCATGCAGAAGCTCGTGGAGCAAGCGGTTTGTTACGTCACGGCTAGCGAGTGCATTAGTGTTGCCCGACCACTAGGCCGCTCACTCGTTTATCAAAATGTTCGATTATAAATTAACGGCACCACCAAATGCGCTGAAGTTTCGCCAGCTTGTTTATGAACATACAAGGACCAACGCACACAACACAAATTATGGTCGAAAATTAGCTCTCATGACCCCTTTAATGATTACCTGAAAAAGCATTCCAAGCGTTAGAAAGCAAAGGTTTGTTCTTTAGTCGTGCATTTAGCGTGCGCGTGGATGTACGTTGGCGTTATACGAAACTCGGGTAATTTTCTTCGCACACGGTGCCCTCATCATTCTGAAAGCAGCTACCACGGGAAGTGAAGAATGACACGTGAAGACGCCGCCGCCAATGGGGGTACTTATGTATTTAGTGTTTAGCAATCTTAGTTTGTTTTTTTTTTGTTTTTTTTTCTTTCTTTCTCTGGATTTTGGAAAACGTCAGTAGCAAACAATAAATGATAAATTGGCAGTACCCGCCACGGTGGTCTAGGGGCTAAGGTACTCGGCTGCTGACCCGCAGGTCGCCGGATCGAATCCCGGCTTCGGCGGCTGCATTTTCGATGGAGGCGGAAATGCTGTAGACCTGTGCGCTCAGATTTGGGCGCACGATAAAGAACCCCAGGTGTCAAAATTTCTGAAGCCCTCCACTATGGTGTCTCTCATAATCATATGGTGGTTTTGGGACGTTAAACCCCACATATCTATCTATTAATTGGCAGTAAGCTATCGTCTTCGCCGTCTTTGTCCCTCATGCTGCTAGTTTACCTATCGTCAACACCCAAACCAATACTCGTCCCCGGATAAGATCACCTTATTTCATACCTTGACTTGTGTATTGCATTGACGAAAGTCCATTGTTACAGGTTCTTGCTTCTCCACGAGATGGCGTTAAGCAAACTCAAAGGCAGGTCTGTTGATTCTCAGGTGGAGTACACGTTTCAGATGTTACGCATGGTTAACTAATGCTTTAGGAGGCAGCTTTAAGCGCAGCGTACGCAGCGCGCAGGACGCTGCGCACGTACAGACCGGCGTACACTAAACTAAAATTATCTATTGTTGATCGTGACGGCATTCTCAACAAGATGCGCGCGTTTACTCAAAATATGAAAAAATTATAGGAGGTGCTTGAGGATCCCACAATGTTCTTTTTTCGTCTATGACTTCAGCATTCTTGGCACACTGTCGCTGCCCTAACTCACTAGTAAGTAGTGCGTTGGACTTGTTGTCCTCTTAAGCACAGAAACTCGCTTCATCAGCAAGTAGGGGCGTTGCCAGTGGGTGGTACGCCAGGCACGTGCCCCTTCACGAAGTTTTTTTTTTCACCATGGCATAAACAGTGGAAAACTACAATTTTAAGGGAGTGCCCTCTCTGAAATAATGAATGGGCACCCCCTCCCCCTCCCGAAAATATTTCTGGTATGGCCATGTCTGCAAGGCATTGTATATCAAAAATCTTGTCAAAAGACAAACTTGAATGTACTCACATTTTCATCACTGCCAGGAAAATCCCTCCTTCGCTTGCCGCAACACGCTTTTTGGGGACGACATGACCCGGACACTCTCTGGATGAAAAACCTAATCTGAGTGTACAGCGAGTATTTGTAAGCGCGCACAAGCTGGAAGCATTTCGTGCTGCACTGACACGTTCCGTATTGCACTGCGAGCTGCCGCTTCATGCCATTCCTCTCGGCGGGAGTACGCAGCTATACCGCGCTCTTTCGAGTTCCAACTGTCACGCACTTGGTGGCAGGGTAGGCCTTAATGAGACATGTAGGCGCCGGCAATGCTCTTTATACATTTAAGACTCGCTCAGGGAACATCAACAAAAACCGCAGACGCATAAACATGCACACCAACTGTTCGCACAAGTGCGAAGCAGGTCCGAAAAATGGAGGCACAGAAGTGGCAGCTGTGAAGATGTAGAAAGGAGAAAAGAAAACAAAAACGACTCGTTCAGTCGTAAATGCACCCGCGAGCTGGGTTGGTCTTTTCCCGTTATTGCGTCAGACGAGACGCCCGGTTCTCTACTGTGCGATAACGTGAGAGCAGAATCAAGCAGCAAGCTCGACGCAGCCGAAATTACACCGTCTAGTAAACTGTCTCTCTCTTTCTCTTCCGCTAACTCTGACTCAATCTCCGACTCGCGATGAGTCCGAGTTATAGACCGAGATAACTAAATAGCCTGTAAGCCAAGCACGTTTATTTCTCTCGCTCGATTCAACGCACTCGAGCTGCGTCAATGCGTGGCTCGATAATACTAGCGCCTCCCTGTTTCGTTGTAGTTGGCACATTCATCATGCATACTCAAGTAAATAAAAGAATTAATTCTCTCAATTTTAAATGCGAAGCATTTCGTAGCGAACTTCAGCGAGTTTGAGCGTACCTATCTATCTATCTAGCCGCTCACGTTTGGGTGCTCTCGCGGTCACCCCCTTAACTTGGCATGAACCAAAATTAGCATGGGAGGATTAGATGGTTTGACGAATATGACGCGCTGGTCAAGACATGAATAATGCTACAATTCCGTCACGTACGTCGTCAAACACTTCCCGCCAGACAGTGGCACATACTCACGGGCGGGTGTGAGCCGCTAGTAAGCGAGTAAGCGCCACAGGTGATGGATACTTAAGTATCTACCCAGAAACGACGAGAACTCACATGAGCAATTTTAACGCGTAAGCGTAAAGAAATACCCGACATCGGTAGTGTCGACCCAACGAAGGCATGGAATAAATGACAGTGTTAAGAAAAACCTGACATAGGCAGCGTTAGGTATCCGACGAATGCAAATAATAAATTTCAGGGTCCTAGCAGGAATCGAACCCAAGCATTCTTCATGGCAGTCAAGCATTCTACCACATAGCTACGCCAGGTCTCGGAACTACTTTTCCAATAGAGGCTAATCTTCGTGAAAACGTCAATAGTGGTTGCAGTGCTGCCTACCCCATTTTATGAACATTACATATGTACTTCTTTCATACAGCCGTCACGTCGGGTTAACGTCAATTATGGTGAGGTGCCATGCGCTGAAATTGATTTATGTAGCAGTGTCAAGGACCAGCATTTTCGCGAGCATCGGCGTTTCATGTCAACTTCTGTTGTTGCTAAAACACATTTTCCAGCTGACATGTTTGTGCAAATGAGCAACTGGTTATATAAACATCTGCAACTCTTCAACATATGTCTCTGCATGCAACATTTGCACATATATTTAGCGTCATTTCATGATGTGTTGCTCAATAAAAAAAGTGCAACGCGGTCGCCTTCTCTCCGCGTGCTTTGCATAAAGTTGATTCCCACGTACGTGGTATCTGCCGATTTTTTTTTTGTTTATCGGCTTCCATTACGACTTGTCCTCAAACACAAACTAAGAATTAAGCGTCTACTTTTCTTTTCATACTGTGTGTGTGTGTGTGCGTGTGCGTGTGCGTGTGTGTGTGTGTGTGTGTGTGTGTGTGTGTGTGTGTTTGTGTGTGTGTGTGTGTCGAAAATAAAGTAAAGATAGTGTGTGCAAAGCTGGTGAATGAACAACACACAGGGTCTCAAGTTCACAATTAATGCAGTAACAACGAGATTCTAACTTCCTCCCTCTACCGGGCACTACGTTTTACATGTGCGAGCAAGAGCTTTAACAAAGCTGCAACTATCGCTCATCCCATCCGAAGCGACGGACTGAACTGCCTTTCAGCCACTCCAAAGTGGGCAGAAAGTATTCCAGAGTGGCCGCGGCATCCACCGTTTCTTGTCGACCATCACTGAGCATCTTCATGACATGTGAAAATGGCTTCGACGATCCCAGTTTGAGAATGGACCTGGAAGGTAAGAGAAAGTAGCAACGACTAATGTGAAAATTTCAGCTAGCTCGCAAATATTTTCAAAGTTGCAGATACTCAACCACGCACAAAATAGCAGTTAACGATTGAAGACGTTGGGAGACGCTCATGTTTCAAATTAAGGCTATATTATTTTCAAAATGCCCGATATGGCGTCGTATACGTTATTTTAATGTCATAACACAGCGAAATTCGCCGATGTCGTTAGGCAAGTAGGGTATGTATGTGACGGTGATGCCAATGAGAGATCTCACTATTATTCACACTACGATGAAATCCCTCAGTGAAGGCCATCGATACAGAGCCAGCCGGTGTAGTGGTTTGAGCCAGGTGGTACTGTGGCGCACCCCCAGGTGGCCGAACAAGTGGCCATCGCACTCGCTCTGCCAAATGGTCGGTGCGAAGAGGTGTACAGCGACTCCAAATCCGCAGTCAGCGCCTTTCGAAAGGGCCGCATATCAACACAGGCAGCCAGAATCTTGAACAGCTGAACCAGCGATATGATTGTCCCTCACGCCATACATTGGTTCCCCGCGGATGTCGGCTCCGTAAACGGCGTTGCACTGAACCCGAACGAGTCGGCCCACACAGCAGCGCATGCGCTCACTGACCCCGCTGCTCTCGACCTGGGTGACGGCTCCAGTGCCGACGACGTGGGACATAAAGACAGACCTACTACACAAAACAAGATTACCGAGTATTACTACATGGCAAGGCAGGCATTCCCAATGCCACATTCAAAACTCAATAGAGCACAGGCGGTCTCGTCGCGCTTACTGCAAACCCAGTCGTACTCGTCGTTAGCATACCTAAATGCAATTTATCCTCACAAATGCCGCCTGCGCCGCTTGCGGGCAGACCGGTACATTAGCACACATGCTCGGAGAGTGCGGATCGCTTGGACCGACTTACAGCAAACCCAAGTGGGATGCGAATCTGCACAGTCCAGAACTTCAGGACCGAATCCTGGCCGTTCATTTTCCCGCGACAGGGCCGTCAGACTACACCTGCCGGTCCCCACGTGGGAGTAGCCGGGTGACGCGTCGCAACGTCAGCGTGTGCACTGGACCATAATAAAGTTGTTCTCTTTCACTCACTCAGCCAGGTGGTTTCCCGTAACATTCAAATGGTGAAGCGCGAAGCACGTTAAAGTGACATGACGAAGTCTTGGACGATTGCTTGCTATCTTTTGGTCAGGGCATATTGCGCACTACATAGTTTCTGTCTCGCTCTCATTTTCTCATCCACGGCGCAACAAACAACTATTAATTGTCAGTTCGTTTTGGCGTTATAACGGCACCACTATGCTGTACGCACTTGAACAGGGCGGATGAAGGCAAGTTCCTGAAAGGTATGTACGTTAATGACGTGGTTTTTATTTTACTGCAGTGTGGTGTTCATCTACAGGTAAACAGTTGGGTGATATGATCACAGACGACCACCAAACCCGTGAGGTTGTGACGCAGTAGTCCGGGAGTTTCGAAATGGTATCATCATTTGGCTTTTATAATAGCGTGCCTTTTGAATGACCGAGCTTGTGTCGGCAACTAGGTTCATGGCGCAGACAATAAAAATTATGGAAGCCTCACACTAACGATACCAAGCATAAAGGAAATGTGTAACTGGGCAGCTTTCTTTGTTTCTCTTCGCTTTTTTCTTTGTTTCTCTTCGCTTTTCTTTTTGTTTCTTCCTTTTTATTTTTCTTTTTTTTGCACTTTTTTTCTTTTGATTTTTATTTATTTCATCCTCTATGGCTATTTCTTTTTTATCTTTCTTGATCTTTTTAATTTGCTTCCTATATACCGCTTTTGTTTCTCCCTTGTTCAATGTCTCCCTTGCGCTTTCTTTCTTTCTATTTTCATACATGGTTCTGAATGCGTTATGCCAAGCGATGACAGCACACAACAGTATACGACAACTGGAACTCCTAAAGTGCTCCTCACCTTATATCATGATCAAGGCACTCGAAAAATGAGAGGGAGAAGAGTGCTCCTTGGCGCCCGCGCGCTTGAAGTGCTCAAGATGGCTATGCTGATCGTGGTTTTGAATGCTTTACGCCACGCTAATACCGCATACGATGACAACATTCGACGGCGTACGACAGCATGGCCCTCTAAACACTTGATATAATAGCAAGAAGCTTAAACGCGACGTCTATGACGCATACTTATCTTACGCCATGAAAAACCAACAGTGATATAATCATTTGCATGTCTTCTCTTCCTTCTATGAAAGGAAACCTATGTAGTGGACACGCAGTTAGCGCGTTAAGGTTGGACAACTCGTCGCAAGATGTCGCTCCCGGTTCTGCTTTTCCCGCATGTACAGCAAGGAGGCTTTAAAAAATTGCCAGAGTGGAAGCTCCTGCAATGCATTGCCAGCAGTCGTGAAGCCAGCTTTTGCTCTCCAAGGATCTCAGAAACAGGCTATTTTCTGGTGGGGCTGGCTTAGACATCAAGTGGCTTTGATTTGTTAGTTTAAATGCAACGCTAACTTTAAAAAAAATATATAGTTGTTTCCGGAAAAATATGCCGCAGAGACTAATATTGGTGATATAATCTAGAATAAAACTTGCCTTGAATTGGAGGGTTACTAAAGAAAATTAGTAACACAAGGACGCGCTTTGAGCACTATCTGACCCAAAGAGGTTGCCAGTTAAACTTGTTAGGCGTGCGAGGAAAACGCTACTTCTCATTCGCCGAACGGCAACAGCTCATCATGCCCCTAGTAAGATGGCTGCTGCAGCCGCCATCTTACGGTAGGCACGGCTTTACTCGTGGGCAAAATTTTCCACTCCTGCAATTTTTTTTTAAACCTCCTAGGTGTAGAGTGGTTTTGTTACAAACAATGCTTAATATCACAAGTTTTGAGTAATGCACTATTCTGTTTACATAATATTCACCTCAAAGCTTAGGTCTGTCATTTGTCGGAAAAATATCTTGAGCCGGACTTACGTGAGACGCTTCCCAGCTTCTTTAGAGCCGAAGATGTCGCATTCATTCAGTCGACCCGTGTGATTCGCTCCTCTGCAGAAATACTGGATTATTTGCATCTGCAGAATCAGGCTGCAAATCGACCTGCGCGAAACGACGCGGTCATTGGGTGAGTTTAAAGAGAATACATTGCAATACAGAAAACCTTTCTCGGAAATTCTTCACGCATGTTCAAAGCACTTACGTCACTTTCAAGAATGAATCCCTACCTTTTTTGAGTCCATGGTTAACAGCTAGCAAAGCTAATAAAGTGAGCACAAGTTTGTAGTCTATTGACTCTATCCAGATTTCACTAGCTGTGACTAATACGTATTGCTTGAATTCGAATAAATGAGACAGCTGTATTGCATGCGAGAACCACTCCGTCCTTTAAAAGTTTAATTTTTTTCTGGGTTATAGCTCTTCAACTAATTTAGTATTAAACTTGTGCTTGTACATACTGTTACAGGTACGTTCTGTGCATCGTAATATTATGGCTCTCTGAATGAAGAAACGAAGATGTATGCACTTCAGTGCGGCTTGATTCCTTACGATGTTATGCAATTATCCACTTATTAAATGGTTTCTTGTGCACCATGCTAGCGCTTCGCCATTCTCAGTTGTTATAGCTCTAACAGTTCATAATAAACAAAAACTCAAGGGCCGATTATGTCACAAAACTACCCATAGTTCATAAAAGACGTCCTCGTGCCGCATCTCAAAGGGGAGATCCCTCATACGTCTCAAAAAGATTTGTAATAAATAACAATCCATACATCACTGACACTAGCTTAATTAAACAACCGTGTGCGCGAGGATCTTATTATCGGCTCATAACTGAGAACGCTTTTGGCGCAAATTGAACGAGGAGAGGCAACACATGTGAGCCATACTTCTAAATAACTTTATTACACAGTGGAAAAATTTTATAGCACAATGAACCACATGACAATGTGCGAGGGCATGAAAGTTTTTGTTAACAGCCAAAGAACCACCACTTGCTGCTGAGAAAACTAGACTCTCTATCTTGAAGGCATAATGAAGCCATGCTGACGCAGGCGTTGCCCCTTTGCCATATGTATTACGCCTCTATTACTTCTCTCCCTGCCTTCTCCTTTGCTCAGCCTATAAACTTTGCTTCAGTGATTGAATGATATGTTGGGTTAACGTCCCCAAACCACCATATGATTATGAAAGATGCCGTAGTGGAGGGCTCCGGAAATTTCGACCGCCTGGGGTTCTTCAACATGCACCCAAATCTGAGCACACAGGCCTACAACATTTTTGCCTTCATCGGAAATGCAGCCGCCACAGCCGGGATTCGATCCCATGACCTGTGAGCCAGCAGCCGAGTACCTTGGCCACTAGACCACCGCGGCGGGGCTTTGCTTCAGTGAACTTTACTTAGCATTCACACGCGTTGCAATGCGTTGCCATCAGGCTGACAAAACCATTCTTAACATTAAGACGGTGTTGCCTGGCCCTGTCATTGAAGCATTGCCTGGTCTGGCCTCTATGTTTTTTTTTTTTTGCCGTAACTCAATATGATCAGGTACGGAACTTCATACGTACTCTCAGTAAAAACGGCAGCATGCTCTGTAGAAAACACCCTTTTCTTGCCACTTGCACCGGCGTCTCTTCTTTCTTCCTGTCTTTTCTAGGCGTTGTCTTTGGACGTGCCATGTGCTTCATGGTGGTCTCACACACACCGGATATCAAACCAGCTTCCTTTATCCGGCAGAGCTGTGCTCCAACGCTGGCCGTGATGAAAGCACAATTTTTCAAGACCTGCTTTCAAGCACGTGGTAACAATTTTATAACGTTCGAATGGGCCCTTTGACAAGGCAATAGGCCTTTCTTGCGGCGAGGATTGTACGCCCAACAATTGTGCGCCTCGGGAGTGAACGAAACGCCTACATCCGAAAATTTCAATATGTCTTCGAGTGGTGATTCAGATGTGAATTTGAGGCCTTCGGCTTCGTGAAGAAAAACGAGTAAAATTAGTGGAAAGTTCAGCCCCCGTAGTGTGCTGTTGTGTTGTGTGTCATCTTTCAGTTTACGCCAGAAGTATCCTCAGTTATGGGTTAGTATACCAACCACTATACATAGCCTTCATAAATTACGAGAAGCTGTTTGATTCAGTAGAAGTATCAGCCGTCATGCAGACACTGCGGAATCAGGGCGCCGACGAAGCATATATAAACATCCCGAAAGAAATACGCAGGGTATCAACTTCTGCCATAGTGCTTTATGAAGAAAGCAACGGAATACCAATCAAGAAGGGTGTAAGGCAGGGGGATACAATCTCCTCAATGCTATTTACCACGTGCTTACAGGAGGTTTTTAGATGCCTAGAATGCGTCTGCTGACCCGCAGGTTGCGGGTTCGTATCTCGGCTGTGGCGGCTGCATTTCCGATGAAGGTGGAAATGTTTTAGGCCCGTGTGCTCAGATTTGGGTGCACGTTAAAGAACCCCAGGTGGTCGAAATTTCCGGAGCTCTCCACTATGGCGTCTCCCATAATTATATGGTGGTTTTGGGACGTTAAACGCGCGGGTTCGATTCCCGGCTGCGGCGGCTGCATTTCCGATGGAGGCGGAAATGTTGTAGGCCCGTGTGCTCAGATTTGGGTGCACGTTAAAGAACCCCAGGTGGTCCAAACTTCCGGAGCCCTCCACTACGGCGTCTCTTATAATCATATAGTGGTTTTGGGACGTTAAACCCCACATATCAATCAATCAAAATCAATGGGACGTTAAACCCCGTGCACATATCAATCGAGGCCTAGAGTGGGAGGAGTTAGGAATAAGAGTTAATGGAGAGTACCTTGTAGCACCACGCAAGTTTGGGCTAGCTGGCCGCGCAGTAAAAGGAGCCACGTGGCTCCTGTAGTGCGAGCCATGAGAAGAGAATGGCCTAGCTCGTGGCCCATGGCTGTACGCTGCAGCTGCGACTACACCTACGTCTGCGTCCCAAATAAAGCTGTGATCTCGACATGGCCTCAACGCCGTCTCATCTCCCGTTCCTCCAGAACCTTTGTAATCTGCGCTTCACCGATGACATTGCATTGCTGAGTAACTCGGGGGATGAATTGCAACTCATGATTACGGAGTTGGACAAGGAGAGCGAAAAGGTAGCTCTTAAAATTAATTTGTAGAAAACGAAAGTAGTGCACAACAACCTCACAAGATAACAGAGCTTCGAGATAGCTAATAGTGCACTAAATGTTGCAAAAGATCGTGTCTATTTAGGACAGATAATAAACTACGAAGCCGAACTATGACATTGAAGTAACTGGAATAATAAGAATGGGGTAGTAGCAATGGTTGGTGTAACCTTAAGAGACAAGAAGAGCAGAGTGGATTAGAGAACAAACCGGGGTTAAGGATATCATAGTTGAAATCAAGAAGAGGAAATGTACATAAGCCGGGCATGTAGCGCGTAGACAAGATAACCGCTGGTCATTAAGGGTAACTAACTAGATTAGGCCAGGGGGTTAGCAATAGAAAACGTTAGGTGGGCACATGATATTATGAAGTTTGCGGGTATTAAGTGGCAGCAGCAAGCGCAGGACCGGGTTAACTGGCGGAATATGGAAGAGGCCTTCGTCCTGCAGTGTACGCAGTTAGGCTGATGATGATGGTGATACCAACTAGCTCAAGGCAGACTTCTGTTATCAAAGGCATGCGTCACCGTGAAAGGATGTTACTTCCAAGTCAGCCATTCTTCATGTTCCGCCGCATAAATAACACGCAGTTTAGGTATAGCTATTTATTTGCCCCGCCGCGGTGGTCCAGTGGCTAAGTTACTCGGCTACTGACCCGCAGGTCGCGGGATCTAATCCCGGAAACGGCGGCTGCATTTTCGATGGAGGAGGAAACGCTGTAGGCCTCTTTGCTCAGATTTGGGTGCACGTTAAAGAACCCCAGGTGTTCGAAATTTCCGGAGCCCTCTACTACGGCGTCTCTCATAATCATATGGTGGTTTTGGGACATTAAACCCCACATATTATTCAATAAATTAAGTATTGATATTTAAGAATACTGCAGAGTCAAGTAACTCTTCCGTATGCCTAAATAAATTATATAATAAACGCACCGTAACGTAAATGTAGCTTGCGTACTTGGTGCAAATTATACCACCCCGTTTCATAGGCAACGTTCGTAAAACACGTCCAGCCGAATTGGCATTCCGAACATGCCGCAAAACATTGACTGGAGGGAAAACACAATATTAAGTCGGAATTTGCCGAAAGAATACTTATGCCAGACCTATTGGAAATAGCGATTTCCTTGTTGCCATAATCTCATTGATCCATGTTCTCACTGCCGGCTTAACACTTTCGTTACCACGCCTATCCCCATCGATAGTACGTTGTTGATATTTACAACTTCAATATTGACCCTGTTCCGAGCATTTGTGGTCACTTTGCGCCATCTGACGTGTAAAGGGAGAAGTACTTTATCAGTTTTGCTTTTGTGTTTCTCTTTTTTCAACTGCGTAGGGATGTTAAAGCGCCTTTTTATACGCGTTGGTGAGCATGCACAGTGTAAATGATGGCGTCGATGTCGTGGGTGACCGCTTCACGAAAACGGTGAGTTTCGGAGGATTGCCGGGCATCTGGACTGGTATCTTGAACTGAAGACACCAGCGCAGGCTCTGAAGACGACATCGACACTTATGATTTCAACACGGACGACGAGAGTTCGTCAAACCGCCCCGGGACATCAGCAGTCGTCCGCTGGCGAGTTTAGCTTTGTGCTCGGGCTGCGTGATGACCGGCGTGCGTCGGTGTAAGTTGATACAATGTGTTCTGAAGGTTAGGGCTCTCCTCCGCTGAGTATCCACATCTTTTGGGTAGGACCCCTTGCCGGCGGCAGCACAGAGAGTGCAGTTTCGTGCGCGGAGGCAGCCGGCAATCGACCTTGGAACTGCGTTTCGTAGTGCCACGTGGCGCTTTATGAGAGCTGTCAACTTTGTTTTTTACTGTTCAAGTTATTGGACGCAACAGAAAACAAATGCAGTTGTGAAACATGCGCAGCAAACCTGCCTTTTACCGCATCGTGAAATTGCTTCTCCCGGTGGCATGAAAGACACCACATGCAATGTTATTTTCTGTCCACAAAAACGTTTGCATTTACAGCACTTATATTTACAGAATAATTGTGTGTGTTCCTTGTACTTAAAATTTATATTTCGAGTTTTCATCGTAATCCTGTTCAAAGCAGTGTTGATGGTTTTATAAAATTTGTTTGTTCTTGTTACAATTATTTTTGTTTGAGTATTTCTTTCGTACTATTTTTTTTAAAAATGTGGTTTCTAACTAACTTTGTTTGAAGGATGACTCATTGTTGTACAATATGATACCATAAACATGAACATCAGAAACTTTGGGTTCCATAAAAAAATAACGTTTTCTGGACTACCCGAAAACAGCCATATTTCTGGCGGTCACGAAAGTGTTAAACTGAAGCCTTTGGTAGCATTTTACTAAATTTCCCTCTACGAAATGACTCTGAAAAAACATGGCTTTACAAGATTCCATAGAATATGTTGTAATCTAAAAGAACAATGGCACGACAGTCATTTGACTTACCAGCCACCACACTTACCTCATGCGGTTCATGTGCCCGGAAAAGATATAATCAGCTAGTGAATGAGCATTGCTCGTTGGCCTTGGCGAACGTATCCCTTCGTACCTTAGTCTGAAAAACAAACAAAAAACATAAAAACAGGCATATCACTTTGGTGAAGAAAAATACTGAAGCTGAAAGAAGAGAACCTTTCAATAATTTTCGTACAATGAATGTTTTAGAGGGTCTGGCATTGAGCTTATGTTTATACATTGATAGTTGAAGACCGTGCGAAAAAATGAAAACAAGAAAACGGGCAACACTTGGGCCTTTCTTTCCTTCTTGACCCATTGTTTCTTTTGTGCTGTATCACGCGATGAATGTCTTAACTCGGACTCTCCTGCATCCGGGTAATACAACAAAGCTTCACAGAGGCTATCTCTTCTGAGTTCGTGCGGCTGTGTGCCACAGCGTACAAACCATCCACCACCTGCCAACACATGCAGGACCGCCCCGTAAAAGGACGACGCACGCACCTAGTAGGTGGGGATTTCTAGTACGGGACCCAGTTGGCGTCTGCTGCTGCCTGGACTCGTCGAACCAAGGCCTTTTGAGCCTGATGGTCAGAGCAGCCAAGCTGGGTCGCCTCCTACTCCTCCCGGGTTGGGTTGGGTATAGGGGGTAGAGCAAGGTTGCATAGGCAGGCCTACACCATGTGGCAGATGCTCGAAGACTTCTCCCCACAGTGTAAACAGCGGCCGGAAAAGGTAAGATAGAAGCATATGAGTGCTATAGGGCACAGCATATCATGTTCGTGAAGAGTCGGAGTAAAAGCCACTCCTCCGATTTACTTAGGTCTTTGCAAGGGCGTGGATAAAGGGCGGATTTGTGGTCGGATTGGTAGTGCTGCACAATTTCTCGGGAAGAATACACTGCATTGAATTCCAGGTCGTCCTGATCGGGGAAAGCGAATGAGAATGCCCGGTGAGAGAGCGCGCGCGCAGCGTCATCGGCTGCCTCATTCCTTTCGAGTGGCATGTGAGCAGGATCCCTGTCTATACGGCGCGGTGCAAGGATTCCCTCATAGTCGGAACGTTGCAGTAGTCGGCAGGCTAGAGAGAGAGAAACAACATTTTTCGTGCCTCGGGCAAAATTCCTAATTGCCAGCTTTGAGTCGCTTAGCACCGTGCGCGTGCCCGGCCTACCTGTGGCCAGGGCTATCGCCGCCTCCTCTGCCTGGCCGGCTGTTCGGGCGCGCACGGTGCTTGCTGTTAGTAGTTTACCGGTAGTAGCGCTGACCACCACTGCTGCGAAAACGTTGCGTCTTCCCGGATATCTTGCGGCGTCCACGTAGACTGCGCCCTCGTCTCTCTGATGTTGACGGGCCAGCGCCACTGCTCTCGCCGCTCGCCTGCCCGCGTCCCTTTCTGGGTCCATGTTCTTTGGCAGCGGGTAGACAATGATTTTCCTCGCTGCCTCATCGCTCAGGGGGACTTTTTTTTCTAGCTCCCCGTCCTGTCCTGCTCCCGCGCGTTCTCCAGCAGGTAATAATCCTACCCGATCGAGTAATCCTCTGCCCGCGGCTGTGTCGCTCAGGCGGCTCAGCTGCGAAGCTCTCTGGGCCTCGCTGATCTCCGAGAGCGTGTTGTGTGTTCCCAAAGACAGCAAGGCCGTTGCCTTTGTGCCTGGTAGGAGCCCAAGAGCCCCCGCGTAAGCCTTCCGGATGGCAGCGTCGATCTTGGTTCGTTCCGCGCCGGTCCAGCGGTGAAAGGCCCCCGCATATGCCGCGTGGCTTATAACGAAAGCCTGCAGCAGATGCAGGAGCCCCCTCTCTTTCATGTCCCGGTAGCGGGACGACATTCGCTTGACCAGGCGCGCTGCGATGCCCATCTTGGTTGTGATGTTCTTGACCACCGTGGAGTTGGTTTGGGTGCCGTCCACGAACATCCCCAGGACTCGAAGCCCCGGGACGTGCGGGATCTGCATACCGTCACTGGTGCGCACGATGATGTTCTCGGCCGCCTCTCGACTTGCCTTCTTTCTGTGCCTCCCAGGTGGTGGCAGGATGAGTAGCTGTGATTTTTGTGGCGAACACCGCAAGCCCGTGCCCAAGAGTGCGGACTCCACGGCGTCCACCGCTGCCTGCAGACCCGCCTCGATGTCTCCGTCGCTTCCACCCGTGGCCCAGATGGTTACGTCGTCGGCGTAGAGGCAGTGTCGTATCCCCGGGCCCAGCGCCTCCAGACGCCTGGCCACCTCGATCATGACAATGTTAAACAGGAACGGGGAGATGACCGAGCCCTGTGGGGTCCCGACACTGCCCAGCTCTCGTTCTTCGAGCTTCGTTCCTCCCACCTCCAGCCTGGCCGTGCGGCGAGAAAGGAAGGCTCTGATGTAGTTGTACGATCTTGCGCCCAGCCCCAGGCGGGACACCTGAGCCAGGACCGACGAGTGTCTAACGTTGTCGAAGGCGCTCTGCAGGTCCAGGCCCAAGATCGCTCGGTTGTCATTCTTTGGAGTCCCGCCCGGTGGGTCAAGGACTTCTCGTTGGTTCAGGAGCATGGCGTCTTGCGTTCCCAACTTGGCCCGGAAGCCAAGCATTGAGTCCGGGTAGACATGGTGCGCTTCCATGTAACGGTTCCACCGGGTGTTAAGAACGTGCTCCAGTACCTTGCCCACGCAGGACGTGAGCGAGATGGGACGCAGGCCCTCTATACCCGGTGGCTTGTTTGGTTTTGGCAGCAGGATCGTCTTTGCTGTCTTTCAGGCCTTGGGCAGCTTGCCGTTACGCCAGCATTCGTTGTAGTAGCGTGTCAGTGATGTGATGGCTGAGTCACTCAGGTTGCGAGAAGCTTTGTTAGTAACTCTGTCGGGTCCGGCGGCCGAACGACAGTTCAGGTCCTGCGCCGCCTGCCTCACTTCCCATTCCTCTAGATCTCGGTCGAGGTGGAGGTTCGGCTGGCCGGCGTAGTCTGGGTGATCTTCGTGACTGGTGATGGGGAGGTAGCGCTCGTTGAGTCGCTTGAACATCTCCTCTTCGCCCAGTTGACGAGCGGTGGTGTGTAGGATTTGGGCCATGCGTGTACGTTGGTATTCGCAGCTCTTGGTCTCATCCATCAGTTGCCTGAGGAGTTTCCAAGTGCCGCCACGGTGAAGCTGTTCATCAGCCTGGCTGCACAGTGCAAACCACTGCTGTGAGCAGAGCTGCCTGCTGTGTCGCTCGATCTCTCGGCCGAGTTCTGCGATCTTCTTTCGTAGCTTTCTGTTGTGACGTTGCCGCCGCCAACGCTTTTGGAGCGAGCGCCTGGCTTCGAGGAGGTGGGCTAGTCTCGGGTCCATGGTTTCGATTTCTTCGGGTGCAACGATCTCTTCTGTGGCCCCTTCTGTTGCCGCCAGCAGCTTCGCTGACCACTCGTTGATATTGCCGCATTCAACCTGCAGAGGAGAGCTCGCACAGCCAGAGAGGAAGACGAAGCTCTTGCCCGGTCCTCTTTCCGAGCGCCTTTTATTTTTAATTAAAGTGAGCTCTTCTATATCGAACTCCTGCTGTGCCTGCGTCGTGACAATATTGTCGACTTCGCCGAGTTCTGTGTTACGGAACTTGCTCCAGTCGACGAGTTTGTGCTTTATTGTTTTGTCGCGGTTCGGGTTTCCGTTGAGATGAGCCAGCGGTAATTCAATTTCGATGATGAAGTGATCGCTGCCCAGGTTGATTCCCGTATTCCTCCACTTCGCGGTGCCACCTCCGGGCAGCATCGCAAAGGTGAGGTCTGGATTTGTATCCCGGGCAACCGATGTTCCGATCCTTGATGGATGGGCTGGATTGATCAGTAGGTACGCGACACAGCCGTTTATGATGTTTCAACAGGCCCCTGGAGAGTTGGAAGTGATGGTTTGCGAGATGCATATCACCCGTGCCCTGTGTGTGAGTTAAAACGTGCGATAGCTGCCGTCGGTAGCTGTACAGGCCGAGCGGAATCGCCCCACCCGTATTTATTCGCGAAGAGAGGCACGTACAGACGGGAACCTGAGGGCGGACTGAGTGCCTCCGGGAACAAATGTCAACTATATAACTAGCAGTGTGGCCTTGCCAGCGGTCGCTCGCGCATCTCTAGATGGCTCGTAGCTTTGAACGTTCCTTACTTTAATCCCAAAGTTTGAGTTGAAGCCATAGTCAGCAACGGTCTCTTTATACAATGCAGCGGCCGCGTTTTCTAAAGCAGTGAGCTCCTCGCATTTCTTTGTGTAACATTCCAAATTGTTTCTGTCGCATTCGCTGCGTCGGCGCTTCGACAAAACTACTTTTGTTCAGTTCAAATTATTTTTCTCTGAACCCCAAGCGGGCAGAGAGGCGCGTGAAGGGCATGCGCAAAAAAATGCCTGTCAATCAAATAAGTCGACAACTAGTGTAACTAAAAACTCTAAGCATGTTCTTAAAACGTTTGGTAGTGGGCACTGAACTTGACGGTCGTTTGTGAGACGCCAGTGAGACGAAATCACCCTATCACTTCATTCGTGGCAGACTTGGTAGTAATGTATTTCTTTAGAATAAGAATTTACTTTTCAGTGTAATGAGAAATGAATATAGTTACTTTTGTGGGTCATTATTTTAGCAGTTTGACAAATGATTGCTTTGAACGAGAAATGACACTAATTTCCCAATTACGTCAGACTAAAATACAACACGTCTGCTCCCTCATGGCGCAAAGAATCGACCAAAGAGAAAGTACGTATAACAACAAAGACAAGTTGATGTGTGTGCCATTCCTGATTCCTGAAGCTTGGGAAGGGGAAGAAATATCTCTTACATATGTATTATGTATACATATCTCTTACATATGCATTATGTATATGCATGTATCTCTTACTTATGTATGTGTGCTGCAAATGAAGCGTACAGTACTTATGGATTGAAAGGCGACATACTCTTTTTTATTTTAATGACTAGGGGTGTCCGATTATTCGAATTCAGATCCAACAATCTACAATCGGAAGAACTGATTCGACCTTCGAATGGCTAGTTTATAATAACCAAACAGGGTGAATATCTAAAACAGGACAAGGGAAATAGCGCAAATTGGCTAATATTGGGTGGCTAGAACTCATTCCAACGTAGTTACGGTTGGTCTTTCGTGAAAACTTTCTCTGAGTTTCTGGTTCAAAAGTGGTCCCACGTTTACTTTAGTGGAGAATACGTCACTGCCGTACGTAGAAAAAGAAAAGAACAAGACAGAACTGTCAAACCCTTCCCAACTTCGCTTCCGAAACGAAGACATGGACTTCTTGCGTAGTTTAGTTGCGTATGTTGCAAGTGTCGTAAAACGTGCCGGCTTCGGGCCCGCAGAGCCTTAGGCTATTGGATTCGCACGTGAAAATGTTTTGATGCTTCAGAAACATTTCAATGAGCCCGCGATCACAAGAAACGATGACCCTTCAAAATACTGGAAATATCATGGAGAAGCACATTTTATACATAAATCGCCAAAGCTGATTTGCAATACCTTCCGATCCCTGCTACTAAAGTGCCCAGCTAGCACACGTTTTCAGCACCGCCGCGGTGGTCTAATGGCTAAGGTACTCGGCTGCTGATCCGCAGGTCGCGGGTTCAAATCCCAGCATCGGTGGCGGCTGCATTCTCGATGGAGGCGGAAATGTTGTAGGCCTGTGTGCACAGATTTGGGGGCACGTTAAAGAACCCCAGGTGGTCGAAAGTTCCGGAGCCCTCCACTGCAGCGTCTCTCATAATCATATGGGGATTTTGGGACGTTAAACCCCACATATCAATCAATCAAAGCACACGTTTTCACCTGCGGAAACCACATCAAGGCGAGACATCCTGAAGTCAGGTCATGTGCAACAGCTAGTGTTGCTGCATGACGATTTGTAGTTTTTCGTTAGCAGTCACTAAACGCGTTATTTGCTCGAGGACATGGGTAGACGTCGTTTCTTTGTTATTTCTTTCAGTTTTAAATATAATATGTTGTATTATTTATTCTGTTCGATACTCAATAATTATAGCCACTGTTCGGTACTCTTTTTTATACGAATGGGACTTGAGAATAAATTTCACCATTCGCACACCCCTAGTAACGACTACTATACACGAGTCATTGCTCGAGATAACCGTGTCATGTGGCTATAAATGTGGCGCTAATTTAAGTGCTCGCGTCAAGATTACAAAGATGACACCACCTGAAGGAACTCTGAACAAAAGTATGCCCTTTATTTAGCCCTATATTTTAGAGCTTCATTACGTTAGTACTGTGACTGAGTTGTGCGTGAACAATGAAGCTTTGTGCAAGTTACTTCAAAATTACCTTCGGCGGCCTGCTCTTTGTCATGTAGTATATCTACGTTTAAAAATTACCAAAGTAGTTAGCAATGTCATCTAGCTTAAATAATTCTTACGAGTGATGTTACCACCAATCATTCATTCACTCATAAAGTAGCAGGTCTCACCTCATATCCCAGTACAGCGAGTCCATATTCTCACGACTCGCAGGTTCGTCCAGCAGAGTCCACATCCACTTGCTGGTCGCTATTCCATGAAACAGTTGACCGACGTGGTCAAAGGCGAGCGCCATCTGGTGTTGTGTCTCTGCAGCTGCCTCATCGAAGTAGTCGTTACGCGTTTCATTTAGGAAAAAAAAGAAAAAAAAAAGATAAGAGCCCTGTAAAAAATTTGTCGCTAGCTTGGAGCTTCACAGGGCAGGATAGCAGTCATTTTTTGGTAACGGTTGTATGGACCTCCAAATAGTGACAAAAGGTTTAATTTGAGATACACATGCTAATATTACAGTACGAAACATGCACTTGGAAGCTCACACAGTAGCTGATAGTCGTTCGCAGCCTAAAAACACATTCGCGCTTCACCCCCAATACTGCAGCGCGCCTGTCATTCACCTATGCACCAGAGCAATGATTGGCGATTTCATCTCGAACTATAAGCACTTCTCGCTCATAATGATAAAACGCTACCCATATGAATTGGAATTTCGTCGTTTCTTCTTAAAAATTTACGTTCGGCTGGGCCTTGAAGCCGGAATTTTGAGTGAAATTGGCCAAGTAGGGAATTTTTTCGACCGATAACTATCGAAACGAACTCGTGCCTGAACGGCCAATTGATATGCCTGAAATACGAGAAAGGACCTGACGTCCCGTAAATAAGCGACTGAAATTAATGGAACCATTATGGAATACCTGGGTGGGATGGTAAGTGCTGTGGGCGGAGCTTACTCTAAACTCGTCGGCTGGAAGCGAATATAGATCATCACCTTCTAGTTAAACAAGCACCAACTCACTTCTATTTCATTTTCTTACGGCTATCGTACTGCCAAAACACATCTTGTAAGGAAGATCCCGACACTCTGTTTAAAGATGGCGTCTTTAGAACCATACTTTTGAATCATTTCAAATATTCCTGTGAGGGCCTATGACATCGTAGTTATGAAGAACGTGCATTTCATTTTCTTGTTAGCCCACACTTTTTATGGTCCCGTGCAGCATGAAATCTAGAACCCTCATTAACAGGAGCAGACGATGATGCTTGCAAAACTAATAAAATAGTGTGATTTTTTCGGACTTTCGTAGACAGCCAACTGGGAATTTTCGCTTACCAGCGTCTGTTAGTCCAAACCCAAGATGTTCTCGTAGTCGTTTAGATTGGATGGCTAACCATGAGAGCGCGTCTGCAACAGCCTCGTGGAATGCTATTGATGTGGAGACAAAGCAGATATTAATCAAACTTATACAAATTATGATGCGGCCAAATTTAAATATGCAAATACCTTCATTTGACATTCATAGATTTGTCATTGTAGAGAAAACGCAATAGTCTATTTTTGTATGTCGCCCTCTTTATTTATTTTTATTCCATTTATTTCAAAAAGGCCCCCAAAGGCCCTCCTAACGAAGGTATTACATGGGGGGACAGACATCGTTTTGTTAAGCAGTTCAAAAGTAGGATTTTTTTTTTGTAAAATAAATGGAGAAAAGCAAATGTGCGAAAATCATCTTCAAGCACAAACATTCTGAAACAGCAAGCAGATTCAGCAGAAAGCCACCTTAAATGACAAGAAAAGGAAAATAACATACTATAGCGTGATAAGCTGAGCATTGAGAAGATCTTGAAATTTGCCAAGATTGTGTTCCGTGGCAGTGTCTGAATGTCTGTTTCTTTACCGTAATAGAACAGGTAAAGAATTTGAAGTTTTATATCATGTACACACGTCTATGATATAAAGGTTTTAGCTACATTTTTAAGCATTTTTCAGGATTGCTAAAACGTTTACTTTATTAAAAACTTCCGGCTTTATAAATGAGGGGTTAGTGGTCATAAATTGCGAAGAACACTGAAATAACTAATTGTCCGGGGGCACGAGGCTAACTCGAGGTAGCTGTAAGATACACTTCATAACAATTATATGTGGGGTTTAGTGTCCCGAAACCACGATATGATTATGAGAGACATCGTAGTGGAGGTCTCCGGAAAAGTTTACCATCTGACGTTCGTTTACGTGCAATTACATCACACAGTACATGGGCCTCTACTATTTCGCTTCCATCGAAAGCTTTTTTTCGCTATTTCGCTTCCATCGAACGCGCGACCTTCGAATCAGCAGACGAGCATACTAGCCACTGATCCACCGAGGCAGACAACATTCACATCATAGCGTTTAACATCTTCCGCCGAGGTCGACGTGAGAGACCCCGGCGGAAGATGTTAAACGCTATGATGTGAATGTTGAGAAATTATGACAAAGCGACAGTTGCATCGCATTCTCAATAGACCAGATGTGTCTAGCTAGTTTACAGAAATTATTTTGATTATTTTCTCCCACACACAATGCTAGACATGCACAAATGCCTGGAAATGCGGCGTAAGGAACGCTCAAGAAAATGCAAGAATGCCAGTGAAACACAGACGCAAGCTGAAGACTGTACACCACTTTTCCGGTAAAACGTTTAACGGAATTTTCAGTGTTTTTCTCTAGACTATCCGAAACTGAGGACAAGTGCTCGATGCAAAGGGAGGCGTCTTGAGCAGAGCGATAAAATTTTAGAACAATTTTGCCAACAAAAATGCCCATTATCCCGCTTTGCGAACGCAAAGGTCTAGCGAAGCTGCATCACACTCCACATCTGTGGACACAGATGAGGTGGGGGGGGGGGGGGGTATGTTTTATTTTCACCTCAGGGTAATGGTAGTGATAAATGTACACCGTGATAGGTTACGCGATAATTTAAAGGGCCCCTGGAATGCTTTTTCAAGTAACCACGGAATGAATTCACTGGAAGAGCTTATTGCCTCACGAATTCAACGCCACAAAAATTTGAAGAATCCGTCCAGTGCAAGTGGAGTTACAAAGGTTTGTCGCATGCTGAAATGGCACTCTCTCTTTTCTCGTCCTGACGAAAGCACTGGAAGCTAAACAGGGAGGGGAGGTAGGGTCACAGAAAAACGTCACGTGCGCTTAGCGACCTTGAGCACTTTTTTTTTCTTTTTCTTCGAATACACGACTTTTTCTGTCTGTTGCGCGCACGCGTGGACAAGTAGTGGTCTCCCACGGCGACCTCTGTAGCGAGCGAGCGCGCCATGTTCAAATCAGCCAATGTCTGATAGATGGGTCGTTGACGTGAGAGTTTTGGGCATATAACGTGATTTGTCTGGAGAAAAGAAAGCAATTTTTAGCCGACTTTGATCATTTGTTGTGAATTCTATGCCACGTGCTGTGCAATAATATTTGGCTAGCGTGTTGTCTAGAGCCTCTACTAGCGATCAGCAACGTTTTCTGATCACGCTCAAAAAGTGTTACAGCGCCCCTTTCAGCAAGACGAATTAGTTCCTTTATTTGAGAATTGTATTCACGCCGTTCTTCTAACTGGTATACCAACGGTAGTCTCAGGATGAACTGAATAAGTTGCTAGGCTGGTTTCTCTTTCATGTGTGAAAAAGGAAAGTACACACGGGGAAAAAAAGTGCCCTTCGGCATCATTCGAAGATTTTTTCTTTTTATCGGGAACGCAGGAGAGGATATTCTTATTGTTGAAAAGTGCCTTACTTCTCAGCATGTGGTTTTCATGCTCATTTGATGGTTTTCTTTAGCGAAATTAATACGCAGCTCTATCATGTATACGTCTGATTGCAAAGTAAAGTATTGCCCTTGCCTTCCATTGTTAAAGGGCCCCTCTTCCACTCAGAGGTCTAAATTTAGTTGTAGTGTTGTAGTCGTGCCGTGTCTATAGCGAATGCTAGCGGATTTAACGGGTTTTATCCTTCTGCTCTTTCCTTCGCTACACTGCTTTCGCCAACTCCTCTGTCCACTTCTTGAAATGCTCATTCCTGAGTAATTATCATCATCACCATCATCATCCTGACTACGCCCGCTGGATGGCAAAGGCCTGTTCCATGATCCACCAATCAAACCGGTATTGTGCTTTGCGTTGCCCAGTTATACCTGTGTTTTTATTAATCCCATCCGCTCACCTAATTTTCTGTCTCCAATTCATGCGTTTGCCTTCTCTGGGAATCCATTCAGTTACCATTCAATGACCAGTGGTTATTCTCCTTAAGTGCTATGCTCCCGGCCCATGTCCATTTCTTCTTTTTCATTTCAACTATGATATCCTTAACCCCGGTTTGTTCCCTGACCCACTCTGCTCTTTTCTTGTCTCCTAAAGTTACGCTTGTCATTTTCCTTTCCATTGCTCCCTGCGTCATCATCAATTGAAGCTGAACACTTTTTGTAAGCCTCTAGGTTTTTGCTCCGTAGGTAAGTGCTGGTAAGGTGCATCTGTTATATACCTCCTTCTTGAGGGTTAGTGGCACATTACGATTTATGATTTGAGGATGCTTGCCCAATGTGATCCAACTCATCCTTACTCTTCTAGTTATTTCATTCGCATAGTTCGGCTCCGCGGTGGCTACCTGTCCTAAGTAGACATATTCCTTTACGACTTCCAGCATTTCCCTACCTATCGGAAAGTGGCGTCTCCTGCCGAGGTTGTTGCACATTACTTTAGTTTTGTGCATATTAATTTTCCAACCTAGTTTTCTGCTTTCTGTGTCCAGTTCAGTAATCAGGAGCTGCAATTCGTCCCCTGAGTTACTCAACAAGGCAATATCATCAGCTAGTCGTAGATTACTAGACAGTCTCCATTGACTCTTATCCCTAACTTTTCCCAATATAGGGTCCTGAAATCCTCCTGTAAACACGCGCTGAATAGCACTAGAGAGATCGTGTCTCTCTGCTTTACACTCTTATTTCTTGTAATTCTGTCGCTTTTTTCATACTACTCAGTAATACCCGAGGTTAAAACGCAAGTAGCACGTGCATTTGCTAGCAGAGGAGCACGTAAGCCTCTTTTAGTGGTTTAGGGGTCCATTAATTTGGAGTTTTGTGTTGACGCCTCGAAATTTTCCAACCAACGAGAAATGTACAGCTTCACTGCAAGAAAAAAAACACCACTATATTCACAAAGTGCATGATGTTAGAGGAACTTGTTCGGAGTTGTACCAGGCGTTTTTTTGGCGAGACCATTTCTGTGGGAAGGCTTATTAACGAGCTTGCACATGATGTGTGCAGTACGTCGAAGTCAGCGTTGTCCGGGACGTTCCGTGGCATGCACTGCACAGTGTTAGCCACTTCAATCGACACGTTAACCACCTGCCTCTGTATGTCATACTGGCCGTTGCTGTGAGCTCCTAAATGGCAGACGTAAAGCTTTCAGGCGTTCTTGAACAAGGTTGAGAGCTGGCACATGAGGGGGCTTGGGGGGACATCGGTACCCGTGCGTAACACTCATCGTATAGGAACTTGTCACGTGTTGCCATGCCTATACGAAACAACGAGAATGAAGTGGACGAAGTCACCAGGAGGCGAGCGCGCGGACCATCGAAAACCGACGCCTTGTTGGAATTGGAGCGCACATGAAGGCAGAGAACAACCACCATTGAAGGCTCCCAAATGATAGATGGATGGATACTATGAGCGTCTCCTTTATAACGGGGCGGTGACAAGGGTGTCACCAGGCTCACAAGAAAAAAATGAAAAAAAAACTTTCCTTTTGTGTTGGCTTAATGTCTTATCTACTACGATTAAATTGTTGGTATCACCGCCTTCAGCTGCGACCGGGGAAGTGTACGGCGGCAACACTGGCGAACACGCCGGCTACCTACATCGCCGGCGGACAAGGCGCGGGCATTAGAAGTTTGCCGACCAAGCTCTTAATAGGGAAATATGAAGCAAGTACCAGTGTCACTGTCTGATACGGAGAGCGGTGAGAAAATACAGTGTGGCAAAGAGGACATATGCAAGACTGGTTATATTCAATTATTCCGCGAAGCCTCTTTTTATGTGAACTAAAAAAACCACACAATCTGCACCACTCAAGTCTATTTTTTTTATTTTTTTTATTTTAGCATTGCCACATGTGGCAGTAGAAGCGTGTTTTCTAGTAGGAGATTGCGTGCGTTAGCTAAGTGGGAAAAGGCGAACTTTGCTTTACCTGCATTTGCGCCTGTTCGAAAAACATGAGGCTGGTCCGCGTACAGCATGAAGTAATGAACGTGCCCAAGTTCGTGGAACAATGTTGCCAGGCCACTGATGCTCCTTTCGGCGCACATTCTGATCCTGTTTGAGAAAATAATATATATCCGCATTGATTACATAGCATTCGATGTACATGTTATGCGAGTGCATCTGCGTAGATTGTCAACCGCAAAAACACACCGTTAGCAAATGATTTAGCAATAGTGGCTGTGTAGGTAACGTCAACATGAATACAGGAAGATTGTTTTGAAACATGCCACTGAAATCATTTTTAATCTCGCACTTTCTCTCGCTTATCAGACCAACAGTCCCCGATTAGAAAGCGGTTGAGAAGGTTCCTAGGAAAAGCAAGGAGGTTAACTAGTCTACGTCCCGTTTGCTGCCCTATAAACATCGGGAGGGTTGAAATGAGCACTGATATGCAGCGCTAGATGAGTGAAACGCGACACTTGAAGCGCGTAGCTTGTGGCGGCGATAGTAAGGGCGTCAGTGGAGCATGGTGACTGCATGCAGTAGTATACAGACGACTGTTCAGTCACAGCCAGACTGATACGCGCCTTTCCAGTCTAGCCGCGGTGCAGTCTCTCGTTTGCGGCAGCGCCAGCAGAGCGCTCTTTGCCGTGGCTTCAAAACACTCGGCCCACGTGTCATGCGAAGCGGCTGAAACAGGGATTGTAGCATTTCACCGGATCCACAGAGAACCAGACTGAACGCCTGCTAACCCGATGCAGTCAACATGCGTCTATAATACTCTCACCGTCACCGCCAGCAGCTACGTGATCCAAGTATCACGTTTAAATTGACTAGCCTGGTACATAAATTCAAAAATACCAGTGCTTTGTTCACAAAAAAAGGCCAAGTCGCTGAAGCGAACTTATGCATTACCTACAAAACAAAAAAAACAAGAGAAAAAACAAGCCAACAATTTATACTCTGCTATAGACGAGTGACTATAGCAGAGCTCAAACCGCGGTTTTAGAGGAATTTCAGCAAGAAAACTGAAATCATAGTTGCTTAAACAGAATCATTTTAATGTTCTGTCAAGAAGTTAATATAACAGTTATAAAGACAGAAACGACCATTTCGGTAAAGTCACCACTACTTTATAGCCTATGCCCCTTTCTTGACTGATACATGACTGCTTTCGGTCAGAATATTAGGAGAAACCTTAGGTCACGCGATCGCCTTTCCCCATTAAAAACACACAGTTTAAAGATTTGCGGAAAACAGCTCCACGACAGATACGTAGAAAGAGGCACGCAAGCACCTTATCGTGAATGTGCAGATGGCCGACTAGTGCAGTCCTTGCAGAACAGTTCTGTTGCAAGCGAGGCTGTTTAAAATTGGTGATGTTTTACGCATTCATTGACTACAAATATGAAGGATCACTCTCACATAACCAAACCATGCTCACCGTCTTTCGTTTGCCTAAAATTGGCATCGTATGTATCGTTTTTCCCGGATGGCAAGAACATATTGTAAATACGGTAAGCTGAGGCTAAGTACCGAAGACCTGCAATGGATACAATTAAAACAGTAACTGCACTTAAACTATCATACCGGCAAGCTTGAGCTTGGTGCTTTAGATATACGACAGTTGATTGCCAACTAACGGAAGTCTTGCTACGAGTTTTGTGCATAGCAACCAATAAACGTGTCGGAGGTAATTAGCATGTAAATTCGGGGTAAACTCGTACGCTCCAGATTGTGTGGTTTACGTAAATCAAAACAGGACACCTTTTTCTATTATTGTGCTGACGTAGTGACGAAACAATTGCGTTATGAACAGCGTTCAACATTTTTCGCACTTATCGGAACACACGAATAAACTTTTTAAACGACCGAATAAGTGCGGCAATGGTCAAAATTAATCAGGCTTAGAATATGGCAGGTTCTCATTAGAGGTAAAATATGGAAACTTTTTGTTGTAGTAGACAGGGCATGTCAACACGAATGCAAGAAAGAGGTGAAGACACCACCGTCGTGCGTCTTAGCAGTTCTTAGTCGGTGTCTGCGGTATTGCGACAAGAACAGTGCACAGAACCGGGCTGGGCCGGGTAAGGAAGGCATTGTTGGATCGGGCTCGGGTAGGGCTCGGGCTCGAGTACGGCCCGTATTAGGCTTGGGTCTCATACATATCGGTATAATGGCGTGTCGGCTGTCTTGCTTTCTTGTTTAATCTATCTATCTATCTATCTATCTATCTATCGATCTATCTATCTATCTATCTATCTACCCGCTTATGACTTTTAGTTCTCCTGGCCGTTTCGATAATGGTATCGACACCAGAATCGGTTTGGCGTAACATGACTGTATGACAAGTATAAGCGACAAGTCATAACATGAAAATTATGACATGTATGTCATGAATGTCATGAGTTTTATTCCATGGTCTTGCTGCTCTTGCGGCGGTTTTGTTCACGTGAATTGCAAAAGGTGTATGGTACGACATAGCTGATGGAGAACACAAGTGACCGACCCTATAACGTGGAAATCATGACATGTCTGTCGTGTAAATAATTACTACACGTCACGCACCTGTTGCGCATGTGGTCGTTTCGCTAGTTTCACATATACCGAACTGATATTACGGCACGTGAATGGATGACAAAGGTATATGTCTGGTGCAAATATGATAATCATGAGATGTGTGTCATGTAAGAACTTGACTACAATCCACGTACATGTAGCGCTCGCGGCCGTTTCGCTAGCTTCACATATGCAAAATTTCGTATTGGGAGACGCGAACGGACGGCGAAGGTAAATTACACGTCCAAATATGATAATCATGACATGCGTATGATGTAAAGCATGACTACATGTTACGTTCATAGTGAGCTTGCGGTCGTTTCACTAGCTTCACAAATACAAAAGCTGGTGTTACGTGACGTGAATGGATGACAAACGTTCATGACTAGCGCAAGCATGATAATCATGACATGCGTGTCATGTAAAAACATGACTGCATGCCACGGTCATGATGCGGTCGTGGCTGTTTCGCTAGCTTCACATATACCAAGTTTGGTAATACATGACGTGAATGGGTGATGAAGGTGCGTGACTGGTGCAAACGTGATAATCATGACATGCGTGCCATGTAAGAAAATGTAAACATACCACGCTCATTGAGTACTCGCAGCCGTTTTGCTAGCTTCAGATATACCGAAATGGGTAATACGTGACGTGAATGGACAACGAAGGTAAATGATACGTCCAAGCATGATAATCATGACATGCGTGTCTTGTAAAACATGACTACAAGCTACGCTCATAGCGTGCACACTATGAGCACGCTATGATATATTAGACAGATATATTTGACAGGTAAATTGACAGATATATTTTAAACGTATTTTGAACGTGAAATATAGAAGTTCCTCGCTACCTTTGACGCGGGGCTATTTTAGAAAGGATGCAGCACATATCAGCTAGACAGTTGTATTTATTTTCACTTTACAGCATTTTCGAAAGCGCAAGAAAATCCCGCCTTTTTACGTGTGGCTCAAACGCTAATCAACGTCTGCGTCTACATGAAACGCTGATGTGGTGCTCCTGTTCTTTTCACTGCATTATGAGACGTGCACCAAAGACACGGTGTAAGGTGGAAACACCTTAGGAGGGGACACTTCTCGGCTTTCCTATGGGACGCGATCGACCAGATAAAGTAACGGAGACGCGCGTTCGTCGGACCACTACCGGCAGCGCACGTATCGGCAAGCCTGCGCAACGTATAAATAGAAAAAAAAATTGCCCGCAGCTTCCCTCGGGGGAACACTGAGGAGGATGCGGACCATATAATTGGTTAACGGGGTGTTAAAGTGCGACTTACTTGGGTCGATGGCTAAATTGGTTAACGTGGTTGTGAAATGGGGTGTTAAATTGCGACTTACTTGGGTCGATGGCTAAATTGGTTAACGTGGTTGTAGGAGGGGGTGTTAAATGAGTGAACACGTACACACGTATGCGAAAGGGCGGCGCTGGTCGAAGGGACGTCGATCATTGTGTTTGTGGATTCGTTGGAATTCATTTCACCGCGACCTTGGACGTCGACGCGCCGTACAAACCAACCGACGAGCGGCAACTTAGCGAGCGAGCGCCGACCTTGAGTATATATACAGCACGACGGCGCATGCACTGTCAGCTGTTGAATGTTCTCGAAGCGCGACGCCACATGCGCGTCCACTGGAGAATCAGGAGAATTGTAGATGTCGAACGCGGTGTGTAGAGGAGGAAGGGTGCACAGATGGTGGAGGAGTGAAGCGCGCGCGGTGTGTAGAGGAGGAAGGGATGCACAGATGGTGGAAGAGTGGGCGACGGCGCGACGGCGCATGCGCGCGCGTCAGCTGTCGAATGTTCGAGAAGCGGTGCGGACGGCGCGGACGGCGCGGACGGCGCACTACAAGGCGCGAGTATAAGATGCTTCCGCATCTAAAATTTCACGCACTGTTGCTATAGCAACCGGTTAAGCATGTAGAAACGCCAGCGTTCCGACAGCATCACTTTTTTCACTCGCAAAAGTAAGTCATTCGGCCGGACGCGGCTGGAGTGAGACGCTGTGCGGACGTGTTTCGCATGAGCTCCGGCCCGGTGACTGACTATCGGCGGACGCGCTTTGTTCTGGGCTTGCTGTCAGTGGGCTCGTCTGCAGGAGGTTGCCCTGTACCTACGGACACGACTCGTTTATGCAAGTTTGTCCCCGTTTTCGGAGTTTCCGAGATTTTCCTGCCAACCCCATGGTGGCAAGGCTAGGCCTATCTTCTAGGCCAAGCCTGGGCCACGTCGCCGGGCGTCTGGCTTGCGCCTGGTGACCGTGGGCCTTGTTGGGCTGAAGATGGAATACTACGTCGAAGGGGAGACTATAACACCCGAAGATTTTGAAGCGGGAGAGTGGGCTCCATTGCTGAAGGCACAGGACCGATTTAAGAAGACTCAGCATGGCGACAACACCAAAAGTAAGCCTTGCGAGACGCAGGCCGGCAGCAACGGGCGCCAGACGCACGGAGCGCAGCAAGTCAAGCGGGGGAAGGCGCCGGTGCGGAAGAAACGCGAACCGTTTCTCGAGTTACCAGCCACGGATTTCAAGGTTGTGTACAGGCCCCAGAACTGGGACTTGAGTGTTGTGACAGCGAGAGAACTCGGATGTGCACTGAGAGCAGCAGAGCATCTAACGAGTGTGATTGCCGCGGAAGAAGACATTGTGCGGGTTAATGGCACAAACAACACGTTGACGGTGAGCACACCGTGCATAAATCGCAGTACGGCATATGCGACTGTGAAGACGCTCAATCTGGGTGATCTTGACCTGCCGGTTTCAGCGTTCGTGGCACCGCTGGAGAACTCCGTGCGGGGAGTGATTTACAATGCTTATGATGGATGCCCAGTGGAAGAAGTTCGGACGGGATTCCTGAAGAAGAATGAAGACATGGACATTCTGGACCTCTGGGAAAGTCAAAGGCGATTCAGATTACGTTCGGGGGAAAACGCATAACCCGGCAGATTACTTACTGAAACTGTCTGTACGCTGTGATCTCGAATAGAAATTTAGTCGAGACCTGCTACAACTGCAGACGAGTTGGACATCGAGCGGACGTTTGCTATCGTCCGAAGAGTAACCCATGTCACCATTGTGGGAAGGACCATCCTGCCCCGCCAGAAGGAGAGCCACCTACGTGCACGCCGGACTGCATCGTGTGCCATGATGTGCATCACACAGGGAGCTGGAACTGCAAGTTTCGCCTGGCTCGTAAGCCACCGACAGGCCAGCAGCAGAGCATCGAAAGAGAGAGCGAAGCTGGCAACGATGAGCGGTCCTCGAGGGCCACGGAGCAGTCACCGAGAGGTAAAGGAGGCACAAGCAAAAGCAGGAACCGGTCGAGTTCCTTACCGACATTATGGTGAACGAGTATCCAGTTCCAACAGCTACGCACGCGACACCTACAAAAAGGTAAGCTTGTCAGGCACGGCCGCCCAGAACGAAACCGATCGAGAGAGGGAGCTAGCAGCACTGGTTCAGCGACAGGGAGATTTCATTAAAAAAATGGAAAACAATTGCAGAGATGGAACGCACACTTAGAAACGACCAATGGCAGGGGACACAGGCACCAGCAGTGCAAGGCCTACAGAAAGCGACGCAAGAGGCGTGTGCTCGCGTACAGGAGAGTGCAGCTATAAAAGTGGAGAATCGGGGGACAGTGAAGAGACCACTGCCGGGGGATGAGGTAGCTAACGCAAAACGATTAGCCAAAACGTCACCAGTAGACACGCCACAGCCTGTTTTTAAGGTCATTAGTCTTAAGTCGGATCTAACAACACTTGCGGATAAAGTAGGCAAACAAGGGAAAAGACAGGATAGGTTGGAGGCTCGAGTCGAAAAGATCGAAGCCAGATTAGACACAATAGAGGAGCGTCTCGGCATGCTCTCCACTGAATTTAGGAATTTCCAAACCCAGGTCATGGGCATGTTTCAGCAGCTTCATACTCTATTGGAGGCAAGACTGCCTCCCGTGGATGGCCAAGTGCCATTAGTCAACCTGGTGCCTCATCATGGCGCCTCGCCAGCAAATTGAGGTTTGGCAGTGAAACTGCAGGGGCTTTCGTCAAAAGCGGGGTAACCTGCAGTTGCACGTACAAAATCTGGACAGTAAACCAGACATAATAGCCTTACAGGAGGCTAGTGGTTCCGTAAAATTACCTGGATTTAAGGCATTTACAGCGCCAGGAATTTACAGCGCTAGTCCATCACAACATCACTGCCATTCAGCATTCCGTAGATAGCAGCAGGGAAGATTATGTCCTGCTAGAGATTTTGCCTAAACGAAAGTATGAGAAGAGTTTGTTTTTACCTAATGTGTATAGTTCTCCAAAAGATAAGGATTGGGCTTGCTACAACTCCTGATTCAAACTCAACGGTTAGCAGCTCGCACTCCGCTTATAGTGGTAGGAGATTTCAATGCGCCTCACCCGGAGTTGGGTTATATTCGAGCCAGCCCAAAGGGCAATCTGCTTTGGCAAGTTGCCCAGGATCTGCTATGGACGCTGTTAAACAATCCACAAGATCATACGAGGATAGGCAACAGCATAAGCATGGATACCTCTCCAGACCTTACGTTTTTTAGAGGCATCAGTAATGCAAAGTGGATTAACATGGGACAGGTCCTAGGAAGTGATCACTATATCCTTTCCACGACGTCTAGCGCTGCGAAGCATAAAGATAAAGTGAGGGGGCATAGAATTACAGATATGGACAGATTTAGGAAAAACAGAGCAGACACTGTGAACTGGAAAATTAATGACCTAGATGCATGGGTAGAGGCGCTCAAGGAGGATGTAAATAATACCACGGTAGAAGTACCAGTCAAGCAGGAGGAGTTTACCGCTGACTCGAGACTATTACACATGTGGGCAGCGCACGCGAGTCTCTCGAGAAGGTGGAAGAAGCAAAAACATAATGGCGCCCTTCGCAGAAGGACTGCCAAGTTACAACGTGAAATCGAAAATTATACAATTGAGTTGCACGCCAAGCAGTGGGGCCAGATTTGTGATCGCATGAATGAACAGTTTTGATGCAAAAAGACATGGCAGCTGTTAAGGCATCTTTTGGATCCGGCAGCAACAAAATCGGCGCAACGGGGACAAATGACTCGGTTTATGCGTCAATATGAAGGCACGATTGGAAAGTTTATACAGGAACTCCGGAATCGGTACATAACTGATGGAGTAGAGGGTTGCTTACCACACTACTTGGGGGTGGAAAACTCGGGACTAGATAAAGAGTTCACAATTGCGGAGGTGAAGTTTGCCATGGGGCAGCTGCGTACTACGTCTGCCGCAGGTCCGGATAGGGTTACTAATAAAATGCTGAGAAACCTAGATTTCAAATCGGTCGGGGCGATCAGTGACTTCATAAATGAGTATTGGGTGGCCGGGGAGATCCCAGCACAATGGAAGCATGCTAGGATTATATTTATTCCGAAGCCAGGCAAGAAACTCGGCTTGGGAAACCTGCGCCCTAATCGCTGACATCATGCGTGGTCAAATTGATGGAGCACGTGGTGCTCAACAGGTTTCAGAATTATGCAGAGGACAAGGCCATCTTTCCCCCAACTATGATAGGTTTCAGAGCGAATTTTTCCACACAATATGTCACGATACAGTTGAAACATTATGTAGTCGATCCCGGGCATGGCACGGGCACCAAAGCTGTATTGGGGCTTGACCTGAATAAAGCTTTCAACAATGTTTCGCATGAGGCAATATTGAATAACCTATCGGAAAGTGGCCCAGAGTCAGGACGTTTCGCTACATCAGATCATTCTCAGAAGGCCAGACCGCAGAAATTTCAATAGGAGATATCAAGTCGGACTCATTCGCTTTGGGAGGCTAAGGGACGCCACAGGGTTCAGTTTTGTCGCTGTTCCTGTTGAACATCGCCTTAATTAAAATACCGCAGAGGCTGGAGGAGATACCGGGACTCAAACACACATTTTATGCAGATGATAATACTCTATGGGTAAGCAGGAATAGTGACGTGCATCTGGAAGAACCACTACAACAGGCAGGTGAGAGAGAGAGAATAAACTTTATTGAAGAATTAAAATTACGTGACTAATCCCGGGTGGAGCCCTCTTGTAGAGCCCCACTGGCCACAGCGGCTCGCCGGGCCTGGTCTAGGGTCACCAGTTGGCTCCCCAGTGCCAGCTCGGAAAGCCGTGCCTCCCAAGACCACGTTGTGAGTGTTTGTAGTGAGCGCACCAACCTAGATACTGCATTGGCTGGCCGCTCGGTACATTGGTAGGTTATGTGTGTAAGTGTGGCTGTGTGGTTACTACACCATGGGCATACCCCTGTTGTGTATATATGTGGAAAAATTGCGTGTAGTTTTGATATGTGGGGGTATGTGTTCGTTTGGAGGCGGCGCCAATCCCGGGCTTGTTGGCTGCTTAAGTTCGGATGTGGAGGGGCGTACCTGCGTCTTGTAAGGCGTTGGTTTTCCAATATCTGCCTGCTTGTTACACTTTGCTCCTCATGATGCCCTGTGAGGTGTCCTGAGGAGAGTCCTGCGTCTCGGCCAGTAAGTCCGCGAGCTACGCAGTTTGCCTCCTCGTTTCCCCCCAGGCCGTCATGCCCTGGGCACCAAGTGACGCCATGTGCCTCCATCAACATGGACCCCAAAATATCAGTAACGCACCTTGGAAGTGTGCCTCTAAGGTATAAGCGACATGCAGCTTGTGAGTCTGTCAAAATATACGCTGAGCGCCCCCTTCTTTCGGCTTCTCTGATTGCCAAGGCTATGGCTGCTGCCTCTGCGGTGGCACTTGATCTGGTGCGTAGGGACGCGCAGGCCACGACTTTGCTTTGGTTAGTCACTGCCAATGCATATGCTTGTTTTCTGGAGCCTTGTGGTGGCGCGGGATAAAGACTGACGTCGGTAAAGTAAGCGTCTGGATCGCTACTTCTATGCAGGAGTTTTCGTGCTCGCGCTTGACGGCGCTTTTTGTTGTAGAGCGGGTGCATGTTTTTTGGAACTGGTTCCACGATTATTTGATCACGTATTTGCTTGGGTGCAATGACTGTCTCATCGCCACAATATTGAGGGGTGAGAGGGTATCCCAGCCTCTGTAGCAGTGTTCTTCCCTGGAGCGTAGTGGTGAGTCGTTCTCGCTGTGCGATTAGCGTGGCGGCGGCCAATTCTTCATACGTATTATGCATGCCGAGTCCCATGAGTTTTTCTGTGCTTGTGCTGTTCGGAAGTCGCAATGCTGCTTTGTACGCAATTCTGATGAGTCTGTCAATCTGCTCTATTTCGGGCTTGCGTGTTGATTGAAAGGGAAGAGCGAACGTGACTCGGCTGAGAACGAAGGCCTGTACAAGGCGTACCGTGTCGGCCTCTGTCATCCCATCATTACTTCGCGCAATTCTAGCTATAAGGGATGCAATACTCTTTACGGTGTGTTTGAGTTTGCCTATTGCAGTCTTTACGCTGTTGTTTTCTTGCATGTGCATGCCTAATATTCGAGCTACTGGGGTCCTGTTGATGATCTGTCCGGCAATTTCTAGCTGCAGCGCTGGTGCACGGTTGGACCGAGTGCGTGGGGGTCTTATTTGCAAATATTCCGATTTGCTAGGTGCGCACGACATGCCTGCAGCAGTGAGGTAGCCTTGAATCATGTCTATAGCGGTTTGCAGTACATCTTGTCGTTCTCCATAGGAGCCCTTTGTTGCCCATAGCGTAATATCGTCCGCGTAAAAGGCACAGCCCAGGTTTGGTACAGTCTCCAGCTGGAGGACTAGTTTCCGAAGGCCGATATTGAATAAAAATGGAGACAAGATGGAGCCCTGAGGTGTGCCTTTCAGTGGGAGGTCGTATGGTGATGATTTGGTACCAGCTATGCCAATCTGCGCCTTGCGATTTCCAAGAAAATCAGATGCATATTTGTATATGCGTTGTCCGCATCCAATGGCTGCAAGACCGTCTAGTATGGTAGAGTGCGCAATATTATCAAATGCTTTTTCGATGTCGAGTGCAACGAGTAGATTGTTGAGACTACCTGGCGCTGGGTTAAGCACTTCCTCTTTGAGCAGTAAGAAGATATCCTGGGTAGACACTCCTCGCCTAAATCCGTACATAGATGTTGGTAGAAGCCCCCGTTCTTCTGTGTATTGCTCAAGGCGAGTGAGTATAACTTTTTCGAAGAGCTTTCCAATGCATGACGTTAAAGAAATTGGTCGTAGCTGATCAAGGCTTCGCCGTTTGCCTGGTTTAGGTATGAGTACAACCTGTGCCAGTGTCCATTCTGCAGGTATCTTTCCACTCGGTGTCCATACTTCCTGATTAAAGTGGTCTGTGATGGCTTGTAATGCTTCATCGCTGAGGTTCCGTACCATGGCATTTGTAATGCCATCCAATCCGGGCGCTGTATTTCTTTTGAAGCTTTGAGCCGCTGCATAAACCTCAGCAAAGGTTATGGGGGCGTCGAGCTCAGTGTTGGGTTCTCCATTGTATTCTTGACTGGGTGTTGGGCTAACGTTTCGCTTGCGTTCACCTGTGTAGCGTTGTTTCAGCTCTTCTATTAACTGATCCGGATCACCTTGAAATTCCCCAGCTAGCCGTTGAAGGGTAGCGTTTGTTTCGGTTCTTGTTGCAGAGGGATCCAAAAGACTCCGTAGGATGTTCCACGTCTTTTTCGTGCTTAATGTGCCTTTTAAGGAATCGCAGAAGGTGCGCCAGTTGTTGTTGTAAAGTTCCTTTGAGTATGCGTTTACTTCCTCCGTGATTTTCGCTATACGGAGTCTGAGTTTCTTATTTAGCTTTTGTCGGCGCCACCGTTTCGTGAGGCCTCGACGAGCTTCCCAAAGATGTGTCAAGTGGGTGTCAATGGCAGGTGCGTCGGTAGTTGTTTGATATATCTTGGTGTTCTTGTCATAGAGACCCTTAATGTACTGTGTCCATTGGGCTATAGTTGTTGGCTTGGGCCCGTCTACTTCCTGTTGCTCTCTATATTTAGTCCAGTTAGTCAGTCTGGCTTTTCCGAGCGGGCGTCGCAGTCGAGCTGTTTCATATGTTATTTGCACAATATTGTGATCGCTGCCCAGATTGTCGTCCAGCACACTCCAGCGCATGGTCGCGGCATTGTTGGTTACGGTAAGGTCGGGAGTGGTGTCCCTGTTGACACTGTTTCCTATACGAGTCGGTATGCCCGGTGTCGTGAGGAGTGTGTAGTCGTAGCGCTGTATCGCTTCTAAAAGTCGCGTACCTTTGGGTCTGTCTGCGCTATAACCCCATGTGGTGTGCCAAGCGTTGAAGTCCCCAGTGATGATCAAGCGGTCGCGTGGTTGAAGCTTGTTGTTCAAATAGTGGAAGATATTGCTGAATTCTGCTTTTCTGTCTTGTGGGGGACTATATATGTTACATATAACCTGCCTCGGGCGTCCTTTCTTCGCTGGCCAGAGCGTTACGATAAGGTGTTGCGTCTCTTCGTTCGGTGCCGTTATGCATGTAGCTGCCAATTCTTTCCGGACGAGTGTCGCAATCTTAGGTGTATTTGGATCCATGTACAGTTTATAGCCAGAAACTGATTTAGGCCTAGTTCCCACCTCTTGCAAGCAGATTACGTCAGGAGGAACCAGCGCCGCCTTTATGTATAGAGTGAATGTAGCGTGCTTGTTGTGCAGGGAACGACAGTTCCAGGACCATATAGTGAGATTCTCGTTTGCTATGCGTCGGTTAATTGCCATGATGCGAGGAGGTGGGTGTGCTTTCAGCGTCCGAGGTAAGCATGCTTTTGGCGTCGGACTCCTGGGACCGCGTTTGGCTCTGCTTACGTCGACGCTTCGTTTCTTTGTCGAGGCTTTCATGAACGTATCGCTTCAGGTCTTGAAATTCGACAAAGAACTGTTTCATTTGGGCTTCTGTTTGCTGCAGTATGTGCTGTTGCATTAGCTGCAGTTGTTGTTGTAAAGCGGGGGTTTCTCGCTGTTTGTTCTGTTCCTATATTGGCTACAGGATCTCGTGTTGGTGTCGATTGCGGTTGGATGTGCCCATTGTCCCGTAGCTTTTCGCTTGGGTTGCTAGTTTGATTTTGAGAGGCCTGGACTATAGTTTTCGGGGTGGCTCCCATTAATTGGGCCAGCTGTTTTTCGAGCCACATTATTTTGTTCTCGTATTTGTCAAGGCGTTGCTTAAGCTGTTTGTTTTCAGCGATTACTGCTTGATAGTGTACGTTTTGTGTGATGGGGGGAGTACATGCAGACTTGGGAGCCACGGCTTCCGCCCAGCTTACCGGAAGTGATGATGCCTGTTGGGTGCATCCTTGATCCCCGCCGTTGCCTTTGGCTCCCCCTACTGGAGGACCGCGGTGGAGGTTCTGCTGAGTCGGTGCTGGCGCGCTCTTCTTGGATGGCGGGTGCGGCTTTCTGCCCGGGGACCGTGAACGCGACCGGGATCTTTGCTTGTCATCTGCTGACTTGTAGGCGTTTTCTTCCTCTTCAGAGGAGAACCAGCGGAGATTCTTGGTCCTCGGTGGGTCGTTGCTAGTGCCCTGTTGAAGCTTATCACTGTGGCCTGCTTGTACTTGCGGCTGTTTAGGCTTCGGTGGCTTAAGTCTTTTTTTGCAAGTTGGATCTCCTGTGGGGTGAGCCTCCCCGCACGAGGCGCAACTAATAGATCACGGATGTCCATCCGTTGGATTAGTCAGTCCGCACAGCCGGCAAATGGGGCGATCCGGATGCGGGCAAACGTCCGCGCGGTGTCCTTTTTCTCGGCAGACCTTGCAGACTTGAATCGTAGGTCGGAAGGGGTAGCAGCGGAGTTCACCCCCGTAATAGTAGACGGTACGAGGTAGCGTTGGACCGAAAAATGTAATGGCTGCGCTTTTCGTTGTGCCTATCATTCTGGCAGTGATGATCTCCACACCGTGCGTTCTGACACGTAGGTGCGCCATGAGAGTTTCGGTTGAGGTGTTCATCGGTACGCCGTGAATCACCCCTCTCAGAGTATCGTCTCCATTTGCGGCGTATGCACGGACAGCGTGAGCCCTGCCGTTAAGCACAAGGGCGCGTATCAGACGCACTTTGTCCGCCACTTCCTCATATTTGGTCGACAGAATCGCTATGTTTGACCCTGGGTTGATTCTAAGGATGAAATGGTCATCTCTGATGCCAGCTTGGCATGCCTCAATGATTGCTTGCGCAAGCGTAGGAGTCAGAATGTTTCTCAGCGGGAGGCCCTGGTTTGGACGAATGACGATCTTGTAATCGTCCTTCGGCAACGGCGGTAGCTTTGGCAATTTCTTGAATGTTGGCGTGCCTGTCTTAACTTGGTCCTGGAGCCCTGCGCTGCCGCGTCTCCGCTCCAGTGCCTCTTGCTTGCGTTTTTTGGTGGATTTCGCTGCCTGCCAGCTAGCGTCCTCGTCTGCATGCGATTGAGCGCCGATAGCGTCTCGGCTCACCGTATCGTGGTCGCTCTGGAGTTGATCCATTTGGTCGTCTGCTGTACCATCCTGGTCTAGGAGGTGGTATTGTTGGTCGGTCGCCGCGTTGAGAGCCATAGCTGGATGAAGCTCCGACGCGGGCGTCCCCAGCGTCGGTGCAGCTGCCGGCGGCTCCCCAGGTCAGCGTTTGGTGAGCGTCCTAGGGGTGACGAGCTTTCTGAAGTCCTTTGGCACCTCCAAGTGGCAAGAAATCCTCTTGAGTGGTGCCCAGGCGTTCCTCGGAACTTCTTGAAGCTGATAGTAACGTTTTCGAGTGGTTGCAGAAGGAAAAACACCACTAAAAATCATGAGAATCCAGAGCGCGAAGCGAGCGCGTCTGCACTACTTCGAGCCCCCTGGCGGTCTCACAACAGGCAGGTAATATTGTCGAAGAGCTGACAGGGGAGGCGGGACTTTCATGCTCTAAGCCCAAATCCGAGCTCTTTGTGGTTCGGGACAAACCAAGAGGGCTACATGCAAGACACTATATTCCACCACCGCCGTTAGAGGTAAAGGTAGAGAGTAGGCCGGTAGCTGAAGCTCAAACGATTAGAATTCTTGGCCTATATCTGCAAACCAACAGGAAGAATAGGGTGACCCTTGAAAAACTTAAGACCACGGTCAATGCTACTGTCAGGCTAATCGGAAGAATCGCTAACCGTAAGAGCGGGGTTAAATAAAAGAACTCTGTAAGCTGGTACAGGCGTTTGTGCTCAGCAGGATTACTTACGCGACACTTCTATATGAAGTTGGACGCTGCAGAAAAAGGTAAGGTTGAGGCTATGACCCGGCAAGCTTACAAGGCAGCGCTTGGGTTGCCTAACAACGCGCCTACAGAAAGGCTGTTAAAACTAGGGGTGCACAACACCCTGGATGAATTATGGGAGGCGCATCTGGTTATGCAGCACGCTAGGCTTTCGACAACCAAAGCGGGCAGGATCATATTGGAAAGGATTGGCAATGGAGCAGAGGCTCCCACTGGGGACACTAAAATTCAGGTACGGCGAGAGTTACATAAGGCCCTGTACATAAAACCTTTGCCCAAAAATATGCATCCGATTGACCATACGCAGCGCAGGCAGGCAAGAGCCAGAGCTTTACACGTTGAGTACGGCGAGTACAAAGCGGCAATCTTTACAGATGTTGCGGAATATAAGGACAAAGGCGCTTTTGTGATTGTGGTGGTGGACAGACGGGGACGCTTGATCCCCTCTGGATTGGTCAAAACGCACTACTCGGAAACTGCAGAGAAAGCGGCAATAGCGCTAGCTATAACTAATTCGCAGTCGGATTTGATTCTCAGTGATTCGAAGACAGCCATCCGAAATCTGGCGAGGGGCAGAATATCGGCGACCACCACATGATTTCTGCATGGGGCCACGGGACGAGAAATTAGAGAAATAAAAATTGTCTGAGTAGCAGCATACTCTGGGAACCCTGGGAACGAGGTGGCTGACCTGAATGCTTGAGGTTTCGTCAGCCGGTTAGGTGAGCCGCCAGTTCAGGGGAGGTCCGCGAGAGATGGGCTGGTGTCCTTTCATGACATAACGAATCATTATAAACTAGAACGGAGGTTTTATCCGCCCCCGAACATGCGGTCGACTAAAGCGCAGGAATGCGCCTGGAGAAAACTGCAGACGCGGTCTTTTCCCAGCCCTTACGTGTTGAACAAAATGTACCCGGAGGAGATTAAGCCGGAATGCAAATGGTGTCAGGCTGTGGCAACATATGATCACATACTTTGGGAATGTAGCATAGTGCCGCCGCCTGTGGATATTATGCGTGATCCCTCTCTTGAACGTCACTTCTCGCCCGCTGGAAAAGCCAGCGCCTCAATCACAGGTTGCGCAAGAAAATCTCCGACGTAAACAAGACCATCGAGGAGCACTGTCGCGTCCTCTCCAAGCGGCAGTGCGATGAGGTGTGCAACTTGGTAGATGGCCAGATGCGTAATGGCAAGACATAGAACCTGCTCAAGCACCTACTCAGCGAGACTAACACCAAAACTAACCAGCGGAACGTACTAGCGCGAGCCATGCACGAAGCCAAGCAGCCCTCTTTAGAAGAGGAGGTTTTGAAGCAGCTGGTGCAAAAGTACCTCCCTGTCGACTTGAACTCCGCAACAACGTACGCCGAGTACTCAGGACCGGCCAACACTGAACTGGACGCCGAGATATGCCACGAAGAGGTTTGGCAGGCGCTCCACGGGCTCAATGGGAGGTCTGCAGCGGGTCCCGACGGCAAAACTAATAAGACCCTCAGCAACCTGGACGACCGGTCAATCGACTACCTCACCGAGGTCATCAACGAGGCACGGAAGAGCAGCGAGGTCTCCGACACGTGGAAGGTCGCACGCACCGTGCTCATTCCCAAGCCGGGGAGGTCACCCAACGTGGACAACATACGCCCCATTTCGCTCACATCCTGCGTGGGAAAGGTAGCCGAGCATGTGGTCCTGAATAGGTTGACTCGGTACCTGGAAGACAATGGGCTCTACCCGCACACCATGATTGGTTTTCAGGCCAAGCTTCTGACGCAAGACGCTAAGAAGCTGCTCAAGCACCAAGTCATTGACTGTAACACTCGAGACATGCGGGCCATTCTCAGCCTCAACTTAGAGAAAGCCTTCGACAATGTTACTCACTCTTTCGTGTTGCGGTCGATTGCTGAGCTCGTCCTTGGAGTCAGATTCTACGAATATGTCAAATCGTTCTTGACTCGTAGGAGAGCCACCCTCAGTGTGGAAGACCTTGTCTCCGAGGAGATCAAGCTGGGATTGCGCAGCACGCCACAAGGGTCAGTGATATCGCCCACCCTGTTCAACCTTGTCATGGTTGGGTTGTCCAAGAGGCTATCATGTATCGAAGGCATTAACCACACAATTTACGCGGATGATATTACCATTTGGTGCACAGGTGTTTTTTTTTCGCTAGGGGGCCAGGCAAGGCTGGTGTGCCTTGCATGGGCTCCGTATTCTACGAAGTTTTTCTTGAACCAAGACTGCTTTTTTGGTGCCAACAGTGGTCTCTCTTGAACTACAGCAAGCTGCCGACGCTGCTGGTGAGTGCCTCAAACCTCTTTGTTCTTGCGGACCTTTGCAAACTTCAACTCTTGCTGAGCGGGGGAACACCACCTCATTAGCCCTAACGCCACCGGCACCGGCGTCGGGCTCGCGCTTCGACGCGCGTGCACAAGTTCATTCGGCAACGCAATGGCATACATGGTGAGTGGCACGGATTTACCGGCCACAGAATTTAACCCAGAAGAATGGAGTGTAGTCCTGAATGCCCGACAACGCTCACCTCGACAGCAGTCAAAAGAAACTGAAGGAACGCAGTCAAGTAAAGCGGTGTCAGCTGCCGAAACGCCAGCGCGCAAAACGGAATCACCGCAGAGCGTTTCCTCAAAGCTCGACCACACAGCTGTGGCGCGCCCTCGCTTAAAACGACTGCCACGGTTGCCAGTTGATGACTTCAAGATTGTCTTTCGTCCGAGTGCGGGCGTAGATCTGGCCCAATACGACAATGGAGAGTTACGAGCGCCTGTAGTCGCCAACAGCGCACTGGACTCTGTGGTTGCCGACGAAGATCTTGTGTGCACCAATCTGGCCAAGAATATTTTCACCGTGTCCACATCTTGCGCCGACCGAGTTGCCAACTATGCAAAAATACGAGAACTCACGTTACATGGTAAAAAACTGGGATTTCATGCGTACATAGCTCCCCCGGACGGGGCACGGGCAGGGATCATCTACCACGCTTGGAATGGTGAATCACCTGAGGACTTGCTTCAAGAATTACGTCGGGCGAATCCCCTTCTACCAATAGTCCAAGCAAGGGACATGGGGCGTACCTCACGCTCAGTGCTCATTCACTTCATGGCTGAGGAGCTTCCTCCGTCAGTCAAAATGTTTGGTCGTTTTCAACTTTACGCCGTTTTCTACGCCGTTTTTAAGTAACTTTCGACCGAAGGTGGAAGCGTGCCTAAACTGCAGACAAGTCGGCCACCGACGAGATGTATGTCCTTTGCCAAATCACCTCACTTGCTCAAGCTGTGGACAGAAACACCCGGAGGACTATCTCTGCACTCCGCAGTGCGTCATCTGTGGGGACGCTCACAAGACGGGTGACAGGGCATGCAAGCAACGCTTTCAGCGTGGCTTCAGCCGTCTCTATCGGCCACGACAAAGGCCGCAACAAGAGCACCAGCAGAAGCAGCCCGAGTTCCAGCTCGAGAAGGAGTTTTTTTCAAGCATCGACGGTAGAAATTGTAGCAGCTGAAGCAAGAGTCCTGGACGAAACCGCTAGCAGCAGAAGCAGGAGTCCTGGACGAAACCGTGGCAGCAAAAGCAAAAGCCCTGAACGAAGTGCATCACAAAGCCGTGACTTCAGCACCAAACCCGAAAAGGTGAGCTGGGCAAAGCAAGCCTCCTGCTCCTGTTGTATGCTCTCTGACGCTAAAGGAAATTCTAAAACTCCGGAGACTATCGAACGTTTAATGCGAGAGAATCAAGAGTTAAAGCAACAGTTGGCTCTGGTGCTGGAACGTTTAAGTGCACTTACAGCTGCCCCACCCGCGTCTTCTCCACCCCTATCCATCTCCCCCTCTATCATAGAGCCTGATATGGCAGCCGAGTCCGGGACCGATATTATAGATTCCTCTCCACAGCCATCAAAAAAGAAAAGGACAAAGCAGCTCGAGTCATTGGAGGATGATTTTAAAAGCACGAGTCAAAAAATTTGAAAAGAACACCGGGAACCCAAACAAAATGTTGATTTAGGCTTTAGGCAAATTGCTGAACGCTTCAATAAGATAGAGAGTATTTTAGGCGTGTTAGTTGCTCGGCTCGAATGTCTCCCGCAATCTCAACCCTCTCCAGCGCCTTCGCAGCCATAACCCCCTCCGGCACTCTTGCCTCATCTTCACCTTCTTCACTCTGCATATGACAATGGAATCGCCGTGGATTAAGAAACAAAAGAGACAACCTCTCATTTTATATACAGTGGTCTACATGGGCCCCTGATGTCATCTCCGTACAGGAGCCTTTAGAAGCTTGCAAACTCCTCGGCTATCAGGCTGTACATTCGCATCCTAGCTCCCCATGGGCTACCGCATATATACAGAGGAATATCTCGTTTAGAGCGCATGATCTTTCCGATCTTTACAGTGACTGCCTTCTTCTTGAACTTCTCTCACGTCATACACGACAAGGCACATATTTTATTTTGAATATTTATTCTCATCCTAGAGATGGCCTCGCTGCTGTTTTTGAAGCAATCGATAGGGCCATCCAAATAGCAAACTGCGCTCCCATAGTTGTAACGGGTGACTTTAATGCCCAACACGTAGATTGGGGTTACAGGAGAAACACTCGGAAGGGCACCAGCCTTCTTCAATACATTCAGCGAAACAGGTGCACTCTAGTCACTGACTGCATGCTACCAACACGAATTGGCAACAGTGTGAGCAGAGATACCACCCCTGACCTTACTTTCACTAAAAATGTGCGACAAGCTAAGTAGACACACAGTGGGGTCAACCTCGGCAGTGATCATTACATCCTAACAATTACACTGTCCCATGCCCATTTTCGTCCACAGTTTCATTTAAAACCTATTGTTGACTGGGACGAATTTCGTGAAATCCGAGACCGAAACCTGAAAAAACAAATTCAAGACTACAAAGACTGAGCGTCTCAGCTTAAACAGGATGTAGCTCTTAGTAAAAAGTTAGCCCCAGCCGCACGTATCCACGATCCAGTAGACAGCAGGCTACTCCACCTATGGGAGGCCTATCAGAGCTTGGAGAAGCGATGGCTCAAGCAAAAATATAATCACAAACTAAAACGCAAAATGTCACAAACACTCCAGCTTGTAACTGAACACGTGGCCGAACTTTCATCGCAGCAATAGAACCAGATATGTAACTGACTCGACAGTACTCTGCATATGAATAACTCTTGGTCCCTGCTTCGCCATATGTAAGACCCATGCTCCTCGCGATGTGAAAGTAATAAGCTAATTACGAAACTCTTGTTTGAAGTAGAAAAACAAGGACAAGGCGTTGAAACTGCTCTTAAAACTACGTATTTTCCTGGCCCAAGGCGAGAATCGTTACCTACCTACAATGGAGCTCCCAATTCAGACTTGGATGCACCAATTGCAGAGGCGGAAGCTTGGGCTGCGTTAAGCAAACTTCGCACCACATCTGCTCCAGGGCTAGATGGAATTACTAACAAGACACTCTGAAATTTAGACTCCAAGTCAGTGGCAGCTCTTACCAAATACATGAATCAACAATAGGAGCAGGGTACGCTGCCCCAGGAATGGAAATCAGCTAAGGTGACTTTCATACCCAAACGTAATAAGCCGTTAGACCTTAATAATTTGAGACCAATCTCTCTTACCTCATGTAAAGGAAAACTGATGGAGCATGTAATCCTCAATCGTCTTAATCGCTACATGGAACAAGAAAAACTGTTTCCCTCCACCATGTACGGCTTCCGAGCGGGACTCTCCACTCAGGATGTCATGCTGCAGCTTAAGGAGGATGTGCTAAATCCTACTTTTCCACACATCACCAGAGCCATCCTTGCATTGGACCTGACTAAGGCTTTTGATAATGTTTCTCACTCCTCGATTTCACAATCTCTTCGTAAACTAAACGTACGCTCTCGCACGCACAGGTATGTCTCTGCCTTTCTCAGCAATAGGTCTATCCGCCTACACTTGGACACTTTCAAAACCGATTCCTTCATGCTAGGTAGCAAAGGAACGCCCCAGGGATCAGTTTTGTTCCCGTTCCTTTTTAACGTTTCTCTCATACCGCTAGCGCGGGAACTTGCAAAACTTTCTTCTATCAATCACTCCTTGTACACGGATGACATCACCATCCGGGTCAATGCTGGCAACCATGGCGAAATGGAATCGAAGCTTCAGTTGGCCGCTGACATTGTTGTTAAACACGCCAACAATATTGGGCTCACCTGCTCGGCGGCTAAATCGGAGCTCCTAGTAATTGACTTTAAAAAGCAAGATACATGTCACATTCAAGTCAAGCTTGATGACACCCCTATTCGCAGGGTCCATAAAATTAATATTTTAGGCCTTAATATTTCCGACAATGGTTCGAACGCTCACACCTTAAAGCTAACCCGCACCTCAGTTCATAGTACAGCTTCCCTCATTAAGCGCATATCCGATCGTCATCACGGCATGAGGGAAGCAGACACGCCGCCTCATACAGGCCTTTTGCCTATGCAGAATTACCTATTCTATCCCCTACCTCTATCTCTCACTTACGGAGATCGAGCAACGTAACAGACTCATTCGTAATGCCTATAAAACTGCGCTCCAGCTCTCTCTAAATCAACAGCCACGGATAAACTACTTCAACTTGGGGTGCACAACACTCTGGGAGAGCTTGCAGAGGCGCATCTTTTCAACCAATATCAAAGACTATCACTCACAGAAACAGGACAGGTACTCCTGCGCCGACTTGGAATCAACGTTCCTGGTCACACCACGGCCACGCACGCAGTTCCCGTCTCTGTTAGCAGCAACCTGTTAATCCCACCACTCCCCAAAAATACTCACCCAGAACGTAATCGGGCGCGACGGGAAGCTCGAGCCAAGTCCCTTCAGAAGCGCTTCCCTCCTAATTCTCCCGCAGTTTATGTAGACGCGGCCGAATATGTAGATCATCGAGCTTTCGTGGTAGCCGTCGTAGATAGATTTCAAAAACTGGTCGCTAGTGCGTCCCTTCCAAATTCGACAGAATCCCTGGAAGCAGAGGAGGCGGCAATTGCTTTAGCCATTGTTCACTCCTCCGCTGAGTATATTTTTTCCGATTCAAAAACTGCAATTCGTAATTTCGCCACTTTCCGAACTCATTCCCCGGCTGCTAAAATTCTTAAATCATCTCCTCCGCCTGATCGCTTCATCACCCTCCTCTGGGTCCTTGCGAACTGTGGACACCCAGGCAACACGGCCGCTCACACCCAAGCCCAAGCACTCGCCAACCGGGCTCACAGCGACCTGCTTCCGCTTCGAGGTGCCAGGGATCAACTCCTCAGCTATCACGATATCATGCTATTTTACCGAATTTCCCGCTTAACGTATCCCCACCACATAAATCTCCTTCCAGAAGTGACCAGGCTTTGTGGCGCAGACTTCAAACGGCCACAGTGACGACTCCTTTTCTACTCTCCCTTTTTTCACATGGCGAAACCTCGCCTCATTGCAACTTATGTCCTAGCACCAGAGCCAACTTCCAGCACATATTTCTGAATTGTCCAAACAAATCCAAGCCCCCGTGGCAAAGGTCAGAACACCAGGAGCGATGGGAGGCTGCTCTGCGCAGCTCGCAACCGGGTTTACAGCTCCGGACAGTGAGCTGGGCCAGAAGGGTCGCCGAAGCACAGCAGTGTCCGGCCCCCTAGAGCGGCCCGAGGGCTCATCGTCATCCTGATTCCACTTCCCTTGCCTCCCCACCTCAAAGGATTCCTTCGTGAATCAATAAAGTTGATTACCTACCTACCTGGTGCACAGGTGGCAGTGACGGGCAAGTCGAGCGCTCCCCGCAGGAGGCCATAGACACCACGGAAGATTACCTTCGTCCCACAGGCCTGAGGTCCCCAGGCAAGTCCGAGTTCCTCCCCTACCAACCCACTAGGCGAGGGCCCAAGCCCGAAAACTGGCAGCCGATCTCGAAAAGTGATGTCAAGCTCTACACCGGAGATGGCAGCGCAACACCCAGAGTCGACTCCATTCGGGTCCTCGGCATGACCATCGAGTCCATGGTTCCAACGGCAAGACTATACTCAAGCTCGCCGCCAAAAAGAATAACGCGGTTCGGCTGGTTTGGTGGGTGGCCAACCACTACCAGGGCCTCAAAGAAGACAACCTAATCCGCTTGGTCAATGCCTTTGTGCTCTGCCACTTTTGACATGTCGCGGCCATGCACAATTGGCAGCGTGCCGAGCGTGACAAGATCAACGTCTTGCTCAGAAATATTACCAAGCGGGCCCTCGGTATCCCAATCAGGACGCACACCGAGCGCCTGCTCCAGCTCAGAGTACACAATACGTTGGAGGAGATTGCCGAAGCGCAGGAGCGGGCCCAGCTCGCGCGCCTTTCGAGCTCCCAGACCACCAGACATATACTCCGAGAGCTCGGTCACTCTCCGGCTGAAGTGGACGAGAAGATAAGACAGGTGCCCGTGAGATTCGTGACCTCATCACCGTGGCACCGATACCGAGGAATGTCCATCCCGAGCACAATCGTGGTAGGCGACGGGCTGGAGCTGCCACTCTTCTCAAGCAGATTCACAGTGAGGAGCACGGCGTCAGCTTTGTCGACGCGGCAGTGTACCGTGGGAGCCGCGCCTTCTGCGCAGTCGTCGTCGACTCCAAACAGCAAATCACCTACTGAGCATCGGTTCACACTGGCGATCCGACGATTGCCGAGCAAGTGTCCATCGCCCTGGCCATCCTGGAAAGTGAAAGGGAGGTCATCTAGACTCTAGGTCAGCTATTCGCACTTTTGAGCGCGGTGTAATCTCCAAGAAAGCCCTGCGCGTGCTCCAGAGTGGTGGCCGCGACGGCATCAAGCACCACGTACTGGTCTGGTTTCCTGCACATATTGGACAGGTCCAAGGCGCTCCCCCCAACCTCAACGAGTCTGCCCACGAGGCTGCGCGCGCGCTAACCGACCACGCCGGTTCTGGGCAACGATACGGGGCCAACGGGGTTGCGGCAAACAGGGACGCGCCTGCCACGTACAACGAAATAACAAAACATTTTTACCTCGCGCGGAGACTATATCCACTCCTTCATCCAAATCTTAATAGGCCACAGGCCCTTACGCTCAGACTACTGTAGACCGACATGTACCCTAACCTTAGATCCCTTCACGCTATTCATCCTGACGTGTTCCCCAATGACGCTTGCCCCGCATGTGGGGATGTATCCACGCTGGCGCACATGCTCTGGGATTGCAAGGCAATGTACACTAACCCCAACACTACATCGGTCAGGTGGTAAGCGGCCCTATGCAGCTCTCTCCTGGCCGACCAACTTTGGGCCGTCCAGCAGGCCCGCGAAGCGGCCGATAGGCTTGGCCTAACGGTCCCGACGTGGGAGTCGCCCGCTGCGCGCTGACGCGCGCCTTGCAGGACCTCAATAAAGATTCGCAACCAACCACCAAACCTCTCTTGAGCACTGGGAGGACGTGTTGACCAGCTCAGACCCAGTCGTCCAGTTGAGGGTCGTGGAGTGGGCCACACAGGTCGCCGCGAACCTTGGGTTGATGGCCATCTAACACGGAATCATCCGCAGTTGCTTTCTGACGAAATAAAGTTTTACCATCCATCGAGTCATTCGGCCACTTCAGTCACTGGCGTGCCTTTGGCGTGTTTCATGAAGTAATAAGGGGCGCTTCATTTCCGTTTGCTGAAAGAACTTGTGGTGTGTTGAGCAGCCATAAATGAAATCTGCTGAAAGAAGGCGCCCACACTGTGAGTGAATATGCGAATAAAGTGCTTCGTTAGTGGTTGCCGGTTAGGTTACCCTACGTGCCAAGAAAATGTAATAATATGCAATGTTCGTTCTGATCCCGAACGCCTCAAAGCATGCACTCAAGCGGTTTCCGGGAGAGACCATCCGTTCAGCACAAACGATGCAGTCTGCATGAAACACTCCACAGATGAGATTATTCGTCGTAAATGTGCATGAATAACTGCTGCACGACCATTTATTTAATGTTTATGCAACACGATGATACGTGCAATAAATAGTGTTGTTTTTTTCTGTTACAGGTGCAGTGAGCTTTCCTTTTCTTTTTTGCTGTATTACGTTGTGCATCCGCTGCTTTTTGTGAGACAGCTTCTAGTGGCGTTCCTGGAAATGTTCGCTGATTGTTCAATGCAAAAAAAAAACACTGTAGTCTTCTTTCCGTGCTTAGTGAGAAGAGATGGGGAAATCAGCGAGAAGATATACGCAGGGTCCCCCGTGAACTTGTCTCCCAGTGGGTAATCACACGCTCGTGAACGTTTTTAGTTATCATTAAAGCCGCAAAAATAGAATTTGGCGCAACACCAGACAGTATCTATGTAATGCACTCCTACAAATTGGTAAAGGTATTTAAGTGGTTGCTTCTCTTTTTACGAGCAGTCACGTGGTCTTATTCAAGTTCTGCTTTGCTCGTCATCAAAAGCATGTGCGTCCCCCCATGCCGTTCGCGCGCTTCGCAGATCCAGCTTGCCGATCCGATTGCCCCACCTACCATTAGCGTGTGCACGAAAACTAGCGCATATAACGAACCGCCTGATACAAAGTTTTGGATAGCATGTCAGTTATGTGCGTATTTTTACGCGCCAAGCTGTATTAAGTTGACAGGACGTGTGAGAACCACTTAAAATACCAGCATGCGTTCCATAGAAAGGCATGCAGATCGTGCTCTCCACGCGACTCAAGCACCCGGCATGCTTGCAGACAATAACCAATTTTCACTCTTTGGTACAAACAACACTCATGAGCCACTTAATTCAAATTTCCCGCGAAAGACCGGTTCCTATAGCAACGCTTTCTTCTGTCTTCAGTTGCGTCTACTCGCCGATAGGCACGCTGCCGGCAGCGGTCCGACGGGCGCGCGTCGCTGTTACTTTATCTGGTCGATCGCGTCACGCGAGTGTCCCGACCTTAAGTGTTTGTATCTTACACCATGGCTAAAGAGTAGTAATTTGCGTGCGGCTACACGTGCAGCAGCTCCGCCTCCGTAGTTTTGCCTTCAATGCCAATAAAAGTCGTCGCGAAGTACACCACATAGCAAGCCAGGTCTCATAACTTTTTTTCAAGTAGACCAATAATGTTCGTGACACTACTACTGCTGTTGCAGGGCTGGCTATCCAATTTTACAAATATTGCATATGCAATCCTACGATACAACCGTCATGTGGCGTTTACGTGAATTGTATATAAGCACCAAGTCATGAAGTTTATTCATGTAGCAGCGTCCAGGACTACAATCTTCGTGAGCACAAGCGTGACTTTTCAGCATATACCACTCCAGGTGTTGTTAATACCTATGTTTCTTCTCGTATCGTTACGCAACTGTAAACAGCTGCTTATATATAACATCGGTACATACCTTAGAATCATTTCATAACATTTCACTCAACAAAAAAAGTTGCAACACATTTACCTTACACTGCATGCATCACATAACATCGATTCCCAAGTACATTGGATTCGATTATATGTTTTTCTTCACCTCCCCCTTTTTCTTGCCCACTATCGTCACCGCTTTTTCTTTTTTGCTACACATCTGATTCTCCTCCATTTCGCTGCCGCGAGATGCAAGTATGCAACCATAACCGTGGGCCAGCGACAACCAGACTTTACTCCACTAATCGCACCGAGGCTTTAGGCATTTGGCGACTAGGCAACCCACTATCCCGCTTCCGAAACCTGTGGGAGATAGCACTCCAGATTCCCGACACACCGCGTTTGGCGGGGAGCGCTGAAGATGCTGCTGACTGGTTCACTTCGCAATTCTAACAGACAGTTGTTTTGAAAGCTTCTAGTCCGGTCTTGCTTTAAGACATAACAAAGAAAACTCCTCTTAAACATAAATACCATGTCCGTAACCAAAGTATTGAATTTGTTAATTCCGTAAAATATTTGGGATTGACCATTAATACGAAACTAAGTTGGGATGCTCACATCGACAACGTTTGCGCCAAGGCCTACAAGAAGCTATGCTTCTTAAGAAGGAAGCTGAGGTCATGTGATTGGAAAGTTAAACTTGCAGCCTATAAAACCCTAGTTCAACCAGTGCTAGAATACGCATCCCTTGCGTGGGACCCATATTTAAAGAAATACATAGATAAAGTGGAAAGGATTCAGCGGCTAAGCGCACGGTTCATTTTTTCAGACTTTAGGCGCCTCTCCTCCGTTTCAGAAATGTTAAATAAATGTGAGCTGGAACCACTTGAATGTAGGCGAAGAATTGCAAGGTTAGTCTTCTTTTATAAACTATACAACAATGAATCTGGTTTAAATAAAGAATTGTACATTCTGCCATCTCCTCAGCGCTCAGCAAGGTTAAATCATTCAAAAACTGTAAGACCATATGTTCCTAAAAATAACACATTCAAGTACTCCTTTTTTGTAAGAACCATTGAAGACTGGAATTCACTGCCTTCCGACTGCGTGCACGCTCCGACTTTTCTAGTTTTGACCTCTGTGTTAGGAACCTTATGTAACCCTCTCCTGCTAGGATGGTAAAAAACTGTCTGCAGTATTCCTTAAATAAAATAAATAAAAAAATAAAAATTCGAAGATCGGAGGCAGCCTCACAAAAACGACTAGATAGGCATCGTCCCGACGTGGTGGTCTAGGGGCTAAGGTACTCGGCTGCTGACCCGCTGATAGCGGGATCAAATCCCGGCTACATTTTCGATGGAGGCGAAAATGCTGTAGGTCCGTGTGCTCAGAGTTGGGTGCACGTTAAAGAACTTCAGGTGGTCGAAATTTCCGGAGCCCTCCACTACGACGTCTCTCACAATCATATAGTGGTTTTGGGACGTTAAACCCCACATACCAATCAATCAACTAGATAGGCATCGTGAGGGAACAGCGAGGACGGTGGTTCGCTCGCTACAGGCTTGGTTAGCTTTGACAAACTTATGGCACTGTGGTGGCGGTGACTAGGGGAAAAAGGGGGCAAAGAACCTTCTTATATTCAGCGGGAAAACGTAGTGTACGTTGGGGGCAGTTGCTAACCGAGCAGTACACGACAGCTTTATGTAACGCTACCCAGCTTGGCGTTTTCCTACCAAGCAGCTGGAGCACGTTTCTTTTTTTGTTGTTGTTGTTGTTGTTGTCACGGCATTGTGCAATAAATAAAATTTGTAGGACACTTGCTACTTTTATTCAACTGTTCTAGCTCGTATGCGTGTTATGTAGATTCCAAGTGCAAATGTCTACCATTTTTTCTTTCTCTTTTGTGGTGGTAATATAATTTGCAGTCGTTCTTTGTAATGCAAAAACGAGATAGTGTAGCTAGCACTTCGTACACGAGAGAACCAGCAATGACTCCAAATACGTTTTGTATTCACCTACAGATATTTCACAAAAACGTTACGGGCGTAATTAACGAAAATTAGACATAGAACTGGTGAAAGTTGTGACAGCGAAAGAAATTCTCAAAACACTCTCTAACAAACAGCATGTGCGTGGCAGGTAACTAAACAATGAACGAATATTGGACACAGGTTCGTTTATGCTCAAGGCATACTTGGCTAAAACGGGCCCGGCCGGACCGGGCCCATACCTTTCGGTCCCACGCTGGGTGTGGGCCGTATATAAAAACTCCGGGCCGGGCTCGAGAGGGTCGGAAAAATCGGCCCGTGCAGTGCTCTAATGAAGATTTCTTTTGTGGTGTGCACGTTTGCATGCCCTGTCTTTTATACATTCAGTGACGGACTACATACTTTAGCACGCGGCTCTTGTCTTTCGGTTGCGCTGGGACGCCGCAAAGAAGACATGTTAGACTGTGGTTGACATCAACTTTCTCATTACTCAGTGACGCCCCAGCCGTACTAATTAAAGATACGTACGACCTCAATCAGAAAAGACAGCCACGTTTTAAACAACACTTCGAGTTACGCGTTAGGTTACCAATGACGAAGTCACAGCTTTTCTGCGTATATATTGTAACTTGGATGTCCATTGATGTCACACATTTGTGTTGCCTTTTTTTGTACTTGAAACACAAGAGGCGCTACGGGCCTTCGCAAAGGGAACGGTCTCAAAACAAACGCTGAGAATACTACATGGCGAGGACATTAGGCATCATATTCTGAATGGGTTCCCAGCTCAACTTGGACAAATCGATGACTCCCCTCCCAATCTCAATGAAGCAGCACACGAAGCAGCGCGAGACCTCATACCATACCACCCCGGGCATGCGTTTTACTGGTGAAGGGGATAACCGGTAAATTCTCACAACATATAACAAGCTCACTACACATTTATACCTGTCCAGAAAGATTTTGCCTCCACCTCACATCACAAAAATTTACTCGGCCCCAAGCCCATACACTAAGGCTTTTGCAAACGTGGATGTACCGTACTTAGAAAACGTTACAGATCATGTATCCTGACGAATACCCAAGTAATCTTTGCCCACATTGTGGGGTAATAGCTTAATTAGAACACATGCTCTGCCAGTGCACCAAATTCGCTCAATTATCGAACGTCACCTCTGCCAGATGGGAGGCGGCAATCCGCAGCTCGTCCTTGGCAGATCAGTTCTGGGCTGTCCACCAAGCCCGCGAGGCGGTTGAGGAGTATTAAAAATTCGGCAAGTTAGTAACAATTCACTTTTAAGGTAAACAGCGCGAAATACGAAGACAGAGAAGTAGGACGGCACAGGACAAGCGCTGAGGAGCTCGGCATCTTAGTCCCCACGTGGGAGCGGCCCAAAACACAGTTACCTGTGTTTTGGAGGACCCAATCACAGTTTATCCAATCCAAAGCAACTGCCTTGCTTTGGAATTCCTACCTAAATTCACAATTGTTCTGATTTGTTGCCGTAACCGCAAGCACTCAGGCGACCATATAACAGAAGCATGCAACCTAATTGTCGGGTAACAATAGGGGTGATTATAGAAATAGGCTAAACTGTGTTGGGAGAAAGGTAATGAAAAAAGTTCGGCAGAACATTCGTGTAAGCGACAGCACGAGCCTCCTAGGGCTGCAGTTATGATTCTCTTCGCTGATTGCTCAGTTGTTTTACCGCGTTCGTTTAAATGTTGAAGCGTTGTAATATATTTACCCGTCTCGCACACTTACATGGCGTGGCAATCTGCTATACCTGTAATCTTGTCCATCGCAAAAGTCCCAAGCAGACGCCTGGCATGCAGAATCGCCTTTCATCAACGCTGGCGCCTGAATCGACGACTTGGTCCAGAAACCTTCAGGCAATTGTGGCAGTCCAAGGGAAACGTAGAACGCCTCCGCTTCCTTGAATGCGTCAATTTCTGTAAAATTTTCCCGCTGAAAACGAACGAACACAAGAAAGCGCATTTTCTCGTGAATCACTAAATCGGCGGACGCACACGATACAAAAAAAACGAGTGTAATAGTTTGACAGCGCTGCGAATAGATTATGTACCATTATACGAGTGACTCGCAATAACAGCGGCCAGTTTCCACTAATAATGGTTTACACCTGACTTTATTGGTCTAAATTTTTGAAATACCGGTATTTTATGGCATGGTGGCTGTGAAGGCGTCCAGGCAGCCGAATCACGTTACGGTTATCCTGCCTAGATTTCATAACGACATGGCTGGAACTATAATCACCTCAGTGCATTAGTGACGATAGAATCTACATACCATGTACTGATAACGTCAACGTCTCATCATAAACTCCACGTTACAGGATGCAGGTACTCTGCATGACGGTTTAAATTACGTGAACGCAACTCATCTGTTGCGTAAGACGTATACATTGAGCAGAGCTGTGCATACCTTCAAGTTCAGGGAAATCTGTTCGCCGTTCCAGGTTGATGTCTTTAAAGGGTCTGTCAAACCCGCCACCGTGCTTGTCAAGCAACCCTGTATGTCTAACGGGACAGTTCACGTTCCAGGGTTAAAAACATGGATAATTAGCGTGCACGTTGTACACCCACATCTGCGTGTATGTCTCTGAAGTACGAACAAATCATGCATAGCGAATTACCATGAGGTAGTCGTTGTGGTGTCAATCATGTCCTGAGAATAACTATGTTAAATGGAAGGATTCTTGGGAAATATGCAGGTGCAGATGTATAGTTGGCTGCTGAAAGATAGTTTCACACCTGTCTTTTGAGCCTATGTTTACTCCTGAAAAGTGTTACCTAAGAGAATGGTCTTCGCCGTGGGACCGAATGTGATAAAATATAGTTTTTAGTTGAGTGACTTGGAGTTATTACGCTGGACGCTGTGTTCATTAACATTAACTGTGACCCACTGAAAACTTTAAAGCTGCCTTTTGTATGCCACACGCATTTCCCATGTGCACAGAGTCAAGGTTCTGTAGCTATATGCATGTTGAAAGGGATTGTAGTAGTCCATCTTTGTTTTTTGTTTCTCCTATTCCTTTATGTTACGCCTGTACTTCAGCACTTTCGTGCTTCCACAGCAATCTCTTTCAACATGCACTTTAACCAACTAACCCAAACAACCGTTCTTCTCCAATGTAGTTATATGGTTGACCGTGTCGCCCTTCCTTGTCCCGTATGTCAGAGTTTTGTTTCATCTTCAGTAAAAATAATTATATGGTACTAAATACTAATAAACGCGTTCACGTTAGTTTCACCAAAAGGGTAAATACGTTTACAAATCAGTACATCTCAAGCAATGAAGTTATTGGTGAAGAACACAAACACAAGTACTTGAGTGTCATATTTTCTGAGGATGGGGGATGGTCTGAACACATTGCCAGTGTTCTCAGCAGAGCTGGAAAAGCCCTAGGCTTTTAACAAAGAAATCTTAAACATTTAACCAAGGAGGTTACACAGGCCGAATATTACGCCTATGTCAAACCAGTACTGAAATACACCTGCCCTGTGTGGCATCCGTTTCACAAAGTACACATTCATGCACTAGAGCGCATTCAGTCGATAGCAGAAAACTTTTTCTAGGAAAATATGACCGAACTGAAAGCTCTCATTGTATGAAAAGATAACTTAATTGGCAATACTTACAATATCGAAGACGTAGTCTTAAACTGAAACTATTTTATTCAATCTACAACAAGAAAACAGGCATTAATCCTTCAGAATATTTAAAACCAGCGCATTAGCATTTCTCTCGTCATGACCACAAATTTAAAGTACGGCCATACAACCCCAGAACGGATATCTTTAAGCATTCCTTTTTTTTTCCGCAAGCTATTGTCGAATGGAATATGTTACCAGCTGATTTAGTTGGCCACAAGACTGCGGATTCATTCTATGAGGCACTGCGCAACCCCGCAATAATGCCTAAGATGGCGCTGCCGGTAACCTTCTAAATAAAAAAAAACACTAATAAAACCTAAACAATTACACAGTCTCTCGCTAAAGTGAACCATGTGTAGATGCGCTTACACTGGCGGCTGCGTTGACACTGGCGCTCATCGCGACGTTGCGCTTGATCGAGAGAAACCTGGGGAGGCGCAAAGCACACGGTGATGTTCCAGTGTTTCCTACTGGAACATGCCAATTGGCGCTAATGGGTAATGAGAGACAGACGACTTCTGTTTGATACAGAGAACCGCAATCCACTTTAAGGTAACCAGCACGCGGCTAATTTTTGTTGTTTAACAACACACAGGATAAATTCTCCACCGGCACTACCTTGGAGATCAAAATTCGGTGCCTGTATAAACGGTGTGGTCACTGAATGGTTGTGCAGCATGAGCAGTCGGTTTCTTCATTAGAGAAACTCGCTAGCAGACGCTTCCTGCGACGGCGTTGCGGGGCGAGAGAGGAAGCGGACGTGCATACGCAGCAAAAGTGGTCACGCCGCACAACGGATCGAGCTCGATCCAAAGCTGCTTCGCATCTAAGAACAATTTAGTACCTTCGTAAATACTTATCTAGCCAATCAACGTGTTCAATCTCGGTGATCATGTCACGGTGTTAGGCGAGCTTACACACTACCAATTTTAGCATCGAATGAAAGTCGTAACAGTTTACCCAGGAGGTGAACGTCAATGGGACCCGCAGAAGCCACGCGCTTAGATCCGTACTTTCTGGTGAGCCTTTCTCGCACCACAGCGTGCATGCGCTGGTATAGTGGAAGAAGTTTGTTCCAAAACACTTCTGTGTCTTCTCTGAACGTCGGCCACTCGTAAGGATTCATGACGTAGTCCGCTGCACTCTTAAAACCTGAAAGAAACGAGGGCAAAAAAAGAAAAAAATAGAACGTTAGCGGCCTTTTTTGCGCACATCCACGTCAACAAGCGTCGTTACCGTTCATCTTGCTTTCTGCGCTGATAATCGTCAATATCTCGGAGAAGGCCCGCCCAAAACGCCGAGTCTGTCTGGTCCATTCTTTGAAATAGTGAAGCCGCTCGGCGCTGTTCTCCGAGAGGCTCATGATGCGCCGCAAATCTTGAAGAGATCACACGGGCTGCGGTTAGCAGTATACGGGCGTCATGTGGATGTCATAGCGTTTGCAAAATGTACGGAAATCACGCACAGCGAATTTTGAAGAACTTTCTGTGACTGCATCAAAGTTGCGCCAAATTATTTCATGGCACCCAATACAATAGAGCAGCGAAAAAAACAAGGGGGGATCTTTTCAGCGGTGGGGCCAAGCCTGAAGGATCAGCTGAGGTAGGCATCTTTACTCGGTATACAGCAGTCAATTCTAGCTTATATATAGACAATCTAAGGCCTTGATATAACCGCATGGACATAGAAAGGGACAGTTAGGGCTCGAAAAGGAGTGATGAAGCTTTCTCTGTCTCAGTTCCTCCTCATTTCTCTCTCTCTTTCTTTTCTTGATGCTGTTTTTTCCCTGCCTTTCTATCTTGTTATTCATAATTCCCGCCAACAAAGACCCAATAAAATGGCTCCAACAATAATCTGGGGTTTTACGTTTTAAAATCACGATATGGTTACTAGAGGCACTGTAAAGGAGGACTCCGGAAAATTCTACCATCTGGTGTCGTTTAACGTGCGCTGACATTGCACACAACACGGGCATCTGTCGCTTCGCCTCCGACGAAATGTGACCGCCGCGGCCGGAATTGAACCTGCGACTTTCGGATCGGCAGCCGAGGAAACGCTGCACCATCGTGGCTGACGGTGACACCTTTTCTTTCTCTCTCTTACGCGAACACTATAGGTGTGCTTTCCACTGGTTTCGTTCGCTCAAACCGCGGTAGACAGCAGCACGATTGAGGCGCACCAATGTACTGGTCAAGGTTTTTATTGGGATAGCAATTATATCGACACTCTCGGCTACATTTCGCCGCCGGCGTCAGCGAGGGCGTCGATGTCGCCGTCATTCACCGTATATGTATACGTATATATATATATATATATATATATATATATATATATATATATATATATATATGTGTGTGTGTGTGTGTGTGTGTGTGTGTGTGTGTGTGTGTGTGTGTGTGTGTGTGTGTGTGTGTGTGTGTGTGTGTGTGTGTGTGTTTGTGTGTGTGTGTGTGTGTGTGTGTGTGCGTGTGTGTGTGTGTGTGTGTGTGTGTGTGTGTGTGCGTGTGTGTGTGTGTGTGTGTGTGTGTGTGTGTGTGTGTGTGTGTGTGTGTGTGTGTGTGTGTGTGTGTGTGTGTGTGTGTGTGTGACGTACAAAGCGATGGGTGGTAGAGGCAGAGGAAGAAGTGCTTTAGAATAAACACGGGGTATGAGCCAGGCCAGAGGAAATAGACATGGGCCGGGCATGTAGCGCGTATACAGGATAACCACTGGTCATTAAGGGTAACTGACTGGATTCCCAGAGAAGGCAACTGGGTTAGGGGGAGACAGAAGGTTAGGGGGGCAGATGAGCTTAAGAAGTTTGCGGGTATAAATTGGCAGCAGCAAGCACAGGACCGAGTTGACTGGCGGAACATGGGAGAGGCCTTTGTCCTGCAGTGGACGTAGTCAGGCTGATGATGGTGATAATTATGATGATGATGATTATGATGATGATGATGATGATGATGATCCAGGCCACGTCTCTCATTCATCATAGCGTCACACGAGTCGACAGTATGAAGACCTGCCAGCCCCTTCATCAGCCGCTCATCATCTACGCAGTTCTCCGCAAGACACCATGATCACACATGGACTACCGTCCAAGCGCCTAGTATTACGCATCGGCCAGCATCATGTCAGAACCATCTGCTGACCTTGACATCCCCAAGTACACCGGATCAGCGGACGACGGACCCGTAGAAGACTGGTTCAACCTCTTCGAGCTCCACGCCACCGCTGCATAATGGTCGGAACGGGAAATGATCACCAACTTCACTGACTACATCTCCGGTGAGGCATTTAAGTTTTACCTGACACACATATTCGAAAACGACGAATCGTGGCAAAATATCAAAGAGATGATCGCCCGTTTTAACGACTACTACAAGGACTTCCTCATTACCGACCATCTGCATACAACCAAACTCGACCGTCACAGTCCACGCTTATTTCTCATGGAACGTAGCTTTCCACCAGGTTCCTCTTCACGAAAGCCGGTATTTTCAAAGTCGTCGCTCCAGCATACGACACGAGACGTTGCTTACCCACCTCATGCACTTCATTTTTCGTCTCACATATGTGGTCCACCACCCGGTTTTCCATCACGCGGCTCTTCAAGCGCTCCTGACGCTCACCGTTTGCCTCATAAGGACACAATGTTCACGATAGACGAGTTGACACACTGAGAAAATACCCAGTCGAGCCATGCTCCTTCCGCACGGGTTCATGCATCACCGTCCGGTGCATACACACTCGACAGTCGAAGCAACAGCGAAGGCTCAGACGCATCGAACGTCACACGCTGCCATGCGCAAGAGCCTCTCGTAGTGAACAGTGTAGAAAAAGCTTTTGAAGAACTTTCTATCAACTCTGACGCATCATCTTCATTGCCTGAACTGCATGACAACAACTCGCAGACTACCAGCTGCCGACTGAAGACCCCATCAGCTTGTCATGAAAACCATCGCGATGTTCAAGAAGGGCTGCTACCGCAATACGGCCCACAGCAACGTCAGCAACGCCAGCAAAATGCAAGTCCGCGAATCGCAGACACTCCAACGGACACACCAACAAGGACGACGACGCAAAGCAAGCCTCTTAAAACAAATTCAAAAAGCGAGGAAACTGCATAAGGGACCGGCGCCATAAACATATTTGGCACAAAATATCAAGACTGCGCCTAAGATTACAGCTCCGAGACCTCAGGAAACACCGAACAAGACAAGAAGTCACCAGTTCTACATACCACGCAAAGATTCAGACACCATCCCATTAATTTACGACAACGGAGCCAACGCCACAGAAAACTGCGAAAGAGACTGAACGTTATAATTTGTACAACGCACGAACATAGACATAATTTCTTGAACTTCAGTTCTTGTACACGCAGGCCGCAAGCACTGATTCTGTCTCAGCCGCCACACAGAATACAGCGCGTACGACAGGGGATTCGGCGCCTATGACATTCGACCTTCAAGTGCTCCAAGGACTTCCAACCTTGTTCATTCCTCGCAGCTGCTCAAGTCATGTCATGGTCAGTGCAGTTTTGCAAGACGTGGTTACCTTCTCCAGAACGCCACAGCAAACCTCGGCCACCAGAACTCCCCTATTCACCGGACTGCTGCACTCTTCTGAAGTTTTGCGAGTTTACGGAACACCACTGGGACATGAAACCAATTGTGCATTTTTACATTGGTGACTTCTCAACCTTGCCTTGTTTGCTTTTTCTTGTTCATAATCCATGCCTTCTTTCGGGGGGAGGGGTATCATGTGACGCATGAAGCGATGGTTGGTAGAGGCAGAGGAGGAAGAAGTGCTTTAGAATAAACATGGGGTATGAGCCAGGCCACGTATCCGATTATATATATATATATATATATATATATATATATATATATATATATATATATATATATAAAAGAAAACTGAAGAAAAAATAATGCAGAAAAAGAAAAGGACACCGGCGCGTGGAATCCAACGTCCAACCACTGACTGAATCATGAGTGCGAGGTGTTAGCCACTGAGCCACGAAGAAGGAGGTTTTTCTTTCTTCCTATAATGAGTGAGCCACGAAGGAGGTTTTTCTTTCTTCCTATATTAAGTGAGCCACGAAGGAGCACCTCCTTCATTGCTTCAACGGCAAGCTATTTATATCTACCACTTACCGCTGGCGATGGGCATCTCGGGGGGAACTATCATGTTTTCAGCAATACCAGCGAGATGGCATAATGAACACGCGTCACCAGATGGTCATGACGCGGCGGCGCGTGCTCTCATCTCACACACGTATTTTGTCCCGCGTAGAGGAGGGGGGTGGACGCTCACTCGTGCGCCCTTATCTCGCGGTGGGGACGATCGTACGTCTTGGCGGGCCTTGGGCTTACACTGTAACGATTTTGTTGTAGTTACGGGTTGCACAAAAGCCACTGCAGTTGTTGCACAGTTTCCGTTTGCGACAAGGGCGCACTTTTCAGACACAGCGAAGAAACAACTGAGACGCTTATTGCGTTCATCTGTACCTGTGAGTACGTTTCGTGCGGCATTTGTGCTTGAGAAACACGAGCTGTTTTGATCTGCTTGCCATTCTTCGCGATAGCGTTCATTGCTTCGCCTTCATGGCAAAGGTGTGACTTTTTTCTCTTTTCCTTTCTTTGTACTGAGGGGACGACGACGAAGTTTTATCGTTCGATGTTAGTTTTCTTGGCTGGTGATTTTTTTTCTATTTCATTTGTGTCGTTGTGCGTTTTTGGCACCCATCACGCCCTGTACTGGTCCTCAAGTCTTCTGCTCTGCTGGGGGAACCCTATCTGCAAGTTTTGCTATAGAGGAGATGGTAGTGGACCTGCTTAGCTGCATGGGTAGACATGCCACTGCAAGAAAGCGGCTCAGCTTTTTAGTGACATCAGAAGCTGCCGATTTCAAGTCTGATGCTACGTCGGATGACTAGGATACATTTCCACCTACTAAGCAGTGATGGCCAAGACGGAAGTCGGCGGCATCGTCTTCAAGTGGAGAGACTATTATATACAACTGAATCGTGACTACGACAGTTGCTTATGTGCCCGTCTTCATCGTGTTAAGCCTGAACGCTATCTCCTAACAGAAGCTTCATGACTTTTTCTTCAAACGTGCCCCTGGTCTAATTCAAGAAGTTCGAAAAAAGAAGTTCAGGAAAAGAAGTTCAAGAAGTTCAAGAAGTTCAGGAAAAATATCATTGCCGTCGACACAACACATGAGAAAATGGTGCAAACCCTGCTAGGTCTATCTCAGCTATGCAACGTCAACGTGCAGGCTTTTTTTTTTTGTTCCACAAGGAGCTAATGTAACAGCTGAGGTTATATCGGATGTAGACCTAGAACTTTCAGACGACGTTTTGAAAAGTATGATAGATTGCACGCCGCCATGCAGATTCATCAGCGCTCGGAGGCTTGGCTTTTCGAAGTGTGTGAAGATTCTTTTCGGGTGTGAAAAGCTATCTAGTCACATAAAGGCCGGACTAGTGTGGTACCCGGTCCGACCTTTCATACCAAAGCCTCTACAATGCCGCAAATATCTCAAGCTTGGACATGTACAACATTTCTGCACAAGTGTTGTGGTCTGTGCTAAATGTGGTGCAAATCATAACGTAAAACTTTGCAACAGTGTGACATCTCGCTGCCCTAACTGTAGTGGTGAACACCTGGCAACGGACAAAGAATGCCCCAAGCTAAAAAAAATGGAAGGTCCTGAAAGAGAAAGCTAAAAAGATTGCATCACGAGAAAAGGCGCCTAGCCATAGCACCCGTCAAGTAGCTGGCAACGGCACAACTGAAGATGCACCTGTACGTCCGAAGAACAGTACGGTCAGAAAGGATCGAAGCGACGAAGGGGGGCGCAATTTCAGCATTTCGGCAACATCGTGGCCGGCGCTACCGTCAAAGCCGTCGGACACAACCTCCTCAAAGGTCACGCCTCATAAAGTTTCAGAACCAGCTTCCGCCAAGGCCATGCCTGCAGTAGAAAATACTGTAAACATGGCACCAGAAATGGCTCCAGCCAACGATGATGCCCAACTTGTAAGCTTGCTTAAGATGCTTGTTAACGTCATCAGATCTCTCCTAGCGGGTCATCAAACGCCAGCAGTATTAGCCGCACAACAGCTCTTGGAGACTCTCATTCCAGTTCTCGACAGTCTTCACTAAAAACAACATGAGCACATGTCGCAAGCCCCGTCCCTATGTGCTGAAATGGTACGTCAGGTCTCTACGACCGCGCCATTGCGATCTCATTCTTCGGCTCCTTGCAATGACGAATCCACCGAATGTTATAGCTCTCCAAGAAACCAATGTGAGAAAAGACGAGCTCAGACTTCCGGGTTACGTGGGCGCTCACAGCAATACCCGATGCGTGGTATTGGTGTGTGCATCTTTCCAGTGTAGAGACACTACGGATACACGAAATGCTTCGAAAGCATCATTGTTCATACGATCTGTTGTCCCCTTCGTAAAGATCGACGCAAGTGACCTCTGCGACGCCGACATTGAAGGTGCAGCAGTTGCTATTATTCTCAGGAACACAACTACGACTGTGGCAAGCATATATTTTCGGCCAACGCGATCTTCGGACATCACATTGCTGGAGTGCCTGCTATCTCGGTGTGGCTCGTCATTTCTGCTGTGGGGAGATTTCAATGCCCATCATCCTCGTTGGTGTTGTCACCCACAAGACAATCGTGGAGTGGAAATCAATGAGCTTATTCCTAAACACGATCTGCAGATCCTTAATGATGGCTCATCCACATTTGTCGGCAGAGGAAACGAACAATCCACCATCGATCTTGCCATATAAACGAGGAGTGTGCGTCTTGCTTGATCAAGCGAGCCTGACTTATGGAGTTCAGATCATCTGCCCATTTGGCTGGTTCCAGAGAATACTCCTAGCAGCCATAGTGCTGCCTACACAGTGACAAATTGGGGCAAGTTCCATCAGCTGATTGCGGGGGCGCCATCACACGATAACCTGTTCAAACTAGTGGGGGAATGTCTGCAGCAAGCTACAGTACGACGGCTGCGAAGCATAGAGAAGCCAAACCCTGACCTAAAGCTCTTGAGACTACGTGCTTGTCGTCGACGTGCTTACAGGAGGGTACAGCGTTCCAAAAGAAGCTCTGATTGGACACTTTATAACCGCCTGGATGTAGCTATTAGGCGGCACACAAAACAACTTCGTCGAAGAAACTGGGCCGCATTGTGTAGCTCGTTGCATATGGCGAGTGGTTTTGAGAGTGTATGGCGCACATTTAAGGCTCTCCGAACACCTGAGGTCTGCAAGAACCCAATTACAGCATTGTGCACCACGACTGGAAGGTATCCTAAAATTCTTGTGGAAGATTTTGCGAATATTTTCACCTGCCCTATGTCAAAAGACAACGCCAGTCATCGTTCCGTAGCAATTTTATATGGACCTTCATGTGAGATGGACGAGGCAGAATTTACCCTGGCCGAGCTGCGTCATGCACTTAGCCTCTGTTACCGTCGCACCACCCTAGGTGAAGATGGTGTTACGTACCAAGCCTTGTGAAACATTTATGAGGTCTTTCATCAAAGTATTCTCGACGAATACAACAAAGTGTGGCAAACGAGTCTGATTCCTGCTGAATGGAAATTGTCTGTGGTGAAGCCAATTTTAAAGCCTGGTTGCCCTGCACAACTCCTGAAGTCATACCGGCTAATATCACTAACTTTTAATGTAATGAAGCTGATGGAACGTATGGTGCTGTTTCATCTTGACGCCAGATTACAGGCGCTCACTTTTTTTCCTGATGTTATGAACGGATTGCGTCGCCACCGTTCATCCCTCGACAGCATAGCAGATCTTGTATCATCTCTTGAATCTGCTCGAGCAAACAGACATTCAGCGTATGTTCCATTTCATGACGTACAACAAGCGTTTTGCTTGGTGCCGCATAAGGCGATTATTTGTGCATTCATGAATAGAGGAATTTCAGGTCGTCTGTTACACTTACTTCGTTATTTTCTATCTGTGCGCAGAATGAAAGTGCGCATTGGAGAAGTACAGAGTCAACCTCGCTTTGTTAAATGTGGAGACCCGCAAGGCAGCGTCTTTTCACCGCTTCTCTTTAACAGCGTACTTGCTGGACTTCCAGGCCAATTACCGCAAGAATGTGACTTTCCTATAGGCATAGCGATATATGCTGATGACATCGCAGTCTGGGTCTGTGGTCCGTCACACCATGGTCCACGTCTTCGTTGTATATTGCAGCGAGCTCTGAATGCAACTTCAGAATATTTGGTGGAAGTTGGCCTGCAGGTTTCACCTGCGAAGTCAGCTGCCATCGCGTATCATCCAAGGCAATGCGCTCGTCGAAGCCTTAGCAGGCTTTACCTCGGAGACACACCGATACAGCGGGTACACCAACATCGCTACCTGGGTATAATCATCGATGATCGCCTTTCTTGGCGCCCTGCTGTTAAAACTGTGAGGTGAAAAACACTGTCCCTGTTCAAGTATGTAACCGCCTTGACTGCTAGGGGTGAGGGCATTGATCAGAAGATGGCACTACAGGTTTACCAATCAACTGTACTCTCTTGCGTGATGTATGCTTTGCCAGTCTTGAATGTGCCGCCTGCTTTAATGTCCCAGTTGGAACGATATCATCGTGTTGCCCTCCGAGTATTGTTTGGCTTACCTCGTGAAGCACAATCCATCCCACTACTGACTGAAGCACACCAGTTGCCGCTAAAGCTGCAGGCTGATCAGAAAGCGCTACATCATATTGAGCGTCTTAACCGAGCCCCACATGGCAAGACACTCCTTAACAGGCTGTTACAGCGCCCACTTTCTCGGATGGGTAAAATCGCGGCTTTGTTCAATGACATTACTGGCAATTCCGGCGAAACTATTCAGTTGCCAACATCGACAGAGCACTGGCCATGTACCTTCCCTACCCATCCGTCAATTCCAGAAATACGCAAAAAGTGTAACCAACCTGTTTTAGAACTATACCAATTAGCCCATTCACACTTATTTGACAACTTTGAAGACTATGAAAAAGTATTAACGGACGCTTATGTGTGCAGCGATGGCCTGAGCGCATATGCAGCTTTCTTTTGCCCTTCAACCAATATCAGGTGGTTGTTTAAAATACCACACGCCTCATCGTCGGTGATGGCTGAGCTAGCAGCGATTGATGTCGCCCTTACCTACGTACAAGAAGGGCTACCAGCATGGAAGGTTGTGATCCTCACCGACTCTCGTAGTGCCCTTAGCAGACTCAACCGCAATGAGACCGACATCCCTATTCTGAGCAGCATCATGGAATCCATTAACAATATTCTGTCACGTGGCGTATGCCTAGCTGCACAGTGGGTACCTTCGCACATGGTTATTGCGGGCAATGAAGAAGCGGATCGCCTTGCTTCGTCATGCAACCATGATGACTGTGACTGTCCGGGAATTCGATGTACGGTGGACAATGCCCGTGTGCTTATACGCCGACACTTCCTAAAGCAACACCCAGACCAGCGTATGGCGAATGGATTATTCCCATCTCTTGTTCATGGCCGTGGCTTGCCTCGTAGTTCCCTAGCGCTGTTGTACAAATTAAGAGTGGGCTCTGTGCTGGTGCGTGAACGATTACACCATCAAGGGCGTGTGGACAGTCCGTTGTGCGTAGCTTGTGGCTCCTGCGAAACACTTGAGCATCTCGTAGTGCACTGTATCACATTTGCTACGCAGCGATCTTTGCTGATTAAGGAATATAAATTCCAAGGACTGAAGTGCGCGACTCTAGACGACTACCTATTTCCGAGTGGTAGTGCTTCCCGACGCGACCAGGCCCACCGAGCTCTCCTTACATTTATGAACCAACAGACCTGGCCACCCGTTAATAGACGGTCTCTTTTTTTAATATATTTATTTATTTTTTACTCATACTTGTCGAAGTCTTCGTCATTTTTTTCTCTCTTGCTCATCTTCTGTCCTCTTTCTCCCCTCTAATCTTTGTTTCCTCTGTTTCTTCCCTCCTCCCGAAAGAGTGAGCAGGCGTTGTTCTTCTCCAGGTGGCAGTTGCCAGCTTGATCTCTCCCTCTTTCCTCTGTGTCCTTATATATCTGTGTATGCAAATCAAATATTAATAATAAATAATAATAATAAATATTTGTACTTTGCGAGATTTCTTTGCAGCTTGGCAAGGATGATCAGTTGGTTGGTAACAACTTGATTGGTAGTCCAGCATAGCTTTCGCTGACCGGGCCTTAGGTCTCCCGCGTGGGGACGTCAAGACCTTGCTTGAGTACCACCTCGCGGGCCTGCTGGACGGCCCAGAGTTGGTTGCCGAGGCTGAGGCTTCACAGCGCAGCGGCCCACCGCGGCGCAAGGGTTCCGAATTTAACACCTTCCGGATTTTTGGCACAATTCCAGAGCATGTGATTTAATTCGGCAACCTCAATATGGCACATCTAGCATATTTGTCGGATATATATTGGGGTATAAGACTGTTAAACAATTATGGGTTCGGATACGTGTGCATCGGCAGCTGTCGTAGAGTCGCCGCCTGCATTCTGTTCAGCTTCTTGCTGGGTGGAGGAAAGGTTCGGTGGGCGAGGTAGAAAGCCTTGGTAATTTCGTTATAGGTCGTCAAACGGTCTTTTGTGCTTCCCCATAGAGGACGGTTGCCGGCGCGGTTCACGAGTTCGCGCGCCTTGGTGTGTGATGTCTCGTTTAGGTTGCGCTGTGTCTCCGATACCTCTCCCATGTGAGCCGGGAACCACAGGAGCCTGGGTTGAAGCTATGCCTCCTAATATTTTCTATTGTGCAGGACTTCGGCCGCTTGTTGCGAGATCCACCCTTTGGCGAAGTTTCTCACCACTTGTCCTGAGTCGCAGAGGAATGTAGTGCATGACAGATCCATGAGCGCGAGCGCCACCGCTACTTCCTCCGCTTCTTGTGTTTGCTCACATCGAATACTTGCCGATATTCTCATTTCACCTTTCCAATCGGCGACCATGATTGCGAATCACTAGTGGCCTGCGCATTCAGCGGCGTCGCCAAACCACGCTCCCATGTCGTCAGCGTAAGTGCGCAGGAGAGCTCTTTCCCTGGCCATTCTTCTGCCCGTCGTTATGCCCGGGTTGTGTTCCAGGTGAACTTTCCGTAGAATTGGGTGAACCCTTATCGTTTGTCAGGTGGCATCTGGCACAGCGACTTTCTGGCTTTGTTCGGTGTAGTAACGGATGCCGAGACTTTCCATGATCTGGCATCCAGCTGTCGTGCCCGATAGCCTTTCCAGTTGTGAAGTGCGCTGCGCCTCGGCTATTTCGTTTAGAGTGTTGTGAAGTCCAAGTTGAAGCAGCAGGTACGTGCTGGTGGACTCGGGTAGACTCAATGCCATCTTGTACACTCTGCGGATAAAGACGTTGATTTTGGCTTTTTCTGCCTTATACCAGTTGTGAAATGCTGTAAAGTACGCAATGTGACACATGACGAAAGAGTGTAAAAGTCGTATGAGACTATCTTCTCTCATTCCGCTTCTTCTGCTAGTGACCCTCTTGAGAACTATCATGGCGTTAGTAGCTTTGTGCTTTAGTTTAGTGATCGTTTCACCATTAGCTCCGTTCCCCTCGGTGATCATGCCGAGGACCCTTATTGTCTTTACTATCGGAATCGTTGCTCCATTGCTCAGCCTGATCTCTTCGTATTTTCGTCTGGTCCTCAACGCCATTCCTCTAGCCCCGAGTGGTCAACCCCTCTGTGTGGGGCAGTAGAGCAGGAGTTCGGACTTTTTCGGCGAGCATCGTAGTCCCGTTCTCTCGAGATATTCCTCTACAGTGTCGATCCCTAGTTGTAGCGCCGTTTCGATGTGGCCATCGCTGCTTCGGTGCACCCAGATAGTAATGTCGCCGGCGTAAAGTGCCGGGCGTCTTCGATTGCTTGAAGCTTTTCAGCGAGCCCGATCATGACTTGGTTAAAGAGTATGGGCGAGATTACCGATCCTTGCGGGGTGCCGATGCTTCCCAACATTTGCTCTTCTAGCTGGAAGTCTCTTCCACCATAACGGCTCACATGTACGTCGAGAAATCCTTTACATAGTTGTACGCACGTAGACCTAAGTTTTGCTGAGATATTAAAGACTATAGTTTTTGTTGGGGATTTTCGACGCAAAAATTTCGGTCTGTTTGTCCGCCCTTAACGGTAACCTAAACGGCACCAAAGTGGCCAAATGATACTTCAAACGGCCGACCCCATCCGCAGCGCCCACCAATATTGCTCAAAGCTCAGCATTCATACTTGTGCGATTGTAAACTAAAAAGCAATTGTTGCGCATATCTGAGGCACTATAACAACACGTTAATATTATGTATGTGTATTTTTTACTAGAAAAAGTTTGCATAAGTAATTATAAGGACTGCAGCGCTTATCACGCCGCGCTGACCATGCAACGCTTGCACGAAACGGCGTTTCCAACACTTTGCTAAGACGACACGGTGGTGGCATGCCCCGCCACGGTGGTCTTGTGGCTAAGGTACTCGGCTGCTGACCCGCAGGTCACGGGATCATATCCCGGCTGCGGCGGCTGCATTTCCGATGAAGCCGGAAATGTTGCAGGCCAGTGTACTCAGATTTGGGTGCACGTTAAAGAACCCCAGGTGGTCAAAATTTCCGGAGCCCTCCACTACGGCGTCTCTCATAATAGTATGGTGGTTTTGGGACGTTAAACCCCACGAATCAATCAATCAATCGCGGTGGTGGCACCTACCCGTCGCCTTGCGTTCTACACCTTATAACCTCAGAGATGGGTGCGCACGCCACGCGCTCCGTTTTTCAGGATAACTGCCAGATAGCGCTCATGTCTCACGTGTGACGTCACTTGATGCGCTCGTTCGCCTATAAGCTGCTCTATAGCGCAGTGCCTCCAGAATACCATTCACCGAGTTTTTTGCGCAGAACAATAAATGAACGTTTTGTTCACTCTCTCCAGACGCAAGACTCTCGTTTTTCGACGACTTTTGCAGTGTAACCCGCCGATACGGGGCCAATTTTTTTGTACAGTATCGCCGAGTGCGCGATTTTATCAAACGCGCCCTCGAGGTCGAGGCTAAGAATTTCTCTGGTCTCTTTCGTGTTGCCATCGAGTACGTGGTATTTCAACTGTGGCATTGCATCTTGTGTGGATAGCTGCGGGCGAAATCTAATGATCGATGGTGTATATGCCCCTTTTTGCTCTAGATAGGCTTGCCAGCAATTAAGCAGAGCGTGCGAGCTCCATAGTCTAGCGCACACACGACGTCAGCGATATGGGACGCAGATTGTCGAGGCTCGGTGCTTTACCGGGTTTTGACATAAGGAGCATTCTCGCAGTTTTCCACTGGTTCGGCAAGCAACCACGCTGCCAGCAGTCGTTAATGTATTATGTCAACCGCTGCACGGATCAGTCGTCGAGATTTTTCACAGCACGATTCGACACTCGATGTAGACCCGGTGCCGATCTGCTGTTGAGACTGTGCAGCACCATCCTGATCTCTTCTACGCTGAAGTCCTCATTCAGTTCCTCGTTCGCGTCCCCCTCGTACGGGCGGTGTGGCACAGATGAAGTGTGTGGTAGGTACTTCGCCCGTAATCTGGCCGCCACTGAATCTTTACCATGCTTTTCGATCTCCTTGTGTAACAGACGAGAGAGGCAGTCTCTCTGGTGTGACTTGGTCTTCGTTACACAATAAGCATGCTGAGAAAGTAGTTCAGAATTTTCACTACTCTGTCGTAAGCCTTTTTTGAAATAAAAACCTGCAAAGTAGGCAAAAAAATGTTTTTTTGCTGATTTTCAGAATTTTCATCAATATGTCTGCACTACTAAGACAAGCGAAAAACACCTGGTCGTAAGAACAAACGCCTATATACTTAGATAAACAAATCTAAAATGCGTAGCTACAATATATTTTGTGTAATTTATCTCCGAATTCGGAAAAAAAACAGCAGAGCGGGTATGCGCGGCACTCCACCTCTTCGTCATTATTGATTTACTGTGCTTCGAAAAAAATGCAACAATATATAAAATTTTGAAATAAATTTCGTAGGTCAACCAGGTCATGTTTTATTCAGTCCTACGTGGAATCACCCTGCTGTCACATAATGAGGTATACCTCTGTATAATTTAAGGTGAGGTATGTATACACACCTCACCCTAAATCGCTTAAGAAATGTTCTAAACACCAGCTCTTCCAGAGAGGAGTACATCGTTCTCTAAACTGTCAAAAATTTGTTCTAAACTCAGCACTCTAAAGCGTTCAAACTTTATTCTAAACACATGCGTCGTGCTAGCTTGTTATAAACAGATAGGTGATCCCAAGTACTAGTTAGTAGGACTCTTGGATGGTCAAACATTTCAGACACGATCACATGTACTGTGCGAACTCAGTCAGGAAAGTTTTCGGTCGGCCGTCCTTCGGCCGCGTAAAACGATCGCGGCACTGAAGAAATACATAAATAGCACAACGTAAACTTTTCCAGGATGCGCCATACTGGTCCAGTGGCTACCGTGGTTTAAAACAAATGAAGGCAACTGGTGTATCTTTCTTTGCAATCCGACATGCACCACCAGAGCTTAGTATTTATTTCAATATACAAAAAAATTACACAAAAATTCAAAACTGCATGATGCATGATAAGGCGCCTGTGAACAATGGGAACACCCTCACACACGTTGCCGGTAAAGATTAGGTTGCAGCTGCTTCGCATTTCACACGAGCACTTCGAATGACGTCAAACCGTCCTTCCTTCTCTCCGCACTTGCTTCCCTGTTTCATATTTGAAAGGGGACCAGTCCAAACGCAGTCAGTTCGTTCTAAGCCCACCACAGGTAGACCACGGAAGCATTAATGAAATGCTCGACCAAAGGAAAGAATTGGCCTGGCCTAAAATCGTCGCAGAGCGAAGTCACGGTAAGCCAAAGTAACGACAATGCTATTATCGCAGTCATTACTCTGAAGTAATGATTACTCCCACCCCTCTCCCACGATCACGTGTGGCGTTTTATACGGCTTCGTTTCGCTGGACACACACTTTTGCAGAGTGGGATAGTGGTCAATTTTTTTAGTATTTCATCTCAACTAAACTGTAATTCAAGATCTCTTTAAACTAAAGCCATGCATGTTATTTTTACACTAACCCAATTAAGTTTCAAGCAAGTAATATGGTGAAATTATCTTTTTGAGGTTACATTTGTCTCGAAAAAAAAAAACGTTGCACTTGTGTTGTCTGTCGTCCAACATTGCAGTGCATTTATCAAATTGATCATATGCATCAATACGCCGCAAAATTAGGTTAAATTAAGTCCCACTAATTACGCTGCAGCCTGAGTTCATCAATTCAGTAACAAGTTCAGACAACTAACAAAAATAAGTTGGATACCCAAACATGTACAAATCATCTGAAGGGGTTAAAGGTAGCGTATGCAGGTAACGCGTATATATGAATAAATACCTGAATACGTCAAATGACAACCATCGTCGTCCTCTTTCCAGGCACCCTTGTACTGGCACAAGGTGACGTTCGACCGAATGCTCGACAGCAAGGCCTCTAATTCAAGGTACTAGAATGAGCGGAGAAAAGTAATTAGAAATATACGTACGTCAGCCGTGATTATTGTACTTTTCCGGTGTTACCAAGTTTGAAAATGTGTCGGCAAACATCGTGTAACATCGTATATACTTGGCTGAATATTTTTTTCTGCCTTAACTTCCCTTCGCAGACTTACGTTTTTTTGTTCGCATTAAAGTGCAAAAAAATAATTTCTGCCACTTTCAGGTTTTAGTGTGCACTCCTGTTTTATCGCAATCGCTCTCGCGGTGCGATATCAGTGAAAGAACCACTTACTCGAGTGCACATCAAAGACAACAGCGGCGCTATATAAACGGCATACTGTCATATGCACAAAAATACACACGCTTCTATTCTATCATCACGGAAACCCTGTTAATTGATTCGCGGTTGATTAGTTCGTGCAAAAACTTCGCACCAATATAGCACTGTTGGCATTTGCATTGTTCTCGAATGTACATGCAAGTTTAACTTGTCAAACAAGTGAACAAAAAAAATAGCAAGCAAGTTTCACAGAAGCTAGCTGCTCCAATGGCGTATAGATGCAAAACGGCGTGTAGCTAGACACGTGGGTCTTGAATTGCATATAAATAAATAAATAAATAAATAAATAAATAAATAAATAAATAAATAAATAAATAAATAAATAAATACACGACCTTCCATCAGTATTTACCCGCCCACCTTAGACAAGGTCACTCAGTATCAAATATAAGCACCAGAACAGAATTAACAAATATTTGCAATAAGAATGCGTTCGATACGCTTGAGTGCTAAAGCTTCAGCCCTATTTGTGCGCGTTCTAACGCTTTCGCTGGCATATTCACTAGTGAAAGTGTACACCTCAGCACTTGCTTGTCCTCTGCTATAGGTAATCTTGCAAAAAACCTGTCCCTAATATATTGTAATCTCCACAAGAATATTTTTTATTGATTTTGCACTATCCCTGGCAGCTATCGTGAGATTATGAGAGAGCTCTTTGAAAAAATCATCATCATCAGCCTGACTACGCCCCCTGCAGGGCACAGGCCGCTCCCAGAATCCGCCAATCAACCTGGTCTTGCGCTTTCTGCTGCCACGTTACACCTGCGAAACTTTTTAATCTCATCGGCTCATCTAACTTTCTGTCTCCCCCTCGTGCATTTGCCTTCTCTGGGAATCAATCCAGTCAGTTACCCTTAATTAACAGTGGTTATTCTACCCAAGCGCTACGTTCCCGGCCCATGTCTATTTCCTCGTCTTGATTTCAACAATGATATCCTTCACCCCGGTTTGTTCCCTGACACACTCTGCTATCGTCTTGTCAATCAAGGTTACACCTATAATTTTCTTTTCTATCGCTCGTTGTGTCATCCTCAATTTAAGCTGAACCCTCTTTGTAAGACTCTAAGTGTCGCTCCGTAGGTAAGTACCGGCAACATGCAGCTCACTTACAGCAAGATGCAGCTTAAGCCATCCTAACCTTAATGAAAATGAGTGATTTTAGCCTAGAACAAAACACAAAAGTTCTTGAAAGTGTTGTTGCAAAATGGGAATAATAGTGTTAAGAAGATGCGCTTACCTTCGCGAGACTCTCTTCATCTAGAGCTTTCTTACCCATGAAGGATAACTTCCTGAATGCCCGTCGAAGCGTCGAATTCGTGAACGAGGTCCAGTTGAAGCGAGCCACGTCGGCCCAAACTTGGGCAGCGTGAGCTGAGTAGTTCTGCAACGTTTCGCCCTTCAAGAAACAAGGACAAAAAGGGGAGTCTTTGTTTAGACCAATCGATAGAAAGTGAGAGCTGTTTATGTGCAGTCATATTGCGATTTTTTTAAGTTGTGCAAAATCAAGCTATACAAGCAGCCACTTCAATAAAGCTGTCACTCATTTTGGATGTCATTTCTAGAGGCCAGATTTCAGGCAAATGATTGTTTTGTTCCTTGCGTTACTATGGTGCCGATTTCTCCTATGGCCATAAATTGAAGTTTCACAAAGACTTCCTGTATTTTTATAGTGCCTCAAAATGCCTCCTATTTTTGGTGTTCTGGCCTAAATTCTTACAAATGCTTATAAATGTTTCTTTTTAAATCGGCGCGTATCGGAACACAATTTGACCTCAAATGTTACTTTCGAGTACAGTTCGAGACCGCTACTTCTGTTAGCGAGCAAAACTGAGCTATTGGAACTCTATGGGGTGCGACCGAAGTACTTTCGGAAGAACGGCTAGGAGCAGTGAAATGGGACGCGCCGGCAACCTAACGCACTGCAATGGCATGGCGCGTGCGGTTGGAGGCGGCGTACGAGGACCCTATTTCTGCAACCCCGAATAGGAGCACGTCTTAGCATGTACAATAAATTGGGAATAAGAAAATATAAGAGAGAATAGCAAAAAGGAAGAAGAGAAGAGTGGTGTACATGGCTGAGCGCATGACGTAAAATCCACCGGAAGAGCGGATTTTACAGCCGATCTACCGAACCAGCATTGTCAAATGGTCGAAGCCCCTCTTTGAAGACCTGAGTGTGGCGGAGGCCAGGAGGTGCCTCTGTGCAGCCGTGGGAAATCGGCAAAGGAATGCGAAACCGTATCAGGGGAAAGTAGAGAACAGACAGACAGACACAGAACGTTATTGAGGTCCTGAGGAACACTACCTCAAGGAGGTAGAGCAGCGGGCTGCTCCCACGTCGGAACGGGTAGGACGAGCCTCACTGCGGCATCGTGGGCCCTCTGGACAGCCCAGAGTTGATGTGCAAGTTCTGAGCTCCTGAGCGCAGAGCTCCATTCCTCTTCGGTCATGTGCCGAGAATCGCGTGATAAGGGGCACTGCCAGAACATGTGGTCTAACGTAGATACGGCGCCACAAGTAGAGAAGAGGTTAACAAAAAATGAAATGGGCACGTTTTGTTTTCTTTGTAATTTATATTCTTAAGGGCGCTTCCCCCGGGGAAGAATTTGAGTTAGGCGCTGGAAATTGTTGCGTGTTCAATGAAGAACTTTGTACTGCACAAGAATACTTCATTGATTCATTACGAGCCGCGAAAGCATAATTGGAGGAGTTGTGCTAGAAACCTTAGCCACCTGCTCCGTGTAGTCTTCGCAAGTCACATTCCTTCCCTGCCCTCTTCGGTATACGAGCAAATCGGCGCTGGAAGATCACATGACGCAAATTAATCAACGCCTAATGCGCCTGCAAGGTTACTTTCGCATGACACGTGCAAGCCAGGTGTTGCACGCAAGCGGTGTTGTGTTGTTTCGGCGTTCTCTGTAGAGAGAGAGAGAGAGAGAATAATTTTAATGGGAAGGTGGAGAGACTTGCCTGGTTTTTTACCTGACAGGCTACTCCAGTTGCCAGGTGATGAGTGTGATATATACAATGATAAACACACAACACATACAGTTACATACACGTATAACAGTCACATAACACATAAAGTCTCTCACACGCACTGCACAATTTACAACGTTTCGTTCAAGCCTGTGGCCCGTAAGAACGTCAGTGGCGCTTTTGTAGAGTCTAATGCACTGGAGGTGTTCTGCCATGGGCCTAGAATGTTTTTTCAACTCTAAATTTGTGTCCTGTTGAATGTTTAGGTCCATCTCCAGAGACTGTCTCTCTGATGCGTATTTCGTACACTCACAGAGGACATGTTTGATGTCTTCAATGACGTTACATCGGGCACAAAATGCTGAGTCGCACAGTCCAATTTTGTTCCTGAAGTAGTTCGTATATACGTCTAATCGGATGCGGTGTAAACACGTTTCTTCATGCCTGTTGAGTACATATACTCCAAAGTACATACACTAAAATTGGAACGGTGTTCTCTGTAGTGTACTGCCCACTTCTGTGGGATTAATGCATCTACGCGTGCGCGTTTGAAGAACTTGGCATGTATCATGTATCCTTACAAATATAGACAGCATCAGACCACTGGAACTGCTAAAAGGGACGATGCACAAAAAACACGGCAAGCTTTGTCAGGGCTGTCACCGGCACGACGCGGGAACGGCGAGAACGCGAACTCAAAGAAAATGCAGGCAGGCGCTCGACTTGGAGAAGAAAAAAATAAAATTGTAAAAAAACGCACAGAGATTGTATGTATTGATGTTTCGATTCTTATATTTTTTTCATTCTTCTATTCAAGCAACAGACTGCACAAATTGCACATGTCTCGAATCATTCTCACAGCGTCACGTACTAATGTGATGTACGCAGGACCACTCCTTGATGTACGTGACCTCGTGCTTGTGGGGGCACGAGCTCGAGAGGTGAAGGACAAGCGGTGTTTTGTCTGACATGTCATCTCATTCCGGGGCGGGTAGCATTGCAAATCTTGACAGACGCATTAAAGGGGCCCTCTAACACTTTTCATGACTTCATAGTTTTACACGTTTTTCTAGCTGCTTGCGTACACTGGCGGCTTAAAAGATAAGCCCCGCAAGAACGGAAGCGAGGGCCACGCAGTGCAAATTTATTTAGCGTACTATAGAGATATCAAAATACAATGAAATCAATGCTTACCCTCAACTCGATTTTCGCGGGCTCACCTTACCATGTTTCCCTCGAACTCTGACGTCGGAAGGCTGCCCAATGAAATGAACTGAAAGCCCTACCGCACAGAAAGCTTGCATGCCATATTGCTTGTTAGGCTCAGCATATTAAGGACGCCGTTTTGATGGTAAAAAAACAATGTGGTACTTGAAGAGGGAACGACACGCGTGAAACGAGTCAGCTCACAAAATCTTCTAGAATGTTTTGTAGCGTTACTGATCTTTCTTTTTGCAATCACGTATATATAGCAACGCTCTTACATCTTTTTCTTTTAGTTTCTTCAAGTAACGGCGCCTGGAGCGTCGCCGGTGCGTTTCCTTTAGCACATGGCATTCGGCGCATTCTTTGACCAGCTCTGCAGTTTTCAAGCTGGAAAAGTCTAAAATCTTTATTCTCTGTCGCTGAGTGAAAAATCGTGCTAATGAAAAATAAATCCAATAGTAATTCCTGTTTTGATGCAATGCGGCGATCACATTTACCGTTACATTTATCCAATCATATGGGGGCAACCTTCCGGCGTCATTTCCGCTCGCAGTATAGTTCTGGCAAGCGCCACTACGAGTTATGCAGTCGGCACTGATGTTTTCAAGCGTTGGAGGGGCCCCTTTAAGCATCTAGTGCATACATTGGACTTGCAAGCTCGAAATGCTCTAAGCTGTGGAGGGGCCCTTCAGGATGTTCACAAACAGACGAGAAATCGACCCTGCATGCGCGAAGAGACCCGGTGTAAAAGAACCCTTCTGGTCTTCCAGTGGTCTGGCATTTTGCTCCTGTGCTGCCCTTCTCAAACATGCCGAAAAGAAAGAGACCCAGGAGCTTGTTTATTTAATGGTGGACACTTCACTCACCATGTTGAACATGGTTTCTGCATGAACATAACTAGGTCAGGGGTCAGCGCTCCTTTATAAGGTCACATTACCAATTCGTTCACCATTATACTCTATATCTCGGTAACTCTCACTCACTCACATAATCACTCACTGGCACACTCAGTTGCTCACTTCTATACTCAGCTCCTCCCACGCCCCCACTCTCCCTGACCCCCACAAAGGCAGAGAAAGGTTAAATGTTTCGAGCAAAGAAAGTGCACGAAGAGGGTATCAAACAGGAAAAAGAGACGACGCATGCGCAATGTCCCTCTCCCGTGCGCGCCGTCTTTTAAGCACATATCTCTTTGATTTTCTTAACAATAATGATATTTATATCTGTGGTTTTACGTGCAAAAACCATCATGTGATTATGAGAGACGCTGTAGGGGAGGGCTCCAGAAATTTCGACCATGCGGTGTTCTTTAAAGGGCATTGACATTGACGTACACGGGCCTTTACCATCTCGCTTCCATCAAAAAGTGACCACCAAGGCCGGTGTCGAACCCGTGCCCATCGGGTTAGCAGCCGAGAACTCTTCCACAAGGATACACTTTCCGATTTTCTCCGAAATGTTCCACCCACCTCCAGCGGTCTCACGCCAGTTCAGGTGGCCTGTTGGAGCGGCGGCGTTAGCATTTACTGCAGCACGCACGAATTGAAAACGCCATGCGATAAAGATTGAAGCACAAACAACCATGCTTACACAGGGCCAGTGTACATGCCTACACTGCAGTTCATCACAATCCAAAAAATCTTCAACACCTTTTTTTTTTTTTGAAAAGGAGCCACTGAGGAAAATATTGATCTCGCGTAGACATGGCTGATGGAATGTGAAATGGCGTCAGTGCTGCATGTACTAACTTTTCAAATGCAATTTGAATATAGCGGTAGTGTAGACCGAATAACTATGGTGCATTTCTGAAGCACTGTATCATGCAGCATCCACCCACATACATAGCTCGAGTCCCCCACTAAAAACGTTCGTACACTTTTTTTGCGTCTATCAAAGAGACGGCGGGCCTGGCTACCCACTGCAAAAGTGCCTGAAGATAGTCGGTAGTTGTTTAAAGTGATTGCTTTTTATTTTATATTAACAAGCGCCGTTTGCTGTGACAACGAAACGCAAACCTCTAATGCCACTAAGGATCACATCGCGAAAACATCGGGCAAGCATTGTGCGAGCCTGTATTTATCGTACAGTATCTTACCTAGGAAGAGGTTCGCTGCCTCTTGTGCGTGTACAGCAATTTGTCTCCGGGGTCGTCGTGTATGCTTTACTGGAAGCAAGGCCAAAGAACTCGGAGCAAGCAGGCATCAACAGCTCCGCCAAGTGCGGAGGTACGCTATATATGCCTTTACAAACCTCACTCACCAAGCTGCGAGCCGTGAGTTGGCTCAGCTCGGCTTCGAAGTTCCACAGCGCAGTCGCGATGTCGGCGCACATCCTGTTCTGGGCAGACTCCAGCTCCCCCATCAGATAGCTCTCAGCCGCCGCCTCTTCTTTTTGCACGACAGTGTTCGGAACAACACACTGTTCAGACAGGCAAGGCGATTCACCCACAGCGGCCATTTCGCGTAGGAGGAATAGACAAAGTATGCACTTCATCATGACTGGTCCCATCTTTGGATCGCGTAGGCGGTAAACAGCCGCAGTTTGCGGGTGACCTAGGCAGAGTGTCGAGTGCGCAAGGGTGAAGCCAATGAGTCGTACGAGCGAGAAAATATCGTGACGTTATCGCCGAGGAAGCGTGAACGCATGGCGGAAACAACCCGTTGGTCCCGCGTAGCGACACCGGGTCGGGGTCAAGGTCACATCACGGCCGCTGTCAGTTATGCGCGGACCTTTCCGGGTAAGCTCGAAAGATTTGCGCGCCTCTTTGCTCGGATAGTACGATTGCAAAAACGCGCTGCCAACGGCTGAGTTACCACGGCGAGGCAAAATGTTGGGGCTTGTATTATACTGGTCTGAGGCTTCACGTGCCGAAACCACTGTGTGGTTATGAAGCGTGTCATATAGTGGGGTACTACAGATTCACTTAAACCACCTCGGGTTCTTTAACAAGTGTCTAATCTAGGTACGTGGCTGTTCTTGCTTTTCGTGCCAAATTCAGGCATTTGCCCCCTAGAGAAACAAAAAGAACAATGGTACAATCATACCGGGCGGCGCGTGCTCTTACGTAACGCAATAACTGGCATAAAACCTTTCAAAATAATTCAGAAGAGGTTGCATTATTAGTTTATGCCACTATAGATTTACTTGCACTTTCTATTCCTCGCGATATTGACCAATGTGGAGTACAGCAATGTTTAGGAATCACGTCCTCCATATCAGTGGTATACGTAGCCTCTCTCCAAATTTACCAGTCCGAGCTCTGGCTACTCTCCGGCGCTTGGTGGTTCGATATATGATAATACAATTTGTAGGGGATTTCAACATATCTTGAATAAACTGGAATGACTACTCCCCTGGACCATTGGAGATTCCGAATTGTGAACAGCTCTTTAATCTTCGAAGAAGCAGTGCACAAAAGCACACAAAACGAAGTGCACGCCCTGATTACGCAATGACTCACTCACCACTTGACTTAAACCAGAACAAAAAAAAACAGCTAATTGTTGAGCCATAATTTTCGAAGAAGCAGTGCGCAGAAGACACAAAACACGGACGCATAAAATGACGCAAACAAAGGCGCAAACATAAGCGTCAGTTTGTGTCTTTTGTGCGCTGCTGCTTTGAAAATTATAACTCACCAGCTAGCCTGTCGGGGATAACCATCTCCAATAATGATGTTCCCATAGGTGTTTTCGAAGCAACGTTCATGGTACTATCATGGCGATGTCACATGTGATGAGAGGTAGCAAGATAGCTCAACTTGCATCCCGCAGTGCTGAGTTGGAGATACCAGTTTGTCCGAACGTTTTGAACTTATCACTTACGGACGCAGTGATGTGGCAATGGTGGGCTTCAGGAAGTAGAAGAAATGGTTGAAACGTGTCATTTGCAAAAAAAAAACAAAAAAAGAAAGCGCATGCTCAATACCTCATAGCTGCAGGCTTTGTAACGCAGGTTTGCGCGATCCACATTTCGTGTATGCGGACTGAGTTGTCCTGTATTCCAATAACAACGTACACATGTATGCTTTACTAAAGACCCGCCTTTTTACTGCCGTTTCCACTGCGTCACAAACTGCTTGGCACCCCAAAAAAGAGAAAATCGCAGTCGCGAACTACACCCTTGCAGCAAAGCTAGGCAAATCGCTGTCGACTGCTCCGCCCTTGCAGCAAAGCTAGGCAAATCGCTGTCGACTGCTCCGCTTCCCGTGTGTGCACTCGACCACCCCAGCTAGGTGGCCATCAGTAACGCCTCTATTCGCCCCGAGATCGAGCGGAGTCACCGCCTGGTGGCCGTTGGCTGAAGCGCACCTAATGTGGATTGCTCGCGGCTTCATCTGCTATCCACATAGGCTAGCACGTGCGCGTAGGTCATGCTCGAGCTCAAAGGGCTGTTTGCCCCACTCTGTTAGCGCAAGAGTAACTGCTTGTACGTTTGCCTAGCACTGTTTACAGGAGCATTTGGCCTTACTCGCCTGTATATGTACCGCAATAAGATCAAATCAAATGAAATCAAACTTTATTTCAGGAATGCATACATTTACATGAATAAAATTCTACAGTACAGAGGAGGTCCGAAGTTAGAAAACTGTCGGGGGGACCTCCGTTAGAGAATAAGTCAAGTGCGATAACAATGCAGCAAGCAGTGAAAAACACTTTGTACGAATTAAACAAAGAATGGTTAAAATTTCATAACAACAAGGCAAAAAGGCAAGAATGCAACAAAGATGAGGTCGAGCACTTGGCGAGAGTGATGTGTATCGTCGTCGTAGCCTCTCTTCGCCAGGATCATGTCGGTGTAGGTGCCGCTTTTTAGCTAAAGCCCATAGTAAAGTGCACTTGGCGTCGTCCCAAACATGAGGAATAATAAATATTGTGTGAATGCAGCGCTTTAGCGACTCGGGTATAAACGAATGTTTTGCATTGCTGTTAGGTGTCTACTTCAAATTGTGGCGTTCTTGCATGCTTATCGGTTATGTGACGAACCTTAATTGTGCTTGAGATAACCTTGTGTTGTACGATCCTAGTCGAATGACACTGCTGTATAGTAAGTTCTGACACATCAGTACTTCAATTAAATTAAATGGAGCTGAATAAACTTGAGTTGACGTGCGCAATTTCACCATTGGGCAATATAGTTATACAAACACACTTATCAAAGGTGAGAACTTGGCAGAAGTCTGCCTGGTTGGAATAGCAATGAGGGAATCAGAAAACTCCAACCAAAAATTTTATTCAGAAAACCAACCTTTCCAAGCCTGACCAAGCGCTGACTCAAGCGCTGTAATACAATTTTCGGTAGGAGTTTCCTAATTGCCTCACCCTTGTTTTTATATTTGAGTTCGCTTAAAAGAGGCCAGATTGTCAAAATTAATCCAGATGGCGTGCCTCCCATATGTGGTATAATTTCAAAGAAAACGTCACCTCTTTTTTTACATTATTTTGAGCGCTTTTGTGGCGTTGTGCTAAACAGGTGGAAGGAGCGGACACACATTCACTTAAAAAAACTTCGTTTCATCAATTAATCGAATCTTTCCACACGTTGATGCAGATAATGAATATAAGAAAGCTGCGGGCTGAACTATTACCTTTTTATACTGTTATAGGAGTAAGAACAAGCGCGCTTAAGCGCTGTAAGTCACGTAGCTTTCCTGAATAAACTTATCGACTGTCCTACGTTTATTCCAAGAAGAAACAATTAAGACGAAAAGGCTGAAGGTGTAATCGCTGTATTTTCGGGTTCATCGCCCAAAAATATTAAATTTATTCTTTTTTAAGGGGGTGAGGGGGCTGGTATTCATGACCAGCGTGAATGAAGAATGAAATCAGTCATGCTCAATGGTGCATAGTAGACGGGAAACAAGATCAACACCTAAAATAAAAATACAAGAAACACTTCATTTCGAAAGTGCAGACAGTCGCATAGTGCGAACATCCCTTTTAATGCCAGACTGTGTTTCTGTCACAAGTAAAAGTAACGGTCGGTGAGCTTCGTGCATCCGTTAAGCAATGAACAGCATATTTATCACGACTGGGCAGCAGTCAACGCATTTTATTCGCCGACAATCGGCTCACAGCGCTCAGAAAAAGCACGGTGACGGTGCTGCCCCCTGAAGCCCGATCTCGGGGTGAATAGGTGCTGCACTACATACATATATTCTAGGCACTATAGCTATACATTGATTGGTCATCTCCACTCCTCCTTTCCATCTTCACATGAGCCCTTTTCCTTCTCACTTCCCGTTCCCTCCCTCTTGCTATACTATACGATGCACGAATATATTTCACACAAGGTTTAGCATGCGAGATACGTCTAGCGAAGACGTGAGATGACAGCAGATCACATGAGCATCAGGTGGAAGCCCGCATCCCCAAACTTCTCCTCACTTTAGAAAGCTACACATCTTACAAAGCTTCAATCGAAGGAGGAGGAAATGAAAGGGATAGCAACGGTTAGTACGTATTGCCGCAAAATTCATCATGACAGACGCCATTGGGCATGGTCGTGCCGGCCTGGCAGTTTTACCCAAAGATAGGCGACTGCACGATGAATCTGAACTACTCATTTTTCTGGAAGAAGCTTATGCACCTAGGGTCGGGCGAGCGAGGTGGCCTGCCTTCGTGCTTTCATAGAAGTTAGAAAGAAAGACCAGTTCACCCTTCTTGCGAGGCGGAATCCCGTCGGACAGCACCGCTGTAGAGGTCCCCATAGAACTAGGTCATCTCTTCGCCTGAGTGCAGACACAAGCTTTTGTAGGTTCCCGAGACAGCGGCCGCCATTTTTCCGAAATTGGCAACCCTTCCGCACCTCTAGACTCCATCTTTTCGACGGCACTTCTCCAGATCGGGTCTCCGATCTGCGCTGAGCCACGAAACTCGTATACGGTTGCATTATGTGGTGCACTTGCGGCACCACTGGACATTGACCTCGACCATGCTGCCCAGCGGATGTTTGTAGTGGCCCACTTGTCTCTCTCTGGTGGGCGGTGCTCAGAGACAGCGAGACACCAGATTGGTGGCAGCTGCTGTCACCGCTTCCCTAGTGCCGCAATGCTAGCGGACATGAGGATACAAAAGCCGAAGACTTTCGTACAATATATGTTCTCTCTCTCTCTCTGTTGTATGTAAACCTATATGCTCTCTTGAAGAGAACCTTTTCTGATCTAGAAAATGGGCTGCAGAATAGAAGGGAGAAAGCCAACTACCGATGACGACAAATGTCGGACCACGGTCGTTTTAGGGTTATGCTCATGTGAAAGAATATGTGCGGACGAACGTGCTGACGCTATACGCAGCACGTTAAGAAACACCCGCTGGTCATTATTGGCACCACCCCGGACCTTGGACCACCTTGATTGTGGCCACCTGCACTCGGCACGTGCTCTCACTCACGCTGTGTTTACATAAGAATGCTGTGCCACGTTTCCATGATTTTAGGGGTGAAGCTATTTATGTTTAAAGAAATTTATTCTCGACGACAGTGAACATCAATTACAATCCAACAGAACATTGCGATAGAACACAACATCCACAGACACACCAAAACTTGTTACAAAAAGATATGTGTACATATGTAAACGGAACACAACATACACAACTTAACCAACTAAACAGGAATTGTTACAAAAACAATGTCAATGTCTACATATGCACAATACGTGGTAAACGAAGAACACACAAATTAAATGTAGAGATTATGACGTGTCTTGTACGTCCCTCGTAGTACGTAACCACCAGTGGCACATACCCGAAATAGGTATAACATTTGACCTCCAAGGTGGTGCCGGTGAGAGATTTCTTCTGTGCGTTGTTTAACAATAAAAAATAGTGCTCAATGTACATGCCAATAGCTGCTAATGGGGAATGAGAGACATGAGCATTCGGATTGCAGTCAACGCGCACACTGCGATCCCCATTACCAGCCATTGGCATGTACATTGAGCACTATCGGACAAGAAAGGGTTGCTACATTATACTCGCTGGGTGTAACCTCCTTAGTTTAAGAAAGGTTTAGCGAGCGTTGAGCCGCAGGGCCATGAATACAATGAACTAGTATATACCATGAATGAATTCGAGGTGGTTAAAGGGGGGAAGCAGATACGAAGCGCAAGCCGTAAGAAATTAAAAGCTGAATCCTCCTGCCTCTCATTTCCCATTAGCAGCCACTGGCATGTACATTGAGCACTATATGACAGGAAAAGGTTGCTACGTTATACTCGCTGGGCGTAACCTCTTTGGTTTTAGAAAGGTTTAGCGAGCATTGGGCCGCAGTGCCATGAATACAGTGAACTAGTATATACCATGAACTCAAGGTGGTTGAAGGTGGGAAGTAGACCCGAAGCGCAAGCCGTAAGAAAGTGTGCGCGTGCCACCTCTCGTTCAGTCCTTGGAATGTCCACTGAATGGCGGTGCTTCTATATGGGGAATATATGATAACAAAGATGCGAGATGGTGGGACTTGGAGTGTTGAATAGATGGACGAACGGACACACAGACAGATGCATGGATGAACGCATGAACGGACGCAGGGGCGGATGCATGAACGAACGCAGGGACGGGCGCACGAACAGACGCATGGACGGTCACACAGACGGACGCATGGACGGACGAATGCTTCGCCCCACTCTCCATCATTCACTCCGTGGATATGCTGCCACTTTTTTTTCTCATGAATGCCTTGGCGAAGAATAGCTTTCCTGTTAATAAAAAGTTACTGTTCATGTTGATAACTCATTTAACTGATACTTTTGAGCGGCGCAGTTCTTCCCGTTTCACATATGGAGTTTTTTTGCAAAGACCATGGCGTAAGAAAGATCATTACAGACAACAAGAAAAAAATTGGCAGATCCCCCGTACAGTGGGAATTGATGATATGCGAAGCGCGAATGAGAAAGGTTCATATGTCACTTTAAAGTCAGCACAACGTCACGAAATGGATGTAAATGATGCCGTACATAACTACCATGTCATGATTATCATGTTTGGATGTGTCGCTTACCTTTGTAATCTATTCACGTCACGTGATACCAAATTTAGTGTATTTGGAGCTAGCGATACGCCAGCGAACTATGAGCGTGGTATGTCGTCATGTCTTTACATGACACGCGTGTCAGGATTATCATGTTTGCACTAGTCATATATTTCGTGCTTCATTGACGTCAGGTAACATCAAATTTGGTATATGTAGAGCTAGCAAAACGGTCACGAGCGCATCTTGAAGGGCCCAATATACTCCAATGTAGCGTTGACGCGCGTGCACGCTGGGCACAGCGACGCTACGTTAGCAAAACGCCAGCACTCTATATAGTCTAACGCCAGGCGCCACTGGCGAGACCAGCGTCCATCAGCGCGGCCCGACGGTAACGGGCACAAAATGCAACATGCTGCATTTCGTGACAATGCGTTACCCAGACAACACTGCGTCTCCCTCTTTTCGTGACGGATCGACGCCAGACGTGCTGAAACACGCATGCGTCAAAGCAACGCAGCGCGGCGCGCGCCTGCAAGTATATGGCAGCATAGAGTTTCCTATTATACACTAAAGGAAACTCTGGTGCTAGTGTCTATGGGAGCTGCAACGCACGGTGCTTCAGCGAGCATGGGAATGATACATGGGTACACGTATTTGTCTAATCTTCGTACTTCTGGCCTGTTTCTGACTCCGTGTGTGTACGTGGGCCTTGGAGCTGTTTTCTAACGAATCTAAAATCAGCAAATGTTCAGCGATTGTGCTTCACCACCTTATTCTTTTAAACTTACCTTTCCAAATCGGGTCACGAAATTCAAAAGCGTTGAACCTCTCTTTCCAAACAAAACCGAAACACAGCACTAAACGAAGCCGAAACTACGATTGGTCGTCCGCAAGTACGAAGACTAGGCAAATGTGTGTACTACCCATCATTCCCATGGTCGCTGAACGAGTGCAGCGACAGAGTCCCCTCTAGTAAATTTTAGGAATATCTATGTATGGCAGGACCAGCGCCTGGCGTGGAAACGCCGGCGAGACGCAACGAAATGAACGCCAGCGAGCACGCGCACCGCGTCACGTCGAAACGTATTGGCGCCTTGACTTTGGCATGTAGTCAGGTTCTCACAAGACACGCATCTCATGATTATGATGTTTGCACCAGTCACATACCTTCGTCATCCATTAACGTCACGTAATATCAAATTTGGCATATGTGAAGCTAGCGAAACGGCCGCGAGCGCATCATGAGCGTAGCATGTAGTCATGTTGTTACATGACATGCAGCTCATGTTTATCATGTTTGCACCAGTATCATACCTTCGTCATCCATTCATGTCCCGGAATACCAAATTTGGAATAAGTTAAACTAGCGGAGCCGCCACCAGCGCATCATGAGCGTGGCATGTAGTCATGTTGTTACATGACACGGCATCTCATGATTATCATGTTTCCACCAGTAACATACCATCGTCATTCATTCACGTACTGTAAAACGAAATTTGGTATATGTGATGCTAGCGAAACGGCCGCGAGCGCATCATGAGCGTGGCATGTAGTCATGTTTGACACGACACGTATCGTATGTCATGATTTTCTTGTTAGGGTCTGTCGCTTGAGTTCGCCATGCAATCATGCCATACCATACCAGTTTTGCAACATACCATGTGAACAAAACCACCGCAAGAGCTGCAGTACCATGAAATATAAATCATGACATTCATGGCACACATGTCCTGATTTTTATGTTATGACTAGTCAAATATGTTCTTCATACAGTCATGTTACGACACACCAAGTTTGGTGTTGATACCATTATCGAAACGGCCAGGAGATCTAGAAGTCATAGATAGATAGATAGATAGATAGATAGATAGATAGATAGATAGATAGATAGATAGATAGATAGATAGATAGATAGATAGATAGATAGATAGATAGATAGATAGATAGATAGATAGATATAGATAGATAGATAGATAGATAGATAGATAGATAGATAGATAGATAGATAGATAGATAGATAGATAGATAGATAGATAGATAGATAGATAGATAGATAGATAGATAGATAGATAGATAGATAGATAGATAGATAGATAGATAGATAGATAGATAGATAGATAGATAGATAGATAGATAGATAGATAGATAGATAGATAGATAGATAGATAGATAGATAGATAGATAGACAGACAGGCAGGGAGGCAGGCAGGCAGGCAGACAGACAGACAGACAGACAGACAGACAGACAGACAGACAGACAGACAGACAGACAGACAGACAGACAGACAGACAGACAGACAGACAGACAGACAGACAGACAGACAGACAGATAGATAGATAGATAGATAGATAGATAGATAGATAGATAGATAGATAGATAGATAGATAGATAGATAGATAGATAGATAGATAGATAGATAGATAGATAGATAGATAGATAGATAGATAGATAGATAGATAGATAGATAGATAGATAGATAGATAGATAGATAGATAGATAGATAGATAGATAGATATGCTCACAATCGCCAAAGTACGCTAAGAAATTCTTCGCATTTAAATACAGTTGCTGTCTTTACGGCTCCTTTTCTGCGACGACCTCCCGTTTTCGTAAAAAGACACGAGGGTGAACAACGTGCACAGAAAAGAAACACGGCAATGACATGCGGAGGCAAGCGCTACCTGTTCAGCATCCAAAATTCCCCGCAACTGCACAGCAACCGACTGGTTTTACGGATGCGCAACACTTTTTATTTCCATCATAGAGAGAGAAACTTTTTATTTACTTCATAGAGAAATGTCGGGTTGGGCTTTCAGTCCAGAGCTCCAACAGCTGCTGCTGCGTCTCGCGCCCGCTGAACTAGCGCCCGCTGGCCACTCGGGCTTTCATCACGCAGCATGGCATTCCAGTCTTGTATACGGTAGGAATACGAGAGGAGTTGGCAGAGCGTCAGGCAGGCGGACGCTGACATTTCAGCGTTACGTGGAATAACGTTGGTACTGCTCCGCAGCCCAACGTAGGAAGTGGGATTTATCAGGGTACGAAGTGGGATGAAAGATGTGGAGGAATTAGAGGTTTGGAAATGTGTTCGCCTGCAGTTGACGCACTGCAGTTGCATCCTCTCGTGTGAGCGTGTGGTTTGGTGGAGGGTACGAAATGCGTTCTCGTCTATGGAAATCGAGAGTGTCTCAATATTCTAGAAGTTCCGTGTTTGTGTCCTCCTCATGTGGGTTGGACAGCTCTTCCTTCGGGTCGCGGTTAGTGACTGCTCGGGTAGCGGCGTGAGCGCAGTCATGACGGGGGAGAGAGGCGTGCCCAGGGGTCCAGACAAGTCGGAACTTGTGTGGCGCGAGGAATTCAGTGTTCAAAATTCGGTGCGTGTGCTCTGAGAAAACACCCCGTGTGAAGGCACGGCAGGTATCCATTCAATCTGTAAAGGTTTTAATAACATCTGCGTGAGGAAGGTTTATGGCAGCGTTAGAAATTGTCAGAGCGACGGCACACTCTTCGCCCTCACGTAAGTTCTTTGTAGGTACGCTAACTGAGGCTACTACGTCGTGATCATGGTTCACCACTGCTCGAGCTGTAAAACTGCGGCATTGGTGTCTAGCGGAATCGCAGTATAAGAGAGTGTTTGGAGGAGACTAGTTGATGAGGCGCGTGAGGTTTTTCACCCTTGTCCGCCGGCACTGAGCGTTGCGTTCAGGGTGCATATAGCGTGGCGCGACTGTAATTCTTGCTCGGAAGTCACTGGGTAGCTGTTTCCCTGGTGTGTTGTATCCACATTGATTCGGAAGGTACCCTAGCTTGACGAGTAGCCAGCCGCTCTCCCACTTGGATGCGGCGGAGTCTTCGTAGCTGACTATTACGTTGTGCTTCGGCTAGTTCACTTAGATTGTTGTGTACTCCTTTGGTTGGTGGATGCGTACGTAGGTAGTCCAAGCACCGCTTTGACGGCTCTACGGGGGAGAATGTCCAGTCTTCTCTCTTGTGCAAGCGTTAGGCTTTGATGAGGGGTGTGGTAGGCGATGCGGCTTACTATGCAGGCATTAACTATACGTAGACGGTCTTGCTCCTGAAGTTCATGCCTTCGATTGGAGAGGCGGCAGATCATATGCGTGATTTTGGAAACTTGCTGTTATAATTTTTCATTGTGTGCGTTGCCTTGAGATCAGCTTGTATATAAAGGCCAGGGATGCGGAGTTTCTATACGCAAGAAATTATATGTAGCTCTTAGGTGACTGCGATTTGTGTGCTGTTGTCGGGCTTTCGCTGGGGACTACGAATAAGTAGAAGTTCCGACGTCTCTGCAGAACACGTTAGACCACTTGCTAGTGTGTATGCTTGAACTGTATTTGCTGATTTTTGAAGGGCATCTTGTATTTGTCCGTCTGAGCATTTGGTCACCCATATAGTGACGTTGTCCGCGTATAAAGCATGTGGCAGACTTAGATTGGTGGCGAGTAGAAGCGGTGTAGTGGAGCATACACACCAACGCGTACGCGCCTTTGGAAGAGAACGAAAAACCCCGTGCTCTGATTGCGCGAGAACCTGTGCCACCTTTGCCAGACTTGCCGTACGCCCATTTTCCGTCGCGACCTCGTGGCGACTTCTCTGTTTGAATAAACATCATCACATTAGGTGGAGGTGCTGAGATACCTAAGCAGACCTGGAGCTCCACTCTCGCAAGTTGGCCGAAAGACCACCGTACAACATGACTGAAGTAGTCGCCAACCAGCCCATCCCAGCACAGCCAGCACCATCGGCTGCCCCGTGAACCTGCCCCGGTGCTACCCGTCAGCGGGACCCACCAAACTTCAGCGGCAGTGGTGAGCAAGACGTCGAAGACTGGCTCTCATTGTACGAACGCGTATGTGCCAGCAACAAGTGGGACGACAACTCTAAGCTCGCTTATGTTATCTTTTACTTGGCTGACGTCGCTAAGCTACGGTTTACCAACCGCGAAACCGCCATCGCCAACTGGTCCACCTTTAAAATCCTCGTCACTGAAGCGTTCGGCCAACCAGAGGTGCGCAAACTCCGTGCTGACCAGCGTCTACGTCACCGAGCCCAGCAGCCTGGCGAGACGTTTACTAGTTACATTGAGGATGTGCTCGACCTCCGCAGGCGTGTTAACCCATCTATGCCTGAAGAAGAGAAAATTCGACAGAATCTCAAGGGCAACAAGGATGGCGCCTTCCAGATGTTGCTGGTGAAAAGCCCGACCACGGTGGCAGTCCTCATAAGCCTGTGCCAGAGCTTCGATGAATTGCGTCGTCAACGTTCCATCGCCCGACAGAGTTTGCCACCACCAGATTCGATCTCGGCCGTCACACTCACAAATGGCAACGTTCGCCAAGGAACTCTGTCGAACCAGATTAAAGACTTCATCAGGGAGGAAGTCGCCCGACAGCTCTCCCTGCTGCCGCATAGCGACGCGCCCACCACAAGCCTGCCTTCGACACTGCAGCAGGCCATACGCACTGAAATTTGCAATGCCCTCCCTACAGTTCCGGCCTCTTACCCATGCACTTCGGTACCATCTGATCTCTCAACTGCCACCTATGCACCACCTGCGCCACCTTCACCTCTCAGCTACGCAGCTGTGGTCACGTGGCCCCCACCACATCCGGTCTCCTTATCGGCTCCACCTCCTCCGGCCTCGCCTCCAGTTTACAAGCCCCCACCTCGCTTTTTCCGACCATATAATGAGTGGTGCACCCAACACAACCGTCCTATTTGGTTCGCGTGTGGCATCGCTGGGCACATTGCACGCTTCTGGCACCGCCGTCCCACACCTGCGCACGCCTACTTCGGAACTTCTACCTATGCGCCGCAGCAGGCCACAACGTCTGCATATGAAAAGAGGCACTCCGACTCGGATCGCCACCCATCAACTGCTCGTTTCCCATCCCCTCGTCGCCGATCGCCATCGCCTATGCGTCGTCGACCACCTCCTGAGGAGGCAAACTAATCAGTGCAGTTCCGGAGGCAAGAACTACAACGTGTGCGCAATTCTCAAGGCCTTCATTTTCACCGCAAAATGTTGTTGATATCGATGTTGAGGGATTCTCCACATTAGCATTAATTGATACCGGGGACGCCGTTTATATGATGAACGCAAAACTTTGTCGGAAACTGAAGAAAGTGACCACATCTCTCTGTGGCATGGTGCGGTCCACGGCTAGCGCGCAATGCATTCATCCCTCGGCCACGTGTATGGCGCGCGTCGTCATCCAAAGACATTTTGTACGTCGTCCATTTTTTTTGTCCTACCATCTTGCTCTCATGACCTTATCCTGGGTTGGGATTTCTTATCACGTCAAGAAGCTATTATCGATTGTTCCCGTTTCGAAGTGTCCCTTGTGCCAACATGGCAATTTCCACCGCCCAACCTTTCTCATCTTCTCTGCAAACTCATCGCTGACGACGACATCACTTTGCCTCCAGAAGCTTCAGTCCATATTAGCCTTTCATGTGTGGCGCAACCTGACGCCATGGTTTACGCCATCTCCGGTTTTTACTGAACGCAAGGGCATCGTTCTTCCATTTGCCGTTCTTACAATAGTCTGGTTTAACCGTAATGCTGGTTACCAACCACTGCAGCTACCCCATTGGCTTACTCCTTGATGAAACGTTAGGATATGTACAAACTGTGGACCATATCGATGATATTATTCTTCCCGACGAAACCCCATGTCACATTGCCGCAATTACTCATGCGTCTGAGCCATCAAGTTCGTCAGCCTTCGACAATGCTATTGACGCAGACCTTCCCCCCTCGCATCGCCGCCAACTTGTTGCATCCTTAACAAGTTTCGCTCTTCTTTCGACTTTCAAGAACCTGCTTTGGGCCGCACCACGACTATCACTCATACTATTGACGCCGGCTCACACTCGCCTCTGCGACAGCGCCCTTACCGCGTTTCCGCCAAAGAGCGCCGCGTCATTATGGAGCAAGTAGAGGACATGCTTAAACGTGGAGTCATACAGCCTTCACAAAGCGCTTGTTTGTCACCTGTGGTTCTGGTAAAGAAAAAGATGGCACCGTTCGATTTTGCGTGGACTATCGCCGCTTAAACAAGATTACAAAGAAAGATGTCTACCCGCTACCACGAATAGACGACGTTCTTGACTGTTTACAAGGCGATGAGTACTTTACATCCTTGGATCTGCGTTCTTGGTATTGACAGGTGCCAATGGCTGAATGTGATCGCCCTAAAACAGCCTTTGTAACGGCGGATGGCCTATATGAGTTCAAAGTCATGCCATTTGGGCTCTGCAACGCGCCTGCCACATTTGAGCGCATGATCGATACCATCTTGCGTGCCCACAAGTGGAAAACTTGCTTGTGTTACCTGGGCGACATCGTAGTTTTTTCATCTGATTTCCCGACACATCTTGTTCGTCTCCACGAGATTCTGACTTGTCTTGATCAAGGGGTCCTATCAGGGCAGCACCATGTCCAGTCAGAGGCGATCCCTCGCGCGAGCCATCCATCTTGCTACTGCCTCTACCCCGGACAAATTGGTTGTCAACAAGCTTATAGACAGATATCTGCGAGTCACGGATAGCTCTGCACCCACACAGTTTCCGGACTACGCGGGGTGCGATGTGCCGGAGTTGGACCAGGACTATACTGTGGCCGAGATACGGCCGGCTCTCTTTTTCCTGAATGCCAAATCAGCCCCTGGCCCTGATGGCATAACCAATAAGATGCTCAAGAACCTTGATGACTCTATCGAATTCCTTACGGAAAAAATTAATGAAGTGTGGTGCAGTGGGGAGGTTCCCACACAATGGAAGACGGCCTACACAGTTCTAATCCCGAAACCTGGTAAAGCACCAAAAATAGATAATCTAAGACCGATTTCCTTAACTTCCAGTGTCGGTAAGGTCGCAGAGCATGCCCTTCTGAACTGACTCAAGGTGCACCTCGAGAACAATGACATGTACACCCACAATATGGTTGGTTTCAGAGCTGGTCTCTCGACACGTACAGGATGCCATGAAGCTGATAAAGCATCAGATCATCGACCGGAGCACAGGAGATACCACAGCCATCCTTGGATTAGACCTGGAGAAGGCTTTCGACAACGTTTCTCACGAATTCATTCTCCAGCCTATTGCCAGCCTAGGGCTAGGGAAGAGGGTCTACGACTTCGTGAGATCCTTTCTTTACCAGAGAACTACCAAGCTCAAGATCGAAGTGTACTTCTCCCGAGAGATCAACCTCGCTTCACTCGGCACGCCTCAGGGCTCAGTTATTTCACCAACACTATTTAACATCGTGATGATCGGACTCTCCAAGGAACTCGCGTAGATTCAAGGAATCAATCATACCATCTACGCAGATGATATAACCATCTGGTGCACCGGCGGGAGCGATGGTCAAGTGGAGGAAGCCATGCAGCACGCAATCGACGTGACCGAACGTTTCCTCCATCCCACCGGTCTCAGGTGCTCCCCATCGAAATCTGAACTTCTGCTCTACAAGAAAAGACCCCGAGGCGGCGGCCACCGTGACTGGAAACCTGCGTCTCAAAGTGAAATACGGCTTTTCACTAGTGACGGGTCCCCAGTGCCTAGAGTGGATTCGCTCCGAATATTAGGAATTGTATATCGAGTCCAACGGCGCTAACGGAGCTGCACTGAGACAGATCACTACCAAGACGGAAAGTGCTCTGGGCCTCGTCCGGAGGATCACCAACAGACACCGCGGAATCAAGGAAGACAATCTCATCCGCATCATACATGCGTTTGTGCTCTGCCACCTTTCGTACTCGGCGGCCATGTATCATTGGCATGTTGCAGAGAGAAGTAAGCTCGATTCCCTGATGATGATGATGATGATGATGATGTTTGATGTTTTATGGCGCAAGGGCCATTTCACGGCCAAAGAGCGCCAGTTCATCTTACTAAAAACATGGACAATGATTGTGATAAGCGGCTGTATAAGGGCCATAAAATTCCTCGCGGTAAGGCGGGTAAAAACATACAAGTAATAAAATCATGACCATGTCGTGAAAGGTGTGTGTGGTGTGAATAGATGACAAAAGTTGGTGATAATAAAAGACGATGGTGGATATGTATGGAATTAGCACAAGTGCCTCACTCGTTCATACCCTTGCGTCCAAGGGCCGTGAGGCAAGTGCTTTCTTGTGTAACCACCGCAGCAAAAACCTCTCTGGAGAGGTCACGCTACGGGATGCCCGGGTATATGATATGAAAACTATGAACTTCTTTAAAAAACGCTAACAATGATTTGTGACTAAAAAGCGGTTCCCTACCGACGAACATTGCAGGGTGTAAAGGTATATGTTGTCGGTAGGGTAATGGAAAGTGTTGTTTTCTTACAGTGTGCAATTGTTTGCACTCAATTAAAATGTGAAGGACTGTCAATACTTCACCACATCTGTCACACAATGGTGGATCGCCACCGGACAAAAGGTGTGTGTGTGTCGTGTATGTGTGTCCTATCCTGAGTCTCGTTAGTATTACCTCTGTATGACGCGATTTCGATACGGGCAGCCAATGACCAAGGTGTGGCTTAATAACGTGTAGTTTGTTTTGTGTGTGTGTATCCCACTTGCTCTGCCAGTATACTCTGAGGTTTCGTTTGAGAGACGGCTTAAGATCAACGGCCGGGATCGATATGGGTGTAGGGGCAGTGCTTTTGTGGACGGATGCAGCGAGCTGATCCGCCCTCACGTTGCCTTGAATCTCACGGTGCCCTGGCACCCAGCACACTACAACATGTTGTTTGAGTGTGTATAGTGTGCATAAAATGGAGTAAAGTGTGACAAGTACTGGGTTTTTGTGTTTTTTAAGAGTGTGCAGAGCCGTTACCACACTGATGGAGTCTGTATAAATTACTGCTTTTTGTATTTGTGATTGTTTGATGTGTTTAGCTGCCACAAGTATCGCGTAAGCTTCCGCTGTGAAGATACTTGTGCCTGGATGTAGAGGGCCAGCATCCGAAAAGGAAGGGCCAACAGCAGCGTAGGACACGGAGGAGTTAGACTTAGAGGCATCTGTAAAAAACTCAGGACGTGTGTATTTGTGTTGAAGTTCCAAGAAGTATGTTCGGATATGGGCAATAGGCGCATGTTTTGTAACTTCTAGAAAAGACACATCGCAGTCTATAGTCTGCCATTGCCACGGTGGCGGGTATGCTACAGGAGCCATTAAACTGTGTTCGAGTGACACTCCAGTGTCCTCAGCTAGACCCTTCAGGCGAACTGAGAAGGGCTGCCTCATTGAAGGCTTGTTTTGAAAAAGAATGGAGCTCGACAAGTCATTAATAGTAGAGTATGAGGGATGCCTCTTGTCTGCTTTCACCTTAAGGAAATATACAAAGGACATGTAGGTTCTTTGCAGATGAAGCGACCACTCATTTGACTCCACGTAAAGGCTTTCTACGGGGCTGGTGCGAAAAGCACCCGTAGAAAGGCGGATGCCCGAATGGTGCACGGGATCCAGCATCTTCAAAGCACTTTGAGTCGCAGACTGATAAACAATGGCCCCATAATCTAAGCGGGTGCGAATAAGGCTTCCATATAGGTTCATGAGACATTGCCTGTCACTACCCCACCTAGTACGTGACAACACTTTTAAAATATTCATGGCTTTTAAACATTTTGTTTTTAGATACTTGATGTGCGGTACGAAGGTCAACTTGTTGTCCAAGATTAATCCTAAGAATTTATGCTCCGCATTAACAGACAGACGTTGACCGTTCAGTTCAATGTCGGGTTCTGAGTGCATGCCTCTCTTTCTGGAGAACAAGACACACGTGCTTTTTTGTGGGTTAAGTCGAAATCCGTTTTCATCTGCCCATTTGGAGATCTTATTTAAACCCAGCTGAACCTGCCGCTCACACATGGCCAAGTTGCATGACTTGAAGCCAAGCTGAACGTCGTCGACATATGTACAAAAGAACATATTGCGGGGAATGGACAAGTGCAAAGAATTCATTTTAATAATAAAAAGTGTGCAACTAAGCACACCACCTTGTGGCACGCCTGTTTCCTGGACAAATGTTTGGGAGAGAATACTGCCCACACGGACACGGAATTTCCGATTGGACAAGTAACTCTCGATTATGGAAAGCATTCTACCGCGCACACCCAGGTGAGACAAGTCTCTTAATATGCCGAAACGCCATGTTGTGTCGTAGGCCTTCTCGATATCGAGAAACACAGAGAGTAAGTATTGTTTGTGGGCGAAAGCGTCTCGGATCTGTGCCTCGATACGCACCAGATGGTCGGTGGTGGATCTACCCTCTCGAAACCCACATTGATATGGGTCGAGCAATTTATTTGTTTCTAAGTAGTGGAGTAAGCGGCAATTAATCATTTTTTCAAATAGCTTGCAGAGGCAGCTTGTTAACGCTATAGGTCTGTAACTTGATACAATAGAGGGATCTTTTCCCTGCTTCAAAATTGGAATTATAACAGCCTCCTTCCAGGCGGAGGGGATCACACCCGAAAACCATATGTGATTATAAAGAGAGAGGAGGGTTTCTTTAGTTTCGGAGGGTAGTTCCTTCAGCATCGCGTACATTACGTTGTCAGAACCTGGGGTAGATGTATTACAGCAGCTGAGTGCTGTTCGCAGTTCTGCTAAGCAGAATGGTGCATTATATGCCTCATTTTTTGGGGATTTTTTTTTCTAACTTTTGTTTTTCTATTCGTGCCTTGTAATTCTGGAAGGATTCGGAGTAGTGTGAGGAGCTCGATATGTGTTCGAAATGTGTGCCAAGAAAGTTGGCTTGATCCTCCAAGCTTTCCCCGAGGCTATTAACTAGTGGAAGAGAATACGTTTGTTGGCCCTTATTTTCTTTATCCTATTCCACACTTTTCCCTCGTCTGTGTACGAGTTGATACTCGATATAAACTTTGTCCAGCTCTCTCGTCTAGCTTGTCGGCGCGTTCTCCTTGCCTGCGATTTGACCTGCTTGAAATTTTCCAGGTTTTCTGCTGTAGGGGAATCGCGAAGCAACGCCCATGCTTTGTTCTGAGTGGTCCGTGCTTTCCTGCATGCGTCGTTCCACCATGGGACTCGCCGTTTAGAACACATGCCACTCGTTTTGGCAATACATTTAGATGCAGCATCAAGTATAAAAGCTGTAAAATACGTGACAGCGTCATCTATGGTCAGGGCAGACAGCTCAGTCCATGTCATGTGTGTAAGAGTTCTATACCTTTCCCAATCAGCTGAGTCAATCTTCCATCGAGGAACCTGCGGGGGTAGTTGATCTTTATTCGGCGCACTCAGGATGATTGGGAAGTGATCACTCCCATAAGGGTTTTTAAAAACGTTCCACTTAAAAACAGGTAAAAGGGACGGTGATGAAATGCTAAGATCTATGGAGGAGTATGTGTTGTTTGCAAGGCTAAAATACGTAGGCTCCTTCATATTTAAAAGACATAACCTAGAAGAGAAAAGGAGCTGCTCAATGAGACGTCCTCGCGCATCACAGTGAGCATCGCCCCACAGGACATTGTGTGCATTAAAATCACCTAGAACCAGAAATGGCTCTGGGAGTTCATCTATTAATGATTCCAGATCACGTCTGTGTAGCTGCTGATGCGGTGGTATGTACACAGAACATATGGTAATGAGTTTGTTAAAAAGTACAGCTCGAATGGCCACTGCCTCCAGGGCCGTTTGGAGCTTCAAATGCTGGCATGCTATACTACGATCGACTATAATGGCTACACCGCCAGATGGTACGACAGGATCCTCCCGGTCTTTCCGGAAAATAATATATTGTCGTAGGAAGTCCTTGTGCTTAGGAGTTAAGTGCGTTTCTTGGACACATAGCACTTTCGCATTAAACTTACACAGACGTTCCTGGACGTCATCTAAATTTCTAAGTATTCCCCTTACGTTCCACTGCATGATGTTGTCCATAGTGGAAAAAAAGAAGGGAGAAGTGTTTTGTGCAAAGAAGACGGGGATTAACTCATTTTACAGGGCCTTTGTCAGGCCCTGTAATCGGCGTTCTGTCCTTTCTGGGGCGGTCGAGCGAAGCTCGCCGCTCCTTCGGCGCTTCTTGCGCCGTTTGGCTTGAACTGGTGCCCATGGCCTCTTGCGAGGCACTGGACACCCGCTCTAAAGAGCGATCTGTGCGTCGCTTAGACTTCGCCTCGGTCGACGAAGTCTTTGTCCCTACCGAGCTGGGGGTCGATGGAGCCCCCTTGGCCTCACGATTGCCCTGGCTGCCGCCAGAGCTTGTCGAGGTCGCTGGTGTGGACAGGCTGAATTTGGGCAGGGCAGCGCTAGCTGGTCCCGCCGTAGGGGCTTGTGGCATTAGCCTCGGCACGCTAGGCGAGGTCCGGGCAAATGCCAAGGGCCTTTGTGGTGCCGCCCCTCGTTGCACCACTTCGGCGAAAGGTGTTTTCAGTGCCAATGTTAGTGAGACCCGTTGTCTTGCTTCCCTGAATGTGATAATTTCCTTTACATTTATAGTTATTATTTCTTTTTCTTTTTTCCAGGCTGGGCACGCTCTGGAGTATGCGGGGTGACTACCTTCGCAGTTAGCACAGAGGACCTCATCATGACTACATTCATCAGCACTGTGGCCGGTTGTGCCACACTTAGCACAGATCAGCTGCCCTCGGCAGCTCTGGGATGCATGACCAAATCGCTGGCATTTGAAACAACGCCTCGGGTTAGGAATGAAGGGTCGGACATGGAGTTTTATATAGCCAGTTTCGAGAGTCTCAGGTAAAGTGGTTGAGTTGAAGGTGAGTATTAAGTGCTTTGTTGCTATTTCGTTGTTGTTGCGTCTGATTATGATGCGCTGGACATGTATTACACCTTGGTCCTTCCATCCATCAAGAAGCTCTTCTTCACTCAGTGTCATCAAATCTTCGTCCGATACCACGCCCTTCACTGTATTCATTGTACGGTGTGCACTCACAGAGACGGGGATGTTACCAAAGGCTACGAGGTGCGAGAGTTTATTGTACTGTTCCTTGTCTTTTAATTCGAGAAGCAGATCTCCACTTGCCATCTTCGTGGCCTTATAACCGGTTCCAATGGTCTCTCTCAAGCACTTGGCCACAAGAAAGGGTGAGATTGCTCTAGCTTTTGTAGATTGTTCGCAGTGGAGGACATGGTATTTTGGGAAAGTTTCTCTGTTTTTCGACCAAAGTAGTGAAGTTGCGTCGGTGCGTACCCTTTTCTAGGCACGATCATTTAGAGAGGGGGTCGAGGATCCTATGGGAAAATGTGTATTTTTCGGTAACGGCGCCTACCACCCACCACGGAGTCCAACAAGGGGACGTGGCAGAGCATGTGGGCATGTCTGCGCAACGCCAGCAGTACGCAGTTACTATAACCCAATATGGTTTACCCTAGTTTGGATAGCCACACAAGGTTAACCCTTGCCGCCAGGAAAAATGGGAAGTAAAATGAAGTGAGGAGAAGACAGGAAAGATGTAAAGTGAGAACAAAAGACGAAGATATAGGGAGAGAGAGATAGGAAAAGGCGACTGCCGATTTCCCCTGGGTGGGTCAGCCCAGAGGTGCCGTCTACGTGAAGCCGGGGCCAAAGGGGTGTGTTGCCTCTGCTGGGGGGCCTTAAAGGTTCAATCACCCAGCGTCGGCTCAACCCCCAGGATCCCCTTTTCCCCGGACACGGCAAAGCCACGCACGGCTAGGCGTGGGAGGGAGTCAAAACTCCCCCGTTAGCTCGGGTCCGTGGTGTCGCTACACACCAAACACCTACTTGCGCAGGCGCCCCTGCGCGAAAGCTCGATTCCCTCATAAGAAAGGGTCTTCAAGCTCGCGCTCGGCTTGCCTGTAAGCACTCGCACTGAAAACATTTTCAAGCTCGGTGTTCACAATACACTCGAAGAGATAATCGAGGCGCAAGAGCGCTCACAGCTGCTCAGACTTTCCGGAACCAAATCGGGCCGCAAGATACTCGATGATTTGGGCCTCAACTCTATTGACCAGTGCCCCGATTCCATGCAGATTCCCAGAAACATCAGGTCTCAACTGCGCATCGCACCCATTCCCCGCAATATGCACCCTGCGCACAACGTCGGTCAGCATAGGGCCAGGGGTAGAGCTCTGCTCGAGCACGTCCGTAGCAACCCCACTGATGCAAGCTTTGTGGATGCTGCGCCATATGTCCAACAAGAGGCATTTGCTGTTTCCATCGTCGACTCAAATTCCAGGCTCACTTGCTCCGCCACAGTACGCACATCGAAGCCCGTGATAGCCGAACAGGTTGCAATCGCACTGGCCATGTTAGATAGTCGGAGAGAGTCAATATACAGTGACTCCAAGGCGACTATCAAAGCCCACGAAACCGGGATGGTAGCTCCTCAGGCCCTCCGCATTCTCCAAAGCGTCAAGAGTGTCACGCCCCATTCTCTCACTTGGTTTCCCGCTCACCTGGGGTCGATTGAGGGCTCTACCTCTGACCCGAACGAGGGCGCGCACGAGGCCGCGCGAGGACTCACTGACCGCGCCGCCGCCACAGTCCCTCTGCCTCGCTGGGAACCCTTACTTACGTTCAACGAAATAACAAAGCACTTCTATCTGTCAAGAAGGGTATTCCCTCTTCCACACCCGGCCTTGTGCAGGGCGCAGGCAGTCACCCTAAGACTATTGCAAGCCAGTGCGTATCCTAACCCTGTGGTTCTTCATGCCATCTACCCTGAACGGTATCCAAGTGCGGATTGCCCTGCTTGTACATGTGGACTGTTAGCCACATTCAATCATGTGTTCTGGGAGTGTGAAGCCATCGGCTCCGCCCTCAGTGAGGACAGGTGGGCTGCGCTCTTACGCAGCCCCGAACTTAAGGATCAAACCCTGGCCGTCCAGAGTGCCCGTGAACGGGCCGCCAAGCTCGGCTTGACGGTCCCAACGTGGGATTAGTCGGGTGGCGTGGGGTCTCCCCTGCGTCTTCTCAGGACAAAAATAAAGTTTTAATCAATCAATCAAGGAGATTCCTACTACTGTAGAGAGTCACGACGCGGCCCTGGAGACCCAGGTGAACGTAATAGAAACACAATTGGCTGACCTCCCCAAAATTATCCACGACACCATTGCGCGTCAGATGGAGACTGTCATCGCACAGGTGACACAAACTGTAACTCATATTATCCAAAAGTGGATACAAGACAATCCACACGTCCTTAAGCGCGTAGAGCCCATTAGGGACGTGAATCACCCCTCAAAATTTAACAGAATGACTCCAGATGAGTCTGACTTTTATGAAGACTCCAGCACGTCAGCACAGGGTGCTAGTGAACTGAGTAATCTTAACAACATAACCCCACCCTCTATCTCCGAACATGGCCCCCAACCCTAGGTCACGAGCCAGAGCAACTCAGCCGTTGTTACTAACACAGTGGAACTGCAGAGGTCTCAAGAACCACAAGAAGCGGGCTCATTTCCGCCTGTATCTTGAGACCTTTGAGTTTGTAGCGGCGAGAGAAGAGAGACGTGAGATGACGTCGAAGGCGGCCGATGGGGCCGTGCCGATCTCACCACTTTATACCAAGCCTGAAGCGGAGCCACGTCGGCTACCAGCGTGCGCCACGCCAGGCGTGTCAGCTCGTTCTCCACCTCGCGCAGCTCGAGCTAGCATCAGCTGCGCGAGAGGCGCGGCGCAGTGATCAAGAAATGATGGTGATGATGATGGCACTACAGGGCTCCCCCCCTGGCGCTTTGCGCGATTCGAAGGCATATGAAAAAAAAAGAAAAATAGTGACAAAAGCTATATACATGAACGACAATCCATAAAGTGTTGATTTGGAAAGTCTAAGTTGTCAACGTTGATGGGCCATCGGTAAGCAGCGGGTCTCTGGTGGGCAACACTGGGAGAAGCGCAAGGGACGAAGAAGGATGTGCCGGGTCGCTGTGTTCATAGACACGTCCATCCCACAATTACGCGGCGGGACCATTCGAATGCGCACCCGCCGTTTCGAGTAGACGCGGCTGACAAACGTGCCCACAGTTGGAACTGTGGACAGGCGCTGAAGAGCTCGCGCCGGCAATGTGGGCGAAATAGTGTGAAGAATCAGAACGCACCCATGATGACCGAGCACTGAAGTTTCACAGCCACAGCGGGGTCTCGGACAGCGCACAGGGTGTCGAGCATGCTGTCGACAAGGAGCAGCGTCGCGGTCGTGCTGGTGCGGACGTCTCTGTCGATGAAACACCGGCCTCCGCGTAGCACTGCGACCGGCATGCCTGGGCGTGTGGCCGAGTCGACGGATGCAGAAACGCCGTGCATTGCGGCTAGTCATGTGCACGGCAAGTGGTTGGCCCTTGCGTCGGGAAAACCTCGTAGGTGTTTGCGCCGTCTTGAAGGCCAAGGCTGCAACACATGACTGCTTAGCAAGAGGCTTGAAAAAGGGCCTCTGTATTGTGCCGAACGTGATGATTTCGTTGGCATACTCTCAAGGGCGGCAGATATGCAGTTGGACCGCACGTCGTCGCTGTTGTTACCAACGAGCCTGTGTGGCGGACTGCATCCGGCGCCAAATGCTCTGGGGAATAGTTGTGAAGCTCAGAAGACGTGAGCTTTGATGGAGGATCGGGTGGCACACCTGAAAGACCATCGGTTCTCCACGCATGAGGGTTGGTGTGCAGGTCAGCATGATCGATGACAACCTCTACAGCATGTGTGGCATATGTAGTCTGCAGTGCCATAGGCGCACCAAGTACGTCGTCCTCAGCTGCGTCAGTCATAGTCGCAGCCTCTCGGAAGTTTGGCTGTGGTTAACGGCTTATGACTTTAACTTCGGCTGCGGGAGACTGCGGGGCTGAAGATGGTCGCTGCTGGCAGGATGCAGAGAGCGTCGAGGTGGGTGGGGAGGCGCCTTCGGACATCGTCGACGCTGAAGTCTCCGCGACCAAGGGGCGAATAGTGAGCGTGGGGATATCCGTAGTCTTGGCAGACTCCGGGGCATGCGGCGATGAAGCCGTCGTGGAGTCTGACATGTCTGAGAAATCGTGGTCTGTGTAGGCCGGAGAAGACATGCGGGTGGCGAGAGTGCCCGAGGGACAATCGGCCGAGGACTTCGAAAAAATGCACCTCGTGGCGACCCGGTCGTTGGCTACAGGAACGTATTGAAGAAGCTCATCGGATTTCGTGGCTGACTGGTCACGTGCAGCACGAATGTTCTGAACCTCGTCGGATGGGCATTCGTACGCGGGACTCGCGTTGATAGTGGCCGGACGAGATGTTGTAGGAGACGTAGTCGGGGAAGTTAGGTCCCGGTCAGTGAAGACTTTCGGGCCGGAGGGTGCCGCACGCGGCGACGCAGACGAAACGTGTAAGTCGCGGGTGAACGGCAGCGGGTGGTAGGTGAGGCCATTTCTGGCAAGCACCGCCGAGCAGAGGTCATCGTAAGGCTGCTGGCTGGAGGTTGAAGTGCCAGAGAGATGACGCAACTCTACCGGAAGGGCGTTTTGAAGAATGGCGTGCATCAGCGGCTGGTACGTGACGCCATTCAACGCCAGAACGGCATCGAGCTGCATGAACCATACCTTGGGGTAGGTCGATTGGAACGGCGGCACTGGCGGGAAGAGTTGCGGGAACATGGCAGCGGGCCGCTCGGCGAAGGGCTTGTTCTCCGGGTCACCAATGTAGCGGCGAGAGAAGAGAGACGTGAGATGACGTCGAAGGCGGCCGATGGGGCCGTGCCGATCTCGCCACTTTATTCTAGGCCTGAAGCGGAGCCACGTCGGCTACCAGCGTCCGCCACGCCAGGCGTGTCAGCTCGTTCTCCACCTCGCGCCTCGAGCTAGCACCATGCAGCTGCGCGAGAGGCGCGGCGCAGTGATCAAGAAATGATGGAGATGATGATGGCACTACAAGTTCCTCGTTGCCGTGGTTGCACTTCAGGAACCCGGCACGGACGTCAAACTCACAAATTACACTACATTTCAACACAACCCAAAGACATGTATACAACTGTTCTCAAGCAATATACCGCCCAGGAAGTCACACTCCCCACAACACCGCCTTTCCCATACACGATGGTGTCGGTGCTGCCCATAAGGCGATCTGACCCACCTGTTCATATTTTAAACATTTACTGTCCCCCAAAGCTTAAGAACGTCACGTTCAGAGAAACTTTCACACAAACTATGCAGGTGGCAGGAAGAGACCCCCTCCTGATCGTCGACGACTTCAATGCCCCAAGCAGGTTATGGGGTTACCCGCGAGAGGACATGCGTGAAAAGAAGCTTGCGGAACTTCTTTCTACACTTGGACTCACCCTCCACACTGATCCCGCCAGCCCAACACGTGTAGGCAACTCTGTTAAACGAGATACTTGCCCGGACCTCACAATTACACGCAACATACGCCATGCCGACTGGCTGAACACACAGGACACTCTCGGTAGTGATCATTATATATTAAACACAACCGTACACATGCGTCCCTTAAAACGCCCACTTACACAAGCTCATATCCCAGACTGGACAACTTTCCGCCCCTCTCTATCTATCGTAGACCCTCTCCAGTCGGGATACGACACCTGATCTAAATCACTGACGTCTACACTGAAACAACACGAACGGCTGATACAGCTCACGGAAACTCAAATGGACCAGGACAACCACCTCCTCCATCTCTGGCAGGCCCGCCGCAGCCTCACCAAACGATAGAAAAACAGAAACATAACAGACGCCTCAAGAAACGCAACCTAGAACTCACGGGGCAAGCTGCGGAATATGCTGCTCAGCTAGCTGACACTAACTGGGTGAACAGGTGCAATACGGCTGCACGCCAGATGTCTGGTCGCAACACGTGGCGCCTGTTTCGCGCTCTCATCGATCCAACACAAACACGCACGGAAACTCAACGTCACTTACATAAGATCATGCACAACTTTACAGGAACGACAACACAGCTGGCACACATGCTCAGGGACCGATACATGTGCACCACCAAGGACCCCCGGACGGCCATACCCCCGGACGGCCATACTCTTACGCAGGCAAAACGAACACGCAGTTGGACAACCCGTTCCAGCTCCACGACCTACAAGCGGCCTTACGCAAGATGAAGCGTGGCACTGCACCCGGGCGTGACCAGGTTACGGTCAAACTGTTGGCCAATCTTCCCGGCGCAGCCTACGCCACGCTCCTCAAATACATCAATAGCATTTAGGACGGAGAAACTCCTTTTCCTCTTGAATGGAAATCAGCTCTTGTGACCTTCATCCCGAAGACAGGTAAACCTATTGACGTGGAGAGCCTTCGCCGCATCTCCCTCACGTCTTGTGTCGGCAAACTGATGGAAACGATGGTGCGCGACAGACTCTCCGAGTTTCTAGAAACACAGCACACTTTTGCAGACACCATGTTTGGTTTCCGCCCTCAGAAGTCAGCCCACGATATACTTCTACAGCTCCATCATGACATATTAGATCCTGTTGAATGCCCCTCCCCGCAATGACAAGGTAATCCTGGCCTTGGATCTTAAAGGGGCATTCGACAACGTGAAGCATGAGGTAATCCTTGACCACCTCAGTCAGACCAACTGTGGTTATACAACATTCAATTATGTTAGACAGTTTCTGACAGACCGTCAAGCCTACATATGCAACATACAAGATGAGGATCATGGGCCTTACGCCATCGGCTCGAGGGGAACTCCTCAAGACGCGGTCCTCTCGCCCCTCCTATATAATATAGCCATGCTTCATCTTCCCCCCCTCCCAAATTGGCTTCTCTACCAGGGATACATCACGCTCTTTACGCGGATGATATTGTCACGGGGTCGTGACGTGGCCGAAGACAGGAGACTTTGCGTTGGAATTTAACTGTTTATTTGGGCGAACCTGTGCCCGGTAAACGGAAAGTCCGATTACAGTAGCAGTCTTGGTCTGATAACGGCGAACGGAGCGTCGGCTGTCGATCAGCTACTGACAAGCGGCGAAGCGCGTCGGCATTTATACTCTTGCCGTTGAATGTTCTAGCGTTATCGCTGGCGGTGGCGTAGGTTCCAGAATAATCTGTACCGTTCGCAGAGTGGGCGTGATCTTATCCAAATGATCTACTACAGTCCGGAAGCTTCTCGAAAACTGCAGGCGCGGTTTGCGCTGAGAATCGTGGAGTGTTTTGGGACGATAACAAAACTTGGGAAATGGAACGTAGCATTGCCCCTCTCTGAAAAAGGCATCGTCCCTATGCTTTAACTAAAGATGAAGGTACAACATTAATGCAAGAAAATACAATGAATAAATTACGATACAATAAGAATACAAAAAACACTGTTTCAGTTTGTTAACGCGCATGAAACGGCTTCAGGCGCACGACATGGACGACTTCAGGACGCGATCAGCGTCGTAGAGAGATCGTGATGCCGTTGGGGACAACCTCGTAATCAAGTGGGCCGAGACATCAAACCAGCCTGTACGGTCCGAAGTACCGTCGCAGAAGCTTTTCACTTAGTCCACGTCGGCGTATCGGCGTCCACACCCAAACACGTTCACCGGGCTGGTATTCCACGAAGCGTCGTCGAAGATTGTAACGGCGGCTGTCGGTCGTCTGTTGATTCTTGATACGGAGACGCGCGAGTTGTCGGGCTTCTTCGGCGCATCGAAGGTACTCACTCACATCGAGATTTTCTTCGTCGGATACGTTGGGTAACATGGCATCGAGCGTCGTTGCCGGGCTCCTTCGGTAAGTGAGGTTTCGCCATCGGGGCTTTGCCTGGTTGGCGTTGTGTTCGGAAAGCTTCGTCGCGGCGGCGGCGTCGTCGGAGGATCTTCAATAGTTCGTCGCACAGCAACCGCACCTCCAACGGTTGCTGCCCTTAGTTTCCTGGATACGGGCTAAGAGACCGGCCCCGCGTTGGGCCAGAGTACTGCCGGTGGTGCGGTGGCGTGCGGCGGCTGGGCGACGGCGAACGGGAAGGGCTTCGTGGTGTCTACTGAGTTTCTGTCAGGTATCGGCGATGTCACGTGGCCGTTCTCCTGGCTGCGGATGCGGTGCATTGACGGCAAAGCCACGCAGTCCCATCTGTCGGTACTGGCAACGGCGGTATGTGTGTCCGGCGTCGCCGCAGTGGTAGCAGAGCGGGCGGTGGTCAGGTGTGCGCGTGGAGGAGGGGCGTGGCGGCGGGCTGCAGCAGCATAGCTCATGGCTTGCAGCTGAGGCTCTTGAGGCTGAGAAACGCTCAGCGATTGCTGGATCTCCTGGCGTACGACGTCCGCGATGGATTCCACGTGAGGCTGCGTTGAAGGAAGTAATTTTCGCAGCTCTTCTTGCACGATCGCTCGGATCGTCTCACGCAAGTCAGTGGTTCCAAACGCTTGAATGCCGGCATATCTTGTAGACGAGAAGCTACGGTTATATTGCCGCGTGCGCATCTCGAGCGTCTTCTCTATCGTAGATGCTTCTGAAATGAATTCGGCGACCGTCTTTGGCGGGTTTCCGATCAGCCCGGCGAAGAGTTCCTGCTTCACTCCTCGCATGAGCAGACGGACCTTCTTCTCCTTGGACATGTCAGAGTCAGCGTGGCTGAAAAGTCTTCCGTAAATAGCGCCACGTTTTCGTTTGGCATCTGCATGCGGATTTCGAGAAAAGCTGCGGCTTTCTTCTTGCGCACCCCACTTGCGAAAGTAGTGAGGAACCTGGCGCGAAAGACGTCCCACGTTGTAAGGCTTCGCTCTTGATTCTCGAACCAGGTCCGAGCAGCATCTTCTAAGGCAAAATACACATGCCGGAGCTTGTCATCATTTGTCCAATCATTGAAGGCGGCGACGCGGTCAAACCTTTCGATCCAGCTTTCCGCGTCTTCCAGTGGCGAACCGCGGAAAGTTGGCGGCTCTTAAGGTTGCCGGAGCAGGAGTGGTGCAGGCTGCACGGGGGCGGTCATGGTTGCAGTAGTTGATGTCGGGATCCGGGTCTGCCTGGCTGCTTCAAGGAGGGGCCACACTCTGGTTGTAGTCCCCTCTGCGCCTGCGGCTTGTTCGCTGTTCAGGATTAACGTCCGTGTCTTCTTTGCCACTTGGGCTGGGGTCGTGGCTTGAAGGGGGCGTACGGTACATCAAAGAAGCAGCACCTCCATCAGATGTCACGGGATCGTGACGTGGCCGAAGACAGGAGACTTTGCGTTGGAATTTAACTGTTTATTTGGGCTAACCTGTGCCCGGTAAACGGAAAGTCCGATTACAGTAGCAGTCTTGGACTGATAACGGCGAACGGAGCGTCGGCCGTCGATCAACTACTGACAAGCGGCGAGGCACGTCGGCATTTATACTCTTGCCGTCGAATGGTCTAGCGTTCACGCTGGTGGTGGCGTAGGTTCCAGAATAATCTGTGCCGTTCGCACAGTGGACGTAATGTTATCGAAATGATCTACTACGGTCCGGAAGCTTCTCGAAAACTGCAGGCGCGGTTTGCGCTGAGAATCGTGTAGTGTTTTGGGACGATAACAAAAAAACTTGGAAAATGGAACGTGGCAATATCACGATCTGGGCCATGCAAGGTAACTTGGGTCACATGCAGTCATGCCTGCAAGCAGCAGCGACTGTAGTGGACGACTACGCAACCTACTGTGGACTCCAGTGTGCCCAGGCTAAATCAGAATTTGTGCACATACGTCTCTCCCCTCAGGACACAACTCAGCTCCATATCAGTCTTCCCTCGGGACCGATCCGTGAGGCTAAGGAGATCCGCGTCCTTGGCCTCTTCATACACCACCAATGCAAGGCCGACACCACAATAGCCAAACTTCGTACGGTGGGAGACCAGGTGGGCCGTATGGTCCGCCGGGTCTCCAACAAGCGGGGCGGATTGCGAAGCAGGGATGCAATGCGGCTTGCCCATGCTTTCGTAACGAGTAGAATACTCTACTCGACTCCCTACTTGCACCTACACAAACACGAGGATGATCAACTCGAGGTCATCCACCGTAAAGTTACCAAATAGCCTCTCGACCTCCCTATCACCACGTCCAACCAGAGACTTCTGGCCCTAGGCGTGGTGAATACCTACCGGGAACTTCGAGAAGCCCACCTCGTTAACCAATACACGCGCCTTGCACAGACCCACTCCGATCACTGCCTCTTGGACCAAATACACATCAAACACGATTACTGTATCGAGGAAAGGGTGAGAGTGCCAGAACCTTGGAGACGCGCCCTCCGGGTCAGACCCCTTCCCCGCAACATGTCCAAAGAAAACCACAGTGGTCGCCGCCAGGCGCGCGTGGAAGAGTTGCAGCGACAGTGTGGTCAAGAGGAACACGCGTGCTACGTGGACGTTACCAGCCCGCACCATGGGGGGTGGTAAACGGGCTCACTTTCAAAGCCTACAGCGCAACACACGTGGAGGAGATTGCCATTGCTCTGGCTCTCACCTATCCCTCTTCTAAACATATCATCACCGACTCACGAGGGGCCTGTCGGAACTATCAGCTAAGGTGGGCTTCACCGCTTGCTCAGCGCATATTGGAACCTAGCTGCCGATACGTTAATCCAACTCCGCGAAATCTGGTTAGGGCACCCGGTCACTAATGGCTCAGGGGTAAAGAACAGGCCGATCAGGCCGCCCGCGCACTCTCTTCCCGGGCTATCTCCCTGTCTGTGGAAGCCTACTCCCAATCAAACAACTCGGCCCTTTCATTCAAAGATATTACTAATTACTACAAGGAGGCGCACCGGCGCTATCCAGACCCTTGTAAGGGACTGCATTGCACTGACGAGCGCCTCCATTTAAAACTGTTTACCAATACTGTACTGTGCCCGGCGGTGCTAAAACATTTCAATTCATCCTTTGATGGCACGTGCCAGTTCTGTGGTGAGGTGGCTGACACCTTCCACATCCTCCGGGTGTGCCAGTTTAATCCATGGATCCCCCCCAACCCCAACCCCACGAGAGAGGACTGGGAGGCGGCCCTGCTCGGCTGTCAAGACCTGAATGCCCAAAAGGCCCTGGTTCAACGGGCGCGGGTGGCGTTGCTTGCCAATGTAGCTCCGGAATAGGGGTTCCACCTAGTGCTGTGAGGGTAGGAGGCCAATAAGGCCCCAAGCCAATCACCTCTCTGTAACCATTTAATGGTTATTAAATGTTTCACCACCACCACCACCATCGCCCTTTAGAGCGGTTCCAGCAGTTCAATGCTGTTCTATACCACGAAAAAGCACGAAGCACAAAGCATGTACAAAAACAAACCTGTTTATTCGAGCACATCTCTTCAGTGACATTTTCCCCGTAAGTCGAGGAAAAAGAATGGACCACCAACAGCACTCGAAGCTTTCAAAAATGTGCCACCAAACATAGTCAAGCCTAATTTTACCTAATTTTGGCACAGACATTAGCATAACATTAGAGAGCAGAAAATCTGTACATTGCGAAATAAATACACCTTTACCGATAGTTCACATTATCTCCACATTCACATTTAAGAATAAATAAGCACATAAGCATCTGTCAGGGACTCAGTCACAAAACAACGGACACCACTGTTGGACGTCAAGAAAAATTTGTTACGAATTCGCATTACGAAGCAAGTGCAGACGCAGTGAGTGACCTTGGAAATGGTGGCGACGATGACGAATGTCACAGCTCATCTACTGCTTTCTTGCTTTGTGCCTGCATAGTAAGACAAAACAGTGTCACATGCAGATCACAATTACACTTATGAATGAACGGCATGAGAATGGTAAACGACAACATGCGAGGTTTTAGGTTGCAAAGCCATGGCATATTTATGAGAGATGCTGTGGTGGAGGGCTTTGTAAATTGCAAACATGTGGCATTCTTTGATGTGATTTTATATCACATAGTACGCATCTTGTAGCATTCCACAAACATCAAATGTGACTGCCACAACGTGGTTAGAACTTGTTACCTTCGGGTCAGCAGCCGAGCTCCATAACCACTTCTCTGCTGTGGCTGACAAGGACGATAAATCAAGCAAACTAGAACATGCATCCATGATAACAGTGCAGGGGAAACGCAAAAGAAAGACGCCCTAGAGTTGACGGACAACACTTTTGCGAATTTCTCCGTTTATTTTCTATTTTTAATGCAATGCTGTCATCACTGTAAGTCATGACCTAGTTGGAGTTTATAAAGTCGGGAGATACGTTCCATTAACGATCGTGTCTCATCGGCATTGGTGCTGCTCTGTGAATCCACGAGCGGGGTGCCTTTGCAAACATTATCAACATTGGCTTATTTTACGCACCTAAAATAAAGATAGCCCGTTCCAGTGCACTTCAATAACACCTTGTCTTGTGCAAGCTGACTCAACCTTGCAATTGCCAATTTCTTTATCTCATCCGACCACCTACACCTTCAATCATCAATTATGTTTCCCTGCCTCCACGAACAATATAATAATACTCATACTAATAGTAATAATAGTAGTAATGATAATAATAACAGTTGTGGTTTAACATTCCAAAACCATGACATGATATTCAGATGCAGCATAATGGAGGGATCCTGAAATTTCGACCATCCAGTGTTCTTTAATGTGCACCTAAATCTAAGCACACGGGCCTCAAGCCCTCCTGCCATCACCGAAAATGCAGCGGCCACGGCGGGATCCAGCCATGATCAATGTAATAACTCTATGAATCATCTCTGTCCAATGTGTGCCTCACCTTATGTGAATTCTTCTCCTTGAATTTGAATCGATCAGCTGTCTCTGCTTCCCCTTATCTCGTAAGGCCAAGGCCCCATCCTAATATTTCACACAAGTTACGCTTCAGTGCTGACTACTCTGTATGGCTTACTTGATGACCCCACCGCCATTTCATCATTCTCAAAATTTCTATACAGTCCGTCCCCCTGAAAATGTAGGAGCCACGAAAAGCGAGAGGAGACATTACTGTACTTCGTGTTATAAAAACAAAGCTTCAGAATAGCCCTAATTAAAGTTATGGGCAAACACATTTTTGACTTACTTTTTTAAGGATATTAAAAACTTATTTGCAAATTGGAGAATGCAGCATTCCTGTCATACACAAACAAATAAATACGAGCCGAAATTACCCTATTACCGGTGTCACAAGGGAATTTTGAATTGCGATCAGTGCCAATAAGAATTAACCACGATCCGGATTAGGTGTTGCTACACGGTCACTTTTAATCACGATCACGCCCGATTGGGATCAAGACTATCGCGATCCGCGCATCGTGATCCCATTTAGAGATCTGCACCCTTGGTAGAGCTTGTTGAAAGCAAAAGAAACAAGAAAATCAAGCATGGTTCTGTAAATACAGATTTAGAAAGCAAGATATTTACTTATAAAAGAAATGATAAAGTGTTTCCATTGGAAAAGTAATTGTAATATTGCATATTTTAAGATTCGTATTGTCTGCATGTAATTATGGGAGCAGCAGACGATGAGCAGACGACAAGTTCAACTCTCGCACCGTCAGAGCAGTTGGAGCACCTCGAAGCAAATTGATTGTGACTGTCATCAGCTTTTCGACTTCGTCGCAGCATAAGTGCACTTTGCGGTCGAATGAAGAGCCCTTTACAGTAATTCACTGCCGGTAGGAGCAACTGGGACACATGAGGCAACAGAAGTGAACTCTGGCTTGTGCAACGAGATTGCAGTTTCGCTGCGACTGGACGACTACGAGCAGGTGCCATCAAAAATAAAAGTTTAAGATTAAGTTTATATAAAAGATCAAGATTCTCGCACAGCAATACAGATAAGTTCAAAAGAAGCTCTACAGAATGATAGATTTATGAAATTATTTTTGTAGTGGCCTGCAAAGTTTTTGATGTTCGAGCAGTTCTTGCACGAATAACATATTTCTAATAAATGGCTCCATTAAAATATTGTACGCTGAGTTTTGGCAATGGCAGGTTTTACGGCACGCAAGTGCCACCTGGTGCATTTCATACAACTCAAGCTCAAACAGGATTAGCTTGAGCCATGTAGCAGTGGCCATTAAGTTCATCTCGATCAAGAAAACTGATCTGGGTCACGCTGATCACAATTAAAAGTGCCCGTGTGACACCGGTATAAGAAAAACTTGGACAGTTGTGTACATGTAGAATCATACTATGGACGACAGTCAAAAGAGCTTAAAATCAACCACATTCTTCCAGGTTTGTGAATGCTGCCTCACAAGCTGTGAAAGTGCACAGAATGCGGTCTTGAGGGACAGACTAGAAGTAGAAAGGATCACTGTTGGCTGCCATGAAATGAGGTTGCCGTTTTCAGTATTAAGAGACAGTTGTGTGCCTGAAAAACTTTTAGAATGCAGCTCGTTAATGCCAATTCGTACCCGCCCTTAAGTGCCCTTTCATCCTCGTCAGCAAACCATTGGAAACGACGAAGGTGAGAGCACAAACGCAAAGTGCAGCACAAAATGAATCACAATTATCACAAAGAAAACCAGACAAGAAAGATAGAGTAAAAACATAGTGAGAACAGTAGAGCAGGTGATAAGTAACTGAGAAAACATGGCACAGCACAGGATGAAGACAAAATCAATGAGAGCAGGAAAAGAAAAATGAAAATGAAAGCACAAGCGCAACATTGACTGCGCCACAGCTGCCAAGTAAAGCACACTGTGCAAGTCATGCATTCCAGGGCTCATGCTTTCTTCCTGAAAATGTACAACACAGCTCATTAAAGTGCATCATCGAATGGCGCAGCTGAATGAGTTGTCTGGGCAGAGGCTCAGCGTCGCGAATGCCAGAACCCACAAGTATACGCTTTCAACAAAGAAGCTCTACCCAATAGGTGAAAATATTACGCGAGTGCAAACAATTTGAACAATGATTACGGTATGTTGAACATTTGCAAGTTGGTCAATGAGAAACTGTAATTTCTGTCAACCATGTATACAACTATCATTCAAACTTGTTTAAAACAACCTTTTTGTTGTTTTTTCTGAACCGAAATTAATATGGTATGTTGATTTACTTTGTAACTCTCAGTTCAGGAACAATCTTGCCCCTCAAAGGGCACACAAAATATTTTATATTTTAAGGACTACATTATGTAGCTAAGTTGCAGAATCAATCAAAAAACAAGTTTTAGGCTTCTTTGTTCCACTTCATGCAACTGCAGCCATATTTCGCATATTTCACATCGGAGAGTGTTATAACTGTCTCTTAATTTTTTTGCTACTTCATCATGGGAAATCATTGCTGACATTATGTCCCAGAAGTAACACCCTAATGAAAGCCTAGTCAAGGGAGGAAACAGTTTGCAATATGTCCAACTTGCAACCTGAAAGTGAACTGATATGCCAGAATATAGAAGTGCAACTGCTTTTTTCTGAGCAAATTGTCACTGAATTGGCCTTGATGAACTTATCAGGCTACAGGAAACATTTACACAGAGATACCATATGTTCTCTTTTGGCATGTGGAGTCTTCACAGCGCCTCTAATGGTTAGCGCACTTTAGTTGCAGACTGAGACAGCACCTCTTGCCAGTGTCAGTACCACATTTACGCGACTTGAACCATCATAGCACACTAACAGCCTGAGGCCAGCATTTTTGACTTCAGCATAGCTTTGGTTTTCAAACCTACGAAACGGCATCCTGCCACTGCACTCGTGGCATATGTTCTCACTTTCTTGTTTTTTTTTTTTAAGTTTTTCAAGTCCATATAAGAAATAACTTGCATGGTATTCATAAATGAGAACTAGCAGACAAATAATGCCAGGGAAAGTATAGAGGATGATGTTAGAAGTAATTGTCATGTAAATTTACGTCACAATTACTTCTAACATCATCCCCTATACTTTCCCCGGCGTTATTTGTGTCAGTTCTCATTAATATTGCATCTGAGAGAGAAAATGAGCCCTTAAACTAACACTTTTCTTTACTGCATGGTATGCAGTACTTCTTGCCAGCATTCATTGTTTCAGCAGATCTTGTATGTGCATTTTGCTCACATGCTGAGAATTTCAGAAATTGATCAATGGCTTCTAACTGATTTTGATTGTTTTAATTTATACTTACATGAAAGAAAAAGCTGCGCTGACCTGTAAAACCTGGCTTTTGCAATGTCATGATATTTATTTACTTTATTTACGTATTGTAGCCTCTGGCAAAATGGCATATCAGAGGATTGTACTAAGCTAGGACAAAATGTCAGCCTTCACACAAGCCGCAATGTCATCCGTACGGTACCATAGTTCACACATCATACGTCACTTTCTGCTCTTCTCAGCAGCAGAATCCCAACTTAGTTCCCGAGAGAATAATGTTCCTGAGAGAAAAACTGCATTATTGTAAAGCACACTGACAAAGGCTATAAAGTAAGCACTAATTGAGAAAGTTTCTCAATTTTTTCGTCTGAATAGTGTGCCGCATTGAGCAGCCTTCTTTATTTTAAGTGTGAATACACTTTATAAGTGACCCCAAACCATCCACCGCCGTCGGCGGCGTCCGCAGTCTTCTCTCTATCTTTAAAAGAAAGAGGACTTGGCGGGCCGCAGCCAGACGCTCTACCGAATAAGCCACGGACGCGACGCTGATATCGGTGTCAGTAACGCGCCTTATACCCCCTCCCCCTTCGCTCGCTCCTCCGCTCTCTTCGCTCGCTGCAGCTGCGCGCGCACCCCTCTCTCGCGCGCGCCCGCCTTCTCTCTCAGTCTCCCGTCGAGAGCGGGTCGTGCGATGGATGTCCCGAAGGCAACGCTACCATCAACAATGAATGCAGTACAACCGAATGCCAGCACTGCACCCGTCGTTGGAGGTGACGGTACCGCGGTGGTTTCGCCGACGTTAGAAGACAAGGCGGCGCTGCGAAGGGCTCGTGAGACCGAACGTAAGCGGGCGAAGCGTGCAGCGGATGCCGAACTGCGTGCTCGCGAGGCCGAGTGCAAGCGGGCGAAGCGTGCAGCGGATGCCGAACTGCGCGCTCGCGAGGCCGAGGACAAGTGGGCGAAGCGTGCAGCGGATGGTGAACTGCGCGCTCGAGAGGCCGAGATGAGGCATCAACATCGAGCCGCGAACGCGGCCCAAGAAGCGGAACGACAACGCAAGCGTCAGGCGGAGAAGGGCGATGAAGGTTGGCGTCAAGACGCCGCTCGCAATCGTCAACGGCGAGTGGACGTTCCCGAAGCCGTTCCAGCCAGTGAACGTGCTGCGCGGGAGAGGGTGCGAGCCCTGGACTTTGCTCGTCCGGACGCGTCGTGAAGTGTAAATAAATAATACTTCGTATATAATGTATCTGTGTACAAATGCTTCATAACAAACAACACTTAAAGTCATTAATTACACTTTAATCATCATCATCAGTAATAAAACTCCCAAGCATTTCCCTGAAGGGTGAACATGGTTAAGTGCGAATGCACGGGGTGATGCTATGAGGGGGATTAAAGTTAAAATCCGTTGGCATTTGCCAGTGAGTTAACGTAAACCCCCCCGTGTGATCAAATTGCGATTCCCAGGAACCATTACACCATAAAGGCACCATAGTGTGATTAATAAATATAATAGTGCGAATTAATAAATACCCCTCATAGCATCACCTCCTGCATTCGCACTTAACCATGTTCACCCTCGGGGAAATGCTTGGGAGTTTTCTCCTCAGTTTCCCCTTACAGCTTTTTCTGTATTATTATATCTTTAATTCTATATATTTTTATTATCATCAAAGCACTTGAGGAACAAAGGCACGAAGACCTCCTTGGTGAGACTTCGTGCTCAAATGGCTATGCTCGAAGTGGTTTTGCCTGCGTTAAAGTAATTATCAAGGTGCTCGAAGAAGAAGAGAAAGAAGGCTTTCGTTTGGTGCGAGCATGTGTTAAAACGACTGCAATATATTTGGCTCTGCCTGCGTTACGTCAAACTACAACAGCATAAAACAACATGGCCATTTTAAGGATTGGCACTTAAAAAAAGTAATGGAGGAGGGCACATAGTGTCGCATTCTAGAAGAGGAGACAAAGAGGTCTTTACTTTTAATCAGGACAGTCGTAAATTAGCAGCACTATACATGGAGAGTAAGGCATTCATATTTGTTCTGCAATAACTGGCAAAGATAAACCCCATTCGCAATATTCCTTCTGTCTTTGTGACAGAGGCCTTTAAATATTTGAAATTGCTTGTTCTTGTAATGAAAACAGAGAAACAATTTCTTCACGGTTCTTTCGAATAGATTAGAGTAGCATCACTTTTTTCCAAACTTTTCATTGATAAGGTCTAACATGTCTTGAATTTCCTGCAAAAACAAAAATGTAATTACGGCAGGAACAGTGACTTTGAGCTTTAGGACCACTGAAAAAACTTAGTTAATTGAAACATTACATTAATGAACACTGGGTGTTGCGGCGTGTGTCAAAGAAACAATGTACACCTTTTATGGCAGAGCTTAAACAATCGAAAATCCAGATTTTCAGAGATACCAAATCTAAGCTGAAAAGCCTACCAAACTGCTTGAGACGTTGCACTGGCACTGTCTGTCCGTGCAGACACAATGCCTTAGGTAAGCATGCAGGGGTTTATCGGTCAGCTGCCACCTCGTTCAAACATCACATACACTACATGGTGCCCTCTGGCAACAAGGACTGTTCCACCGTTGCAGCTTTGCCTATGAGTGTCACTGGCTCACACTCCTAGAAATTACTTGCTCGACAAGCTTTCTACAACAGAGCAAGTTTTACTAATGATACAGCATGGTTTAGTCATGTTATTACCTCATTTATGTATAACCACAACTGTTTTACCTCAAGCTTGTTCTATTTCTATAGGAATAACGTGTATATTGTATAACTTGCACTTTACTTATATTTGCACTTATGTACTTCATGCGCATTATTGTACAACCTACTGTAATCTTTTGCTCTTTCAATATGTCACAACTTAAGTTGCAATTCTGCATTAGTTGGTGAAAAATTCTAATTGATTTCATTTTCTTATTTTTCTGGGTGCTGTAATTCCCCTTTCTCTGCCTTGATCTCACATGAGATTGGCAGTATTTTCAAGTAATAAACAAATGAATAAAATTAAACGTACAGAAATACCCAACCAAGTGAGCAAGAAACCGAATTTAGTCATAGACCAATTGGTACGGTGTTGAACGTGTAACTTGATGATTGTATGTTGGGATCTTACCAACAAATATAGCAAATTTTGGCCCTTGTATGCTTAAATAAGTCATAGTCACTACACTACAAGTAAATACAACTATAATGTCCTCTTTTTTTCACTTGGCCTGTCAGTTGGATTCATTTGGTTTGAACCATACAGAATGTGCGGTTGGTATATATTTCCCAAGTATACACATTGAAAGCAAATTCAGAACCTCCTGCAGTGAATACGATACATTGGCATTTCGGCATCCACCCAGGAAGACGAAGTTGTCTTCTGTTATGCATGGCAAGACTGACACAATTGATGCTACAGATATATGTATATGTATATATACATATATCATGGAGCAAGCAGTCCACGTATACATGGAGCAGTCCACGCTCCATGTATATGGAGTGTGGACTGCTCGCTGCCAATCGTGCATCACGCGAATGAGTGTGAGCACGAGCAAAAGAGCACATTTACAGCTACCCATCAATCGTCCCACCAAAACTGACAACACGAGGTGACAGACAGCAGATAGGATAAACTAGAGAGATTGAGCAATTCATTCACGAAGATTCTGCTGCAGTTTCAGGATGCTTAAGAGTGTTTATGTGCCTGCCTCAGAAACTCGAGTGGCCCGCCATCTATCTAGACAAGAGCAACAGCATTGGCGGGCTGTTGCACTTGGCATGTGTCTCATGGAAAAAGCTTTAAGTCTGTGCCTAAGCTTAAGTACAAATACACGAGCAGTGTAACATTTTCGCCTGATCTAAAGGTGGCCATTGCAACCAGAACTGAAACCACCACACTAAGCTCAGCAGCGCTATGGAGCAGCCACTGAGCTGCCTGTATGGTAAATACTTCCGAAAACTGTGTAAAAATCAAATTTTCAACTATGAAGCGAATTTGAATAATGAATGAAAATACGTGCAAAATTAATAGGACGTTCTTGGCACGATGATCATCGAATGTGCTTCTTCATATTAGATTACCCAGAATAATGCTGTTTTTCGTTATTTTCAAGTATTTCATCTAGTTTTCGGAACGGCTGCCATTTGCATACGTAGTTTTATACAGCACGATTTTGGCACTCGCAACAGCGTGCTCAGTCCCATAAAGAATGCAGTGTTCTGGCCACTACACTAGCAAAATAATATAGCATTTGCAAAAGTGCTCTAAGCAGATACAGGATGTAGGAAAAAGAACCAATTTGTCTATCTGAGCATCAAATTTTGCAGAACAGGTATTGAGTAAAGAAGTGGTTAGTCAGAGCTCGGTTTTCTACCTTCAACAATATTATTGAGAGCTAACAGACAATGATGCCAAAGAAAGTATACTTTTATTGGCATCATTGTCTGTTATTATTATTATTAAAACAGGTATACAGTTTTCTTGGCTGATTTTACATTACTTGTTATAAAACCTTGCGGTCTTCAATTACTTCCAGTAGCAAAAGTGTCTCATAAATTAAATCTTCAAAATTGGAAACGTTTAGCATGAGAATTAACAACTGCCCTTCATTTTTTTTTTATAAAAGGAATGCGGCAACACTTTAGCATACCTTGTCGCCAGCATTCTTCCCATAATATGGCTTATTTTCGATGGTGATCGTTTCCAGCTGATCCTGCTGAACCAAAAAATCTTTTGCCTCCCAAGCCTGCGAACCATCCTTAAAGGTGAACAGGGCTCGGTTGTCATCAAGGATGTACCTGAAAAGGCAAAGAGCAATAGCCCATGTTAATGTACACACTGAATTCAAACAAAGGATACCCTCGCTATGGTTCAATACAGGAAGCCAGGCACTGCAGTAATGTGTAAGCTGTATTCAAGCTGACCATGTAAACTAGCAAAATCTTGAAGTGAAAGAGATGTGAAACACAGAAAAAAAAATAAATAAAATAGTGCAGAGTCACTTCTAGTATGAGCTCCAACACAGTGCACATGTTCAAAGTGGTGCCAACAGCACATGGCAGTGCCACTATAAGGAAAGCTGGTAAATTATAAATTACAACATTATTATAGCTTCCGGTGTTCTTTAAACCAACTCAATGTCTGCAAGTGCCATGGCACAGGCTAGTACCCCTTAAACCATAGGCACCCCGTTACAGCTCATATTAAGCACAACTGCAGTACTGTCTAAACATGCGATCACATGATGTGCATAGAAAAAGAAATACCCTTACTTTGTTTCTCGCGGGATAACTATTTTCGTTTGTTTTTGATCAGGGAACACATGTACGTCTCCTCTATACAGGAACTGTAGGATTAAAGGCGTTCACAGCCCCCCATCACTTAGTAAAATTTGCTAACCTCCGGTGATACACTTCGGGAATACTATGAGGAAACCTTTTTTTTTACCAGGCATAATGAGCAAGAACTACGGGAGGAGCCAAGGAGCTCAAGTTTATTTAATAGTAAATATGAAGCAATACAAAGCCATATGAAGCTGGCTAACAATGAAAGAAAGTATCCCTCGTCTCATAATTACTGCTACAAGGCTATAAAAAAGCAGTTACCTGCCACTATCCTTCCCTGGGCTCCTTTGTGCTATACACAAAGACTATGCTTTGGTTGGCAGTCGAAAGCAAAATCTGCTAACGTGCACTTTTGAATGCTGCATTTTAGCAGCTGGAATTTTTGCTCAAGGACTGCTTAATCACATGTTTACTGCTTATACTACGAGAAATACTTTTAGAATTCACTCTGCTTAACAAAATATGTACACATTATATGAACTTACCTATCTACGCTAATATGGTTATTCATTAGGCTTGTTTGCCAGATGCTCGTTATCTCCTCGGTCTCTTCTCTCGTTGGTTTTCCTGAAAAATAAAAAAACAATACAAAGCAAGGATCAACTTGAGGAAAGCAACATGGAAGAAGAGAAAAATTTCCACCAGACATTATTGGCCAACAATGCCCAATCAATTGAGGGAGATGGTATTTGTGACCATAGGTCAGCGGTAATATTGAAACTCACTCCCAAAACATATTTTGCTCTGAGAGTTCACTCGGACAGATTTACCGAAATTTTACTCAACTGCACTCGCTCGGACTATGACTCGCCCAACTTTTTCTCAACTGTACTGACTCAGACTCAAACTTACTAACTTGTTCCGTTAGATTCACTCAGACTCACAGTTTGACCCGAGCCTGAGTGAGTAGATTTGCGAGTCCACTGGCACAAAATTAGTCTTTCTGATTATGATGTAATTGCTCTTTAACGCCAGTATTTGACATAATCAGTGCTGTATATGCAACACGCCTTTTGATCTTTTACCCGCAAATAAGTGCTATCAGTACTTGCAATCAAGTAGGAAAATTTTTATGAAATATGCGACTCACACGAGATATTTAAATCAAGAATATCCCATGAAAGAGTTTGCGGGAAAAGGTCATGGCACTCCTCCCCTCCATCACACCTCTGATCAATAAACACTGAGGCGGTGAATCAATAATAGCCCGTCGAGGTATGGATAAATAGATCAAAGTCAAAATTGCTAGGTGCCGCCAAGCAAACAAGTTGACAGTCACCCCGAAAGAAGCCCAAAAAAGGCAGCAGTGCTTCTCCGAAGCTCCAAATAAGCAAAAGGTAAACAAATGTTCCTATTATTGAAAATTGCGTTGCATTACGGAAAAAAATACTACAAATACATCTGGAAGGTGTGCAAACATTTATTTTGTATAATGAGAATAGGTGCATGAATAAAGAGAAGAATTTTTCTAGCTTTACACACAGTCACCATCACTGACGTCTTCACACATCATCCACATAAACAGATATAACCTTTACCGTAGACGGTGTGATCTCGCACCATAAAGACATCATGCCTCATAAAGACATGTGCGCCAGTCACCCTTCGGTTGATTTGATTGATTGATATATGGGGTTTAACGTCCCAAAACCACTCTATGATTATGAGAGACGCCGTAGTGGAGGGCTCCGGAAATTTAGACCACCTGGGGTTCTTTAACGTGCACCCAAATCTGAGCACACGGGCCTACAACATTTCCGCCTCCATCGGAAATGCAGCCGCCGCAGCCGGGATTCGAACCCGCGCCCTGCGGGTCAGCAGCCGAGTACCTTAGCCACTAGACCACCGCGGCGGGGCCACCCTTCGGTTTAGCTGAATGATAAAAGAATCGAATCGTTGAATAAGATGTGACATTACACTGTCTAAGGTAAAGGTGTTATTGGTTTTTGTCAATGCTTGTAAGATGTCGATTTGCTCATGCGCAGTGTTCATGAGGTGCGAAAAAAGAGGGTTGTGGTTTGTTAATAAATATCAGTTGTTCGTCTCCGCTGGTCCAGTGTGTTCCTTTCTTGTGTGTTCTCGTGTCTGTGCACTAAGGTTCCAATATTCTACAAATGCTGACTGGTATAGGGAACCAAAGTTTCGCAGTGTTTCTGATCAAAAAATTTGTGCTGGGTGATGCAACATTTTCCAAAAAGCACAGGCAAGTCCCAAATAATGCAACAAGTGACCATACATTCAAATTCGCTTATAATAAGCGGAACCGGCAACTCTGATCTAAGCACAAACGTAAGCCAATAGAAATAGCTGTTTTCATGAAAACACCATACTCTGCACTCCTGCATCACACCCAAACCATTCATTTCTCTATGGCGATCTCCAGATTTCCCCACGCTCTCAGCCTAGCTGTGTTATCTGCTCAAATGACTAGTTTTTCATTTGTTCGCTTAATGGCTAATGAAGTTATTGTAACTTAATGACATGAAATGTGTTATGACAGCCTGTGGCAAAAGAATCACAATACATAAGCAGTGTTTTGATTAAAAGCAGCAAACCACATTGCTGGCAGAGTCAAATGTCCAGCATGCCAATCTCTCGGATCTAGATATCCTGAATTTGTCGGTTGAAAAGCTTTCATTTGGTCACATCAAATTTCAAAGCTGTTATTTTGTAAATGTCGGGAGATAAAATAAATGCAGTGTAACGCAATGCTTAGTGGATAAAACATGGGTGCAGTATCGTGTCAACAGGGGTGTCACATGGTTAGTTTGGATTACAAATGCTGTTAACCCTCAAGTGAGGGTTAACAGTAAGACAAATAAATAAAATAAATGGGCCTGGTTTAGAGAGAATTTTTACTCATATTTGGCTCCTTTTAACAAGCTGCATAAGGGAGCCAACTGGTTTTGTATTTGATACCAATTCATCATCAGTATTGCACCGTGCAACACTGGTATTAGGCAGCATGCTCTAGCAGTTGCTTTATCTGCCTCTAGTGTCAGCACGATCAAGGACTAGCAGCTTCACTTTCAGTATTACTTTTAGGACAATGGCCCTGCTAGCCAAATTTACTTTCTTGCGAGGCAGTAACGAAAACAGGAAACTCTCAAAACACTTGACATTCTTTCGTGGTGTCCATAATTCTATATAACAGTGTAATGAGAAATTGTTGAACAGGCAATGTAATTAAAGCCAACAGTTGCAAAAGTAAATGCCTATTTGTTAGAACTACTCCAACAAAGAGTAGTGGACTTGTCTATATGTTGACTCTAGTGACATTCCCCATTCAATAACTTATTATCATTTGAGGCCTCTCCTGAACTTCTTGCCTGTGATAGCTGTGAAATGACTATTTTGAGACAAAATTCGCATAGTCACTATTTCTTCAAGCCATCATGCATCGAGGGAAGGTCTTAAGTTTTACACCATTTCTTGCAAAAAAAAAAGATGCTTACCATTAACATGATGTTTGGCTTCTAAGCAGCCTAAATGTGCACTTACCTCACCCTGCTTTCATGCAGACATTTGAAACGCTAATCTTTTCACATACATGCGTACACTCAGAATCACACATGTTTAGAGCAGTCGGCACATTGCAGTGCACGCTGGTGTCATGCGCAGCTGCTTAATCACATTAGCCACAAGCTTCTTTTTGTGCTTGAATTACAGCAAAAGTACCTAGCATGCGGTCTAGTATCACTAAAGTGCCGATCTCTGCATGTTTCTACAAAAACGGCAACTGAACTGGCCGACTGAGTGCTCCAGACAAGTGTGGTTCCAGCAGTACATGTGAACGAGCATTCCAATTATAGCATGCAGGCTACGCTGCAGTAGCCGCCAGACTCACCTAGGAGGGTGATAAATGTCATAAGCATCCTGCCTTTCTTCGATGCCTTCAATATGTTCTCTGGATTAGAGGTGTCCATCTTGCTCATGTCAATCTTTGGAGCCGGCCGCATGTGCTCCGGCAGTTCATCCGGCTCCAGCGGCTCCTCGTCTTCCTACAGAAGGAAGCATAATAGTTTGACAGAGTCACCTGATTACATTCTCAAAAGTCCTGCATTAATGTCGGTGCAGGTGTCAGTGTATTTCCAATTTTGGTGTTTAATGCAGCTCAACTTTAGTGAAACGTGAGAAAGTGCGTAACGCGGGGAACCCAGCGATTTCCTTGGCGATTGCCACAGCCTCGGCAAAAGCGCGCTTGCCAAGGCGGTGGCGCCTTCTGTTGGGCGGCGCAGGTATCAGCCAGATGATTTCTAAGTTTTTTTTTTTTTTTGCGAATTTACGTCAATTATTGCCATTGACTCGTGCTTATTCATGTAGCTTATATTGCTTTAGACTTTTGTTAGTTTATATCGCACTGGTTTTGAGCATTATTAACATTGATTTACACCTGTATTGACCACTGCGTGACGATGAGACGTGAGCCACTGAAATCTACAGCAAAAAAAAAGGGCGAAAGTCAGGGGAAGATGAAAGCTTGTGACGCAAGAATTATAAACAGGCGGTGTGTAAAGCAGACGCTTCGACAAGCGGACTTCAAAGACAAGTCCGCTTGGTTGCAAAGCAGTGCACACCCCCTGTTTGGGATCTTTCGAGACCGTGAATCGACAGGCCAGAGCCCTAGTGTGATGCACACTTCAAAAATCACGTTGCAGCCACTTGCCTCCCACTGTTCGTAAAGTCTCTCCAAGTCGGCGTCATTGAAGTCGCGTACGTCCTTCTTGGCCCAGTCTGGTTTCGCACCTTCTTTTGATTTCTTCGCCGTTGACGCCACGAAGAGAAGGGCAAAAGCTGCCGAGAACAGCACTTTCCTCATTTTAGCTTCGTTCAACGACGAACCAAACGTGTCACGACTTCTCGGAGCTACGCACGCTCATGCCACGAAAAGTACGGGCGCAGCAACTTGGCGAAGTCGCGGTTGCTCCGTTCAAATTCACGGTGTCGCACGCACGGAAAGAGAGCGTCAGCGTAAGCGCCGGAAACACCACACCGGATGTCTAAAAGAAAGCTGCAATGTGGCAGCATAATCAGAGTTTTACGTGATTCACGGCAAAAATATTATCACTTACTAATTGTCTTGACATCTATTTTTGAATTAAAAATCATTGAAATTTTGATCTTTACACATTAGGTTAAAAACGAGATAAAGCAGCTACTCTTCTTTTCATTACTAGATGTCGCGACCAGCTAAACTGCAATTTGTTTGCTTTGAAAAACTATTCGCAAAATTGTCCAGCCTATACTCGTAATTAAAAGGAAATTTAGATAATACATCGCCTGTTAGCTGCACGTACGAAAGAACGCCAAATCAGCCTAACCATCAGCCAAACTGAAAACTGCTGAGGACGTTCCACTTTGCAAATCGGATGAACCCGAACAAGCAGCTCGCACAGCCTGTGTCACACGGTACAGTCTAGAGTAGGCAAAAAGTTTCCTACAATCAGGCTGAAAATCGCTACTTTTTGTGTCATGAGAAGCTGCCTTCACACAAAAGGAATTACCGGAGTGTGTGACGCCGGTGTTCGCAATTTCTCTCGACGTAAAGCGCTGTTCTGTGGCGCTGTCATTTAGCTTTCACATAGTGTTTCTCGGGGAGGGCTCGAAGAAGAATACAAGCGCAAAATGCCTAACAGGCATTCGCCACAACGGTCTAGCATTTAACACCTGCAAATTTTCAAAGGTACGAGGCGTTACAATGGCCTTCCAGATTGAGTTTCATTGCACAGTCTACTGTAGTGACATTGATCAAACTAAATAGCTCTCGTCACACAAGGACACTCGTCGCGCGGCATGCACAATTTGCGAATGCCTAGAGTATCTTCTCTAGGACATATCTAGGGACATCTCGGGACCGGATATTGTCGTCTCCGCCGGCAATCCGCGTCAACAAGTGCGCAAGCACGGAGCGTGTTCTGTGACGTTGAATGGATGTTGCGTCGCGATTGCTTCGGTAGGCAATCGTCTCTTGTTCGTCGGCAGGTGCAGGAAGTTGTGTATACAGTTTACTACACACAGCGCCTGACACCGAGCGGAGTTGCTGCGCCTTGACAAGTCGCAGCGCATCGTAACTGAAGTGAGTACTGCCAGCTGTGCGCGCTGCTCTTTCAGCAGTTTAGTTTACCGTTCCGTGGTCTTCCCAGCCAGTGCTCTTTCGGTGTTCACCTTCTGCGGTTTTAACCCTCTCGCAGAATCGAAGCCCACTTGGTCGCCGTGCCCAATGTTGGATCGCGGGTCAAATGCTTCTGTATTTTCAACTGGTAGCGCTCACTGTACTGTTTTTAGTCAGTGAAACGCTGGGAAGCGCTTCTGACAGCGATGGGATCATCGCCTTTCCCGTACGGCCTGCCGTGCGACCGACGAAGTTCACGAGCCTCGAAGGCCAAGCCATCGAAGGCGCAGCCGCTGAGGGCTTCATTGCGAAAGTGTACCTCGGAACACCTCCACAACACGTGTGTAACCCCCCCCCCCTTTTTTTTTTAAAGCGTCATCCGGCGTTTTTCATTATTAGATGGCTTCATTAAGTAGCATGTGTTCATTGATCAGACATTAGTACTCAAACGGCTGCTCGTGAAAATTTTGCTGGATTGTCAAAGTCGACAGTGTGTGACTCGGAGAGCTTGATTTATCATATTTCAATTTTTATACTTATGTGTGCATTGACACAAGTTATGTCGATTTCTTATGCTGTTAAGAAAAATTGAACTAGTGTGTTCGGCATTTTGACGTATGCTTTCGCAGATCTGTGCATTTAAGTTACGTGCCTGTAATGTAGTTGCTGACAGGAGTCGTGGTTTGTCAAAGTTGAGCATACTTTAAGCTTAGACCATGTGGAGCCTCTGCAGATAACTTGTGTCAATTTTCACTGTGTATGTGCTGTGGACTTGATCTCTGTCGACCACCTACGTTTTTCAGATAAACTTATACGTAGATACAGGGAGCAGTGACATCGCAGTTGCAGCGTCAGACGACAACAACCTGCCTACATACTTCTTTACAAATAGGTGGGTTGCGAGAAACCTTTTGGAACTGAAGCACCAGACTACAAGTACCTTATTTGAGCATGCAAAAATTGTAGTAAACAAGAACTAAGTATTAAATGTGCCCGCAGCACTCAAGTAATCATTGAATGAACTTACTGGCAGAGTTGATTGCCTTTCGAATTGACTGTCGCAAAAAGTTTCAGAATCTGCCACGTACAAGTTGTGTTACAGGAACTTGTGGTAGACTGTAAAGCGATTTATCCCTAGTTATTTTCCTAGCGAGGTAAAAGCTATGCCTGTACGTCAGCACACGTAATGATTTTGAGCACTTTCTTCTTTTCTGTGAACGTGCCGCTCACTTTCATTGTGACGGGCTCGTGTAATTCTATAGCGTAACACTGTGCTGTAGAGAACAGTATGGGTATGTCGGAGCAGGCTGTTGCAGCCAGGGAGCTCGCAATGCTCAAATCAGCCAGTAATCCATGTGCATTTGGGTATATAATACAGCTAATTTTCACTATATGGCACGATTTATCAAGAGAAGTGAGTAGTTTTCAGCTGCTCACTTTGAAATTTCATCGTAAATTCTATGCGTCATACTGCATTGCAAGGACTAGCTCACATATCTGCAGGGCTCCAATGTGGACGGAGGGGGAAGAGGGAGTTCATTCGCTTCCCTCTGGAATTTTCCAGTTTACCATGACCCAGGCACTCATACTAATAGATGCCCAAACATACATTAACACTTTGTCCGTTTGCCTATATTTTTGATTCAGTGATATTAAAAACAACTGTGGTATATTGATATAAACTACAAGGAAATAGTATAGAAAAAATTTTATCAAAATCAAGCCAGTAGTTTAGTATACTAAAAAATGGGACTTATATGTCCCACTCATTCATGAGAGTGTTTTGAAAAAGTGGGAAAACACCGTCTTACTGCCGCATGAAAGCACCATGTCTCAATTGCTTTAATGGGTATTCGGGATGGAACGGGCAAAGCAAGTCTGCAGAGTATCAGTTCTTGAGTTGTGAAGAGAAAAGTTGTAGTTGAAAAGTTGAAGAGAAAAGCTGAAGAACGCCACGTCTTATGAGCCTTCATTGCGCTCTGTTCTGTTTCTCCAAAGCCTACTTCATCGCAAGCACCAACTATTCTTTGTTAGCTTATTTGACTGTCCTTACTTTTGCTGTCAAAACTGTCTAGTATAGCTGTTGTCCTGAATATGTGCCTACTTTTAAAAAGGTATATTATATAAAAAGAAAGATATTTCCTCGTACTAAAATCCGCAATTTCACTGAGGTATGAGGGGGCTATTTCAAAGGGGTTTGCTTGGATGCATTTATCAGTAAAGTTGTTATGCAAGTTTACAAGAAAACATGAGATCACTAAAAGCTAAAATCACCTCTCAGGAAAACCAGAAAAATAGGAAATTGTCCAAAATTTTGATTTGTAGGTTCTATCTATCTCAAAAACAGGAAAATTTTGTATCTATCCTACAACGCTGACCGAACTTCCATTCCATTGTAACGTTACTTTCACCCTTCGAAAGCACAGTAAAAAGTTTTTCTTGGAGACAACGAAAACTCACCTAAGATGTGAGTAATGTAGCACTGCACTGCAAGTGTGATGCTAGCACTGCAAGTGTGATGGGTGATGTGGTAGAAAACTTTTTTTCCAGTGGGATGTATGTGTCCTACTGTTGAACAAATTGTTAAGTATTGGTAAATTCACCCCCCCCCTCCCCCCAAAAAAAAGTTATGGCTACTCTGCTGTTGTAGGTGGCTTGGGTACATGTTGGCAGTATTATTTTGTGACATCACTAAAAAGGTTTTGTGAGGCCCCTTAAAAATCGCCTATAACTAGAAAGTGTAAAAATTTTTATTCGTTTTTTTTATTTTTTTCACGTGGACCTTACTCATTTCAGGTCAGCAACGTACGTTGCGGGTACGGAAGATGTGTCAAAGAGGTTCGTCACGGGCGGTTACAATGGAACGGCCGGTAGCGACATCCTACGAGACATGACGTCAATGTCCCTTAGGGTGCCCCTTATTGCGATAGCTTCCTCGGTGGACATGTTCCCACCCAATGCACGACGACAGGGTCTGTGGGGACTAGCTTTTCCACACCTCACCAGGGTGAGCTCTTTTCTCATCATCATTATAATTGTGTGAACCAGTCGTTGGCACTAACTAATACTAATAAAAGTAGAACTCGATTTAATGAAAGCCGATTTCACGAATACCTTCATTGAGCGAACGAATTCGGATTCTCCCTGCAGTCCCCTATAGGCCATTTTGTTTCCTGATTTAACGAAGTTTTCAGTTTAAGTAAATAATTCATGGGTTCCTCAGTTTCATTTAGTCGAGTTTTAACTGTATTGCGTTGATGGCCTGAGTATTGCATTTGACCTTGCTTAAGGATATCGTACGTTAAATACTATCAAAGTGATTTTCGGGTGTGAAAAAACAATAATGCACGAGGGGGCGTGAAGTGTAACTCACATCTCGTGAGTTAGCAGCTGATCGTTCATCGCTGCTGTCACTTTCGGAGCATTGACTACCTTCTATGCCCAGTAAAAAAATCATCGTCACGATGGTTTTTTTCGACATCACTGCTGGAAGCAATCTGAGGAATTCCCTCCCCCGAACGACTTTGACCACACCAACACCACATCGCTCACCACGTTTATCTGGGCGCGGAGAACATTTCGCTCTGAAACCTGTTGACTAGCGAATTGCTTCCATTGTGCTGCCATCTATCAACAAATGCACAAAAACAAGCGGCACAGCGTTGACCATGTTTTCGATAGCAAATCGCGAGCCTGCGCTACTTTCCGCCTACAATGAATGCTATGGGTTTAATGCACGACAAAAGCACTGAAGAATGCTATACGCGTGTACTAAACTAAAGGTGTGTACTATACTAAAGGTGTGTTTCAACTACAAAAGTCCGACGATAACATTTAAATAACCTACGTGGCTGCAGAAAATCTCGCGAAGCTGATATGTGTACTTTGCGGGCTATAATCGAAACTGCGAGTTACCACATTTTTCCCTTCCTGAAAACTTCCTGTCTTCCAACAATAAATGGGGTTTACCGTCTCACAGGCAGTCCGGTTTATTAACTGATTCAGGAAACATGCAAATTGGTTAGTGTTCATTTCTTGCTAACGTATTTATAACACTGTCGCTAGCACAGGCCTACGAGGCAGATTCTGCCTGCTGACCATCCTCAAGAGGACACCCCTGAATTACGCTTGGTGGCGCAACAGTCTGTTGGCATTGCGAATGTAGGCGTTGTTCGAGACCAAAAAAATTAAGGAAGAGGTAAATAAAATAAATAAATGAGTAGCTTTGGATCGAGTAGGATTCAAACTCAAGTTCTCTATGTGGCAAGCAAGTGCTCTACTGCAGAGCCTCGCCTTTGCTTAAAACTGCTTTGGCAAATAAACGCGACACTCATTCCTGTATATAATGCACCCGGTATAACAAAATATCAGTTATAACGAAGTAACTGAAAAAATAGTCTTGCAATAGATATAGGGTTAGGAATAAATCTTTGTAGCAAATCTTCTTGTATAAAAAACTTAATTTCGTGTTAGATGCAACATTGTTATAATTAATGAAAACTAACCGACAATAATGCCAGGGAAAGTATAGGGAATGCTATTAGAAGCTATTGAAATGTAAATGTGAAGAATTAAAAGTGGACGAAAAGATAACGTGCCACCGGCAGGATTCGAACCTGCGGCATTTGAATAACGTGTTCGATGCTCTACCACTGAGAATCAGTGTCAGCTATCCTCCCATCCACATTTTAGAGTATATATGTGCATTTAAAGGTGCGCTGAAACACTTTTTCAAGTGACTATGTAATGGATTCATTGAAATAAAAGAACTTGTTGGCTCACGAATCCAAAGTCGCAGAAATTTTAAGAATCTGTCCAGTATAAGCGGACTTGCAAAGATTTGTCGCACTCTGCCATCGCATTCTCTCTTCTCTTATCCCAGCAAACGCGCTGGAAGCTAAGCAGGGAGGGAGGACGCACCTGGTGACCTTGAGCACTTTCTCTTTTTCTACATCAAATACACTGCTTTTTCAGTGTGATCACGCGGGCACGTAAGGACAAGTCGCAGCCTCCCGCAGCAATCCCTGTAACCACTGAGCGCGCCATTTTCAAATAAACCAATGGCTGATATAAGGCCTTCTGCGAGGGATTTGTGAGCATCTTCCATCATTTGGTGAGAGAAGAGAAAGCAATTGATAGCTAACTTTGATAATTAATTGTGAATTCCAGGCTGTGGTGCTGTGCTATAATATTTGGCTCACATGTTCTCGGGAGCCTCTACTACCGATCGGCAGCGTTTTCTGACCATGCTCAAGAAGTGTTGCAGGGCTCGTTTAAACGAGGGAGGTCACAGGTTCGAATCGTGCCGGTAGCAAGGTATCTGTTCGTCGACTTTCTTTCTTCACATTTATATTACATATTCTTGTAATAACATCCCCTGTACTTTTCCTGGCATTACTGTCTCTTAGTTTGCATTAATGTTGTGTCTAACAAAGAAAGTACCATAATTACTCGAATCTAACGCGCACCTTTTTTCCGGTTAAGCGAGTTCATAAATCGCACGCGCGTTAGAATTGAGTACGAACAAAAAAATTACGGTCAATCTATTGCCATCGGCAAATCCAAAATGGCCGCCCCCTACGTGCGTCGGCATAGCGCGTCGGCCATTTCTGCCTATGTGTTTTTCATGTGCGGCACTTCGTGCGTGTGCTGAGGAGTTCGTCATCTAGTAGTGCATTTGAATCGACGGCGTGGATGGGCCGACTCCCAAAACTCGAGTGCATCACGATGCCGCTTTTAAAAGAAAAGTCATCGCGTGTGCAGAAACGGACGGAAATCGGGCCGCATCGCGGTCATTCGGAGTTCCCGAAATGTGCGTGCGGGACCGGCGGAAACAAAAGCAGAAGATTGTCGACAGCAAAACTTCACGCAAAGGCTTCTGTGGACCACACCAGGGTCGGTTTCCGCAAATTAAGGAGCTGCTCGGCGAGTATGGGCTTGAGCAGCGAGTCGCACAGCGGCCCGTGACGACAGAACTGCTTCAAGTGCGGGCTATCCAATTAGTCTTAGAAAAAGGTCTAATGTGGAGCCAGTTTTAAAGCGAGCAGGTGCTGGCTAACTAACTTTATGAAGAGGAAAGGCTTTTTCCTCCGAAGGGGAACATGCATATGCGAAAAGTTTTGCGGAGGAGTACGATGAAAAGCTTCACAGTTTTCAGAGGTTCGTCCTAAACTTGCGGCGCAACAACGGCTACCTGCTTGGGCAAATCGGGAATGCCGATCAGACGCCTCTTTACTTCGACATGCCTGGCACCACAACCGTCGAGAAGAAGGGGGCGAAGCAAGTTCGCGTGCTGACATCGGTTTACGGTAAAACTACAGTGACGGCAATGGTCTGTTACACGTCAGATGGGCACAAGCTTCGCCCGTACCTCATATTTAAATGGAAGATGCTCCCGAAAGGAGTCGTTTTTTCGAGTGGTGTGATCGTGCGGGCCAGCGAGAGAAATGGGTGCGCGTTGCAATTGATATCTTACGTTTTTTTTTTTTTTTCACGGTGGAAGTCGGGTGCGCGTTACAATCGAGGGCGCGGTAGAATCGAGTAAATACGGTAAGCCTGTAAATCTACCCTTTCCTTCATTCATAGTGAGGGTCTTGTTCTGGCAGACATGATGCCTTGAGGTGGTACGCGAGGGATTATTGGTCAGCTGCCATCTCTTAATATGATCACTTACTATGTGATGCCAAACAGGCAAGAAGAGTGTTTTGCACTCACCACCAACAGGTGGGGCTAACCGATGCTCCCGCATTTAAACGCACATATATACCCTATAAGGTGGACGGGGGGATAACTGCCACTGTAGCTCAGTGGTAGAGCATCGAACGCGTCATTTGAAGGTCGGAGGTTCGGATCTTGCCAGTGGCAAGTTATCTTTTCGCTCACTTTCTTTCTTCACATTTACATTACAATTGCTTCTAATAACATCCCCTATAATTTCTCTCGCATCATTATCTGTTAGTTCTCATTATTCTTGTGTCTAACAAAGGAAGCGTGCCCTTAAATATAAACATTGTAACATGAGGTTTGAGTGTCTAGGAATGTCATTTAGTGGGAGAAGTCTCCTTGACGCATCATATATTGCGTGGCAGAAGCGTAATCACACCAAGCATCGAAACATGTGAATTGAATGAGTGGGTACTTCAAAGACCTACCCATTACAAAGTGCTCAGGCATAGTTAATCATAATAGCACTCGGCAACAGAATCAACAGAGTGTACAGATATGCGTGATACCTCACGGACGCGTAGTGGGCACTGAACAACGGTACTTGCAGTAAGCATTCTGCAGTAGTTTGAAATGGCCTGTGTTACGCGCACAGACATTCATTTTCTTGCTGCACGGTCGATGTGTTCACCAAGGAGCGAATAAAACCGGGCTAGCGATTGAGAAGACGGTGCATGGGGTGCCCAATTATACTATCGACATCAAGAGCGCAACACGATTGCATAATCGGGCCATCGCTTTCTCAATTGCTAGCTTGGCTTTGATTCTGAGTACATCAGTAAAGCTGTGACAAGTTACTTTGTTCAAAAAACTAAATTCAATAGTTCCATTTCAGGGAACTATACCGAAGTATACAGTATTAATAAGGACTAACAGATAATAATGCCAGGGGTTGTCATAAAAAGTATTTGTAATGGAAATGGGATGAAAAAAAAAAAGTGGACGAAAAGATAACTTGCCACCGGCTGGATCCGAACCTGCGACCTTTGAGTGACGCGTCCGTTTCTCTATTGCTGAGCTACGATGGCGGTCATCCCTGTGCCCACTTTTTAGGGTATGCGTGTGACTTGCTGGCAGTAGGCCCATCACTCGAATGGTCTGTCTAGACAACTAGCATGACTAAGCTCAGTAGCTAGCAGGAAGGGTTTCAACTGTGGACTAAACCAACAAATCGCACATTATTTAAACCTGGAATGTGGCCCTAAGTTTGAGGCCTCAAGGTTTTATTCAAGAATGAAGAGCTTAGTTTGGAGGTTGAAGGAGGTTTTTTACATTGTAGTTACAAGTAACAAATACTAATTACTCTATTTGGTGACTGAATTAATCTTTTTAGCCCTTCTGTTTTTATTAATATTTTTTTCACACATGTACTTTTTTGTGATCAGAAAGAAATAAATCCCAATGTTTGCTGGTCTCGAACTGTGTTTTCACCGAACAGGGTTGGGAAACGAAGAATGCAACAGGCTCTGGGCAGATGAAAGCACCTCTGTTAACAACAGCCTATAAAAGCCTTCGGTATATCTGTTTAAGGCACAAATTATGATGCACTATGTATAAATGTGTCGAATTGACAGCATTATTTCAAGGAACTCAATATTACATTATAGGAAAGGAAATAAAGCAATGCGTTGTGTGAGTTTCTGTCAATAATTGTACACTCAAACCTTGATATAACCAACCCGGTTTTAACGAAACATTGGTTTAAACGAAGTAAAGGAAAAATGGTCTTGTAGTGACTGTAGTGTTAGGAGCATACCTTTATAACAAATTTCTGGATATAATGAACTTATTTTCGAGCAAAAAGCAATTTGTTATAATGAGGTGTGAGTGTAATTAGTATATAATTAAATATTAAGTTTTTCTGCAGTCTGTCATGTTCTATTTCGACACAAAAAAAAATGAAATGATAGTCTTCAAATGTTTGTGCAAGGAGTGTTTGGTTTCATTTTGGGAAAGAAAAGTAGCAATTTGGACTTTGTTCGTGTAGTGCTAAATGTGGGATGAGCCATCTAACGTCACAGTTTCTTCACTAAAGTCATAGATGAAAGTCATATGCTGAGCAGTTAGGTAAAGTGAAGACATATGGACTATGGAGAAGGTTAAGTTCATCCTATGAGTTCTGTATGTTGCTCTGTTGTGACCACAAGTCGACACAACTGGCATCAACAAGTTACATACACAAAGGCGGCACCGCTGAAGGGTATATTGAGGTGCTCAGTAGAGTAATTCATAAAAAGTAATTAACAAGCATGTGTTATGAAATTGGCTGTAAATCTGCACTGTCGATACAAAGCCCGTAGCAAGGAATTAATTTTTTCTTTTCTCTGGGGGCGGGGGGGGGGGGGGGAGGTACTTGTTCAACGTCTGGAAAAACGCCGACAGTGAAGCCTGGTTAATTCGAACTTGGTTATTTAGAAATCCCGCTTAATTCGAAGTACTTCGGCGGTCCCATATTTTGCAATGTAAGCTTGAGCGGATAATGTGAAGCAGCGGTCAGCACAAGTTCGTTTAGTGCGAAAACTTTGGGTGCAGTGTGCCAATTCCCAATCCCGATTTCGCCGCAAATACGCGAAAAGGATTACCCTAAAGAGTCACTAGGCAATGTACATTAGCGATATTAATGAGTGGTAGCTGAAGCACCCCTGCCTCGCTACTTCCAGCATTAAAAATAAGATATATAAAAAACGATCTGGTGATCAACTGAAATATGCACCTACGAAAAACAAGACGTGCTTCACTGCAACACAGCAGAGACATGCGGTCAGCGTGTCGCATGTTTCTCATTACGTCAGTGCGTCACGATTTACACATTTTATCTTGGTCTTTGAAGAAATATAATAAAGGACAGTCTGGAAAAATTCGCGATGTATACAAACCTCCGAATGCCAGTTGCTCCAGCAATTTGCACACTTGCACTACTGGCGGAGTTTTCGCCTGCAATGCCTACTTCGAAAACTAGGGTGGAAAGCTTCAATGATGATGTTTGCCAGCCAAAACAGATCGCGACGATTTTCATCACGGTGTTCATCATTAAATTTCTTATTTTACGAGAAAGATTGAGCGAATGGCCGCATCGTGACGTGCTGACACAGTGAGAAGTAGGCGACATGCCGCCCACGTGTCACTACTGTGCTGCAGTGAAGATTCCTTGTTTTTCGCAGACGTGCATTACGTTTTTTTTTTTTTAATTTTTTTTTGCAGTGACAGCAGCTAGGCTCGCGATTCACCCCTCCCCCTTTGTTTTCGGCAAAACTTTGACCACGTATTGCCGGCAAACATAACCCTCGGAGCCACCAACTAGTGGGCACAGCATAAAGGATCAGCCCTGATTAATTTGAATAATTTCAAGTTCCTCACATTCCACATTTTGCATGTTCTGTTAATTCGATAACCCACTTGATTAAAAGAATTAACGAGGTTCTACAAAATATTCTCCGTAGCATACCCCTCACCATTCGAAATTCAGGGGCTGGGACCCTGGCTACTGGCCTGGCCGACACAATATTTGTAGAGAACATTCGAAAACGTTACCTTCTTTTGTTTTGTAGTTTATAATGTACAACATTCTACATTGATTTTTTTGCATTGAAAGTTATGCACCATTATGCCTCATGAGTGATGTGCTGTGGCAGTTCTTGTTTATCAATAACTCTTAAGTTCCATGACGAGTTTTAGTGGCCTGGTGGCTTTTCATTCATGAATTTTATTGAGAAAACAGAAGTATAGGGGTCATACAGTGAGGAGGGTGGTGCAGAGCATTGACAGCAGGGCCATTCAATCTGCCACTGGAATGTGACTCGCTTCAGGAGTGCAGGTGATGCAAGTGATGAGCGAGTAGAAATGCACCATGTGATCAAAACATTCGAAGTCTCAGCATTGTCTGCGTGACAGCTGCAAAACATGCGTGAAATCTGTCGGTCACGTGTGCACCATTATCCTCTTTACAGTTTTGTACCGTGTTAGTGTAACAACGCACATAGGCATGTGCAGAGTTTCTCTTCTTTGTCGGGGTGGAGGTTCCTTGCAGTGCCCCCCCCTTCCCCTATTAAGTAAATGTTTATTTATTTATTTATTTATTTATTTATTGAATACTTTCCGTGCCCGAAGGCTTTACAGAAAGGAATGGGGGTTATACAACAAAAAGTAGGCGAAATGTTACAATTGCTGCAAAATAGAGAGTTTGAAGTTTGCAGGGTCGATGAGGGATGCGGTGGCAGCGGAAAGGCAGTTCCAGTCTTTGCTTGTTCTGGGAATGAAGGAATCACTGTAGTGGTTTGTTCGGCAAAATGGCACACCTACTTTAAAGCAATGATCGAAACGAGGTGAAATGTAAGAGGGAGAAGAGAGAAGGCTCTCTTTTAAAGATGGATTGTAATGATAAATTTTATGAAAAAGAGAGAGGCGAGAGCATTTTCGACGGAACGATAAGTCGGTTAGGTTCAGAGTTTTTTTCATGGCTGTGACGCTGGCATGACGGGAATAATTGCACAAAATGAAACGGGCTGCGCGGTTTTGAACGGCTTCTAGAGTGAGAGTTAGGGTTACTTGACCGGGATCCCAGATGGCGCATGCGTATTCCAGTTTAGAGCGTACTAACGTTTTGTAAAGGTTTAGTTTTACTGACATGGGTACGGAAGAAAAGTTTCGTCGCAAATATCCGAGCATGCGGTTAGCATTATTAGTGACGTATTCGACGTGTTTCTGCCAGGATAGATTGTTAGTAATGTTAAGCCCAAGATATTTATACGAGTGCACTGAGGATAAAGGAGCATCATTAAGAAGATACATGCAAGTGTTAGAAGCTGAAGTTTTTCGAGATCCACGCATGCTTTTACATTTGGTTGAATTAAGTTTCATCCGCCAGTCACAACACCAAAGAGACACGTTATCTAGGTCATTCTGAAGTCTGATAGAATCAGTTGGGTTAGTGATTTTGGAATACAGCACACAATCATCAGCAAATAATTTAATGGTTGAAAACTTAACACAGTTAGGAAGGTCGTTTATATAAATCAAAAATAACAATGGACCTAACACAGAGCCCTACGGCACCCCTGATGTTACGGCAGAGGTATCGGAAGAACAGTTGTTAGCAATGACACATTGCGACCTGTTTGAGAGAAAGGACTTAATCCAGCCAAGCACATTAGGGTCAAGGTTCAATTGATTTATTTAACGAGGAGAAGTTCATGAGAAACGGTATCGAACGCCTTATGAAAATCAAGAAAAATGCAATGAGTGTCGTAACCTTCGTCAAAATTGGCAAAGACATCGTTAGTGAAAGATACTAGTTGGGTTTCGCATGAAAATGTTTTCCTGAAGCCATGTTGGGAAGGATGAAAAAAGGAATTTGTTTCAAGGAAGTCCATTAAATGAGAGAAAATAATATGTTCGAGTAGCTTACAGGAAATGCTTGTGAGAGATATTGGTCGATAGTTTTCTGGAAGATGCGGGTTACCTGACTTATAGACGGGAACCACCTTTCCGGAATTCCAATCAGCGGGTAGCGATGAACACTGTAATGGCTGATGAAAAAGTTTTGCAAGGACAATGGATGAATACACTTCTGTTAATTTCAACATTTTAGAGCAAATTTCATCGGGGCCTGCAGAAGAAGACATTTTTAAACCCTGAATTAGCCTAGTTAAGCCCACCCAGCCAACAAAAATAGGTTCTATGGGCGGAAAATCGGCATGGGGTACATGGGGATATAATGAAGGGGCTGTTGCTTGAAACACTGAAGAAAAAGCATTATTCAGAACTGTGCAGCATTGGTCAGGTGGTACAACCAGGTCAGAACATGTTAATTGAATATTAGATCGAGATTCACCTCTCATTATGCTCCAAAATTTGCGGGGATTAGTCTGAAGAAGAGCAGGCAGTGTGGAATTAAAAAATGTTGTTTTTGCATTGCTAACAGCGTCGTTATATTCCTTGTTTATGCTATAGTACTCAGACCAACGGCTGGGGAGGTTAAAACGTTTAGTGCTTCGGAACAGACGCTTCTTTTTGTTGCGGAGTCGGCGTAAAGTGGAACTAAACCAAGGAGAGCGGGGTTTAGTGCAAATCCTTCTGGTGGGTACATGTTCTTTGAGCAAAGATAATAATTTGTTTTTGAAAAGCAACCAGTTATCATTTACAGATCGTTCTTCATAGTTAGTTATGAATTCCTCGGTAAAACGTTCCATTTCTGCTGTAATTAGTGCCATGTTGGCACGCGAATAATCCCTAATAATATTGAAAACCTTAGATCTCGAGGGGCGGTGAGCTTGCGCGGTGAAATGTAGTAACATGTGATCACTTAGTCTGTCGAGATAAGTTATCGAAGAAACGAGATCAGGTGAAGTTGTAAGTACGAGGTCTAAAGTGTTAGAACAGGTTGATGTTGACCACGTGGGCTCAAGAACAAGCTGAGTGAGGTTAAAGTCCGTACACAAATTCAAAAATTTTATATTTTCTGGTAAGTTTTGTTTTACGCTAACGGAGTCTGCACGCCATACAATACCGGGAAAATTGAAAGCACCCATAAGGATCAAGGGGGAATCGGGATAACGTACAATCAGCAGATTCAGAACATCGTGAAGTTCAGAACAAAAGGAGGGAGAAGGAGCTGGGGATCGATAACATGCACACAAAATATAGTCACGACAGGAAAAAATGATTCGCACACATACTATTTCTAAGGATGACCTGATCGGAACCACAGAGGAATTAAACGCTTCATTGACAGCAACGAGCACGCCCCCACCGATACGGACGTCATGGTCATAACGATATGTTCTGTACGCCTTATCGCAGTCAAATATTTCACTACGTTTTCACTACTTTTATGTTCTGGGCAGACTTTGCACCTCCCTTCTCTTAGGTGACTATGGGGCCTGGTTGCCCCCTTCCCCGACCCCTTTTGCACACGCCTATGACAATGCACTCACTAAACATAGCTCTACACACTTCGCAGCAGTCATCATCGCTATTCGTACGAACGGATCCAACGCGGCCAACATGAGTTGTGTCAAACTACACATGGTTGGTACTCTTGCCTCCATGCTCGCTGGCTGAAGAGAAATTGAGACGAATAAGTAGAATCTGATTTTTAAAAGTTATGCAATTTTTTCCATAATCAGGCCTACTCTGCTTTTCGGGCGAAGGCACTTCAATCTTGTTTCGATGCAGCGAAAGTTCGCTCGTTCTACCAGTGGATGACAGCGCTCCTACTCCCTCCTAAGGAGGATTAAAAAAATTGCTGGAGTGGAAATCATTGCCTAGGAATGAAGCCCTGCCTCTGGCAAGATGGCGGCTGCGGGGGCCATCTTACTAGCGGCATGATAAAGTATCACCGTTCAGCAATTAAGAACGTAGCGTTTCCTTTGCAGGCCCAATAAGTGTAATGTGGAAACTTTTTCGGGTAGTATAGTGCTCCAAGTGTGCCTTCGTGTTACTAGTTTTCCTTAGTAAGTTTTCCTTTGCCTCCGATTGGAGGCAAAGTACTTGGGAAATTCAGTCACCTATACTCGTTTCTGTGTGTTATCTCATCGGGAACAACTGTCTCTTAATATAAAACTAACGTACAATTTGCACTAACATATCAAAGCACTTGATCTCTAAGTGGGCACTGTAAGAAAAGAGCATGTTTCCGCCATCTTGGCAGTTGCAAAAGATGGCTCCACTTCTGCTGCCAAGGCATTAAGGAAGCTTCCACTCCGAAGAGGGGTTCTCAGTGTACCTGTTCTCCCATTGGAATCCACCATAAGACTTTTTACACTGTAAAAAGCTTTTGTGGTAGCTTTTCCATTTTGCGCGACAAATGGAGAGACCAAGCTTATCAGCTGTCGATGCTACTCGAGTATCTCATTTTTCAACCTGTTCGTGCGAAATGTCAACTGGGATACCTTTCTTTTTTTTTGTCTTTAACAGCCCAGGAGTTTAATTATTGACTACCAAGTCAAATTCAGATGAGTTTGGTTATTTGCATAAATAACATTGCAGTATACCTGAGAACTAATGCACCATATTGTCTGCTTTATGCATTTTGAGAGATATGGTTTACAAATGATATTTGTTTCTGGCATACCGAGTTTGTGGGCTAGTAAATTCATGCTTCATTTATTACCATTTTTGTCTTGCCTTTTTGTAATTCCTTGAAAAAAGGTTTCGGGGCATTAGTAAAAAAAATGCTGTCAGCAGTTTGTATGACTGATCATGCCCTTTTTAGATGCCAGAAATCTCAGTAAATATCATTCATGATAATTTAAATCATTTTTTATTTCATTGTACCAATTCTATGAGATAATCTTGAGTATGGGTAGCTTATTTTTTACTCAACTTTTTTTACTGGTGTCTTTCTTACGTGAAGTTTTTTCTTTTTATTTTATTCCAACCACAGCAACAGAGTTTTATGGAGGCCTTGACCGCTGAAAAGGGCATCACTCACTTTGTGCTCTCCTACTGTGATAAGCACGAAATGGGCTCGGCACAAAACTTTGGGGCATTGGTGAGCTTTCTATGGTGTCTTTCTTTTCGCCCACTTTTCACCACTCCCTTCAAAAAATCGATGCACATTCATTTTCTGGAGCTGCAATATTTAGATTATCTGTGTCACATGCTGGTTGTCAACACCACTGCTTAGTATAAGGATTGCTATTGTATGGGTTTGTTTTTTGTGTTACGAAGATAAGTACATAACTCAAATGGTTGCTACTCATGTGATCTGTCCTGTCTGACTAATGTTACGGATCAATGAGCTGTTTTGTTACACATCATTTGTTACATACATTGCCACAGCTACAAGTGGCACTCGCTAATACACCTGGGATATCATCATCATCATCATCAGCCTGACTACGTCCACTGCAGGACAAAGGCCTCTCCCATGTTCCGCCAATTAACCCGGTCCTGTGCTTGCTGCTGCCAATTTATACCCGCAAGCTTCTTAATCTCGTCTGCCCACCTAACCTTCTGTCTCCCCCTAACCTGCTTCCCTTTTCTGGGAATCCAGTTAGTTACCCTTAATGACCAGCGGTTATCCTGTCTACGCGCTACATGCCCGGCCCATGTCCATTTCCTCTTCTTTATTTCAACTATGATATCCTTAACCCCCGTTTGTCCCCTAATCCACTCTGCTCTCTTCTTGTCTCTTAAGGTTACACCTACCATTTTTCTTTCCATTGCTCGCTGCGTCGTCCTCAATTTAAGCTGAACCCTCTTTGTAAGTCTCCAGGTTTCTGCTCCGTAGCTAAGTATATAACACCTGGGATAGTATATAACACTAGTATATAGGATAGTATATAGTGTAACACCTGGGATAGTATATAACACCTGGGATAATGTGGGCACAAATACAACAAAGTGGATGGGCGAGCAGTCAGCTCTGTAGTTTGATTGGTAAAGCATTGGATCTGAAACTCATTAAGTTTTAGGTTTGGCCCTCGCCATCAGCAAGTTGTTTGCTGTATACTTAAATTCATTTTCATTTATGCAATAATTACTATACTGAACTTATGAGCCACAAATAATGCCTCCTGTGTCTTTCTTGAATTCATTCAGTTGCTTTGAACAAAAAAATAAGCCCTTGATTCATTCGCTTTTTTAGATTCATTTTGTTGTATTGTGTTCTATTGCTGATACTTAGCCTTTTCTGCAGTAATCTCTTATCAAGTTGGTAGTAGGGGTGTGCTGATATTTGAAGTTTCGAACAATTTTTCAACGGTGTTTGCTGTTCGATTTAATTCACATTAGAATTTTACTATTCAATCTATTTGAACTTCCTTAAAAGAAATGCAGTCAACATCCTATTGGCCTAAAGTGCTTATTTGGGCTGGTTGGTACATGATCAGCAAAGTGAAAAAACAACGCGTAACACAACACAGGACAGTGACAGATCAGCGTTTCGTCCATCTCTGTCACTGTCCTGTGTTGCACGCTGTTTTTTCGCTTCGTTTATACTATTAGCAGTGGCCCCTTTAAATTTTCAATATGCTTCACCCCATCACACTCTCACAATCTAGCAAATCTGCCTTTTAGGTGCTGCTACAGTAGCATATATGTTGAATCGAGAAAACGATGGTTCCAACATGAAGATGTTAGATGTGGCAGAGGTGCGGGCTCGATTAATGCTGTTCACACCTGAAGTTTGGAAGAAAATCGGAAAAATCAAATGCTGGGAATTTTCAGCATCTAAAATAGCTGGTGTTCTTATGTATTGACGTCTACAAGGCAGATTTGGAACTCCAGACTCGAAGGGAGCACATCCTTGTCTGCCAAAATCAATTAGGCCTCCACAGAAGTTGAAAGTGGAGGAGAGGCTGGGGAATCAGCATCTTTGCCTTCATGTGTAAAGTGTTGAATGGTGCTGAAGTTCTGCTTTTCCCACAGCTCTAGTTTATAAAATGCTTGATATGAATAAATTAAGGAATCAGTCAGTCGATCAACTTGCACTTCAATTCGTGCTAGTGAATGGTATTTATATATTTGTTGGAAATCAGCAGCAGTCACCACTGTGTGGTGCTTTGTGTGTTACGAGTGTTCCAACCTGGTGATAAGGAATGGAAAATATACATGGATTTAGTTCCATCTCTTAGGCAGTATGATAAAAAACATCGTGGCTATATTTTGTGTGCATTTGAACCTCTTTATAAAGGCACCGATGTAACAGACAAATGGGTGTGAGAGATGCAGTTTGTCCACATCGAAATAGGGGTTGATAAGGAAATGCATAGTACTTGCACCCTGCTTATGAGAGAGACCTTATATGAAAGACGAGTTTTTGCCCAGTGCATGTCTTTTATAAAGGAGTTTAATTGTATCAGTTTTCATGATTAGCCTTGACATTGTGTGTATAACTCTGAATTACTTAGCCTCGATGTTGTGAATGAAGGGAGTAGAAAGTGGTAATACAGTGACGTGCAGACCTGGCATTTCAAGGGCATACCTCATATTGATACATGGTACAAACATTTGATTTATCATGCACGAAGTAAAAACAAATTGTAAAGCAGTGTGTAATGCGTAAGCATTGTATCTATGCTGTCACTGGAGGAATTGAATCGGATAGGGTAGGTGAGCAGCGTCTGGGGGGCTCAGACCAGTTCTAGTCAATTTTAATGTTTCATTTCTCTCACGCACATATCAGGTTAATTCACCCGTGGGTGCACTTGACGTTCTTTTTTTTTCTTCTTGACATTCATTTATTTTGTGCGTCCCCTCCTTCTTGCAGAGCTTCAATGCAAAGATTCCGAACGGAACACTTTTTACTCCTGTCTATATGCCCACCTACTTTTCTGTTTACGTGTCCAACATCAGAGTCGGGGAAAGCGAGTGGCCGGGCCTCTGCAGCGAGGTAAGTTGCTTACGTCTCTCGTGCATATAAATTAAGCAAGCAGAAACTCGGCAATAGAGGAACACTGTGCTAGTCACTGTGGGTTGACCACACTCCACTGTAGTGCAAAAGGACCGAAGCGCAAGTACCAGAGTGGCACGCGGGCAATGGTGGTGGTGAAGACATGTTATTTTCAATCTACAGTGACAGCCTGTTGATGAGCAGGTTGATGTGGTGTAACGTGGTGGAAAGCTTGTGGCTTTCGGCTATTTTAAATGAGTGCAGCCCGCTGCATGCAGTTGCGCAGCTCAGTCTGAGCTGTACACTGCATTCTCCCATCATTCTACATTAGAGAGTTGCCACACAGGATGTGGCGCAAGTCTTCTCGCTTCTCTGTAGTAGAGTGTGCATTTGGGGGAAAAAAGTTTGGGGTTGGCAAGAGTCTGTGAACGGGGGATAAAAAGGCTGTGAGACAGGCACTCACTGCACAATTGCTACCGTCTGGCCCAACATAGGGTTTGTCATCTCGTTCAATGGACAAGTTACCAATTCTTCACAATTTCTGTGATCTAAGCAACCTATAATTTAGAACCGGGACATGAGTTGGCACTGCAGTTTATATAGGCTCAGCCTAAGGAAATATCTGTTGAAGATAATTGGTTTCTTTGCAAGCTCTCTCACTTTCTAGTTACCTGTGATTACAGATGTGTCCACCTGCCATACATTTTCTTTGAGGAACTTCGGTCGTATTATGTTCGAGTTCACAGCTTTGTCCACTTTTTTTTTTTAATTGAACATGCTGCAGGCTCAATTGGCCCTTGCAGGAGTAGTTACAAAAATAAACATTCGAAAGAAAAAAAATGACAATCATAAACAGAAATGTATAACTTGCACTTCTGTAACAGAACATTCTACCGTAGTGTAATTCATGACACTGGCATGTAAATTGTTAATTGTTCCACTGAGAAATTGCTGAGAGGAAGAGAGAATATTGGTGTGCGTTAACGGGGCTTCAAGGTTACTTGATTCTATTAATGTGGTATGTTCTCAATGAGTGTAGGAAAGGATGAGGTTAATAACTTGAGTTTGGAATTTTGAAATAATTGTGGTACAAACGATAAATGAATTTAGGCTTGGAAACTATTCTTTGATGTGAAAGTTGTTCAAGGTCAGAGACATTGCATTGTCTAGAGTACGCAGGCTATATGAATCTGGCAGCTATTTTTTGTATGCGTTCAATTTTCTCAGTTAAGTGTTTTTGGTAAGGGCTCCAGATTAAATCAGCATACTCTAAAGAGGGTCTGAGTATTTTCGTAGGCATTTAATTTCACATGTGATGAGGTGTTAGTGGGTTCCTTCATAAGAAAGATAGTTTGCATTTGGCGGCCTGACAGATGGAGGAGATGTGAAGTTTTCAATTGAGATTAGACGTGAGGATAAGACCCAAGTATTTTACCTCATGGCATTTTTCGAGAGTGGTGTTACCATTAGTATAATGAAAATTGATCGGATCATTTTTATTGGTGAATGTAATAAACTTGGTTTTTGACTCGCTCTGTCTCATGCCCCATGTATTGCACTAAAAACAGATATATTGCAGTAGATTATGTAGCCGGATTTGACCCCTTGGATGACGTACTATTGTATATACTGCAGAGTCGTCAGCAACAAGCCGCATTTGGGCCATGCTGTGAATACTGAACTGAATATCATTAATATACATAAGAAATAGAATAGGAGCAGCATGTTGAATTCGCAGCAGCATGTTGATTTCATAAAAGTGCTTATTTATTGATTTATCACAAATTTTGGATTGCAGAGTTGCTTACTGGCCCTTTAGGTTTATCACAGGGGTGAAGTAGTTACAACACCTGGCTACTGGCTCTAATGTCGCGTGTTTCATCCCGGCTGCACCAGTCACAATTCGATCCCGTATCTTCTGCAGTGTCGGTGCATGTTAATTAATACCAGACGGTTAAAATTTCTGGTGCCCAGCGCTATAATGTGCCTTGTAATGATATCACATGTGGTTTTGCCATGTTTAGCCCTTGAAGTCATTCTCTTGTCGTGATTATATATGTTTGCATGAATATAAAATGTGGAAAATACCCTACAAAACAGATCTCAAGCATGGCTTTCCAGCAGTAAAGTGACTACCCGCAACTTTTGACTGAACCAGTGAGTGCATAGTACTGTCCTGTCTGTCAGAAATGCTTTTGGTGGGTGCCACAATGAAAATGTCAATACAGCAAGATTCAATGTTTTCATGATGCAAAAAAGTTACTGCATTGCCGCCCACCGCATCAGTGCTTATAAGCGCTGATGCAGTGGAGGGCAATGTCCATCCCCCAAAACGGAACAAACACACCTCAGACCTGGTGTCTGTGTATTTTCTCATCAATGAGCTCTTTCTCTCGAGATGCAGTGAAGCGTTGGTGTAATGTGTTGGTGTACTTTCAGCTGAATGACGATCCTGCAATAGTTGACACCGGTGCCACCAACCTCTTGCTGCCAGAAGATGTCTTCCGCTGGGTGTTTGACATGCTTAACGAACAGGTCGGTACACTGACCTTTAGTTTACTAGATTGGCCAAGCAGCTCCTGATTTGAATTTCTAAGGAGCTGCTAAGTTCACACAGAAAAGCTAATGCTCAATAAAAAAAAATTGCAGATGCAAGCGTCCCTTATATGGACACTGAAACGAAATATCGAATCGACTTAGATTGTTAAATTTTACTCTGAGAACTCTTGTGTCCTTAATTTCCTCATGAAAGCATTATTAATAAAAAGAAAGGCCATGATATTTATATTTAACAAGTTTTCCCTCTTTATATTTCATGTAAGTAAGTCACATTGCCTTATTACAAGCATGGAGGCAAACAAGCTAGACTTGAATTTCTTCGTGAGCTTCGAAAAAAAAACTGGCTGCAACTCCATCCTTGTATTTGACACCTCTTGCCTGCAGGCCCTTCTGGCACCACCATGCCATCACCTTAACTCCATATTCAGCCCGCACTGACCTATTTAAGTATCCATGTTTTCCAAGAACCACTAGTGAATGGAATTGTGTTACCGATACATGTGATCAGACTGCGAAACAACATTATTCACCTTTATTGCTGTTTTGTCATTGCTGCTTCTTTCATATTTGTATTAACCCCCGTGCATGAACTATGAGTCTACAGTGTTTAATAAATATAATAGACGAGAAAATCGAGGTCACCCTGCCGTGGTGGTCTAGTGGCTAAGGCACTCGACTGCCGACCCACAATTAACGGTATCAAATCCCAACTGCTGCGGCTGCATTTTCGATAAAGGCAAATATGTTGTAGGCTCGTGTGCTCAGACTTGGGTGCACGTTAAAGAACCTCAGGTGGTTAAAATTTTCAGAGCCCTCCACTACGGCGTCTCTTATAATCATATGGTAGTTTGGGGATGTTAAACACCAGATAATATTATTATTATTGAGAAAATCGAGGACAAAGTTTCATTGTGAAGTTTCAGACCGAAATCTCCTTGTGTGATATCACGGATTTCAAGGTGTATTTTTCGCATGTTAATGACATTGGTTCAAGGGAATGTGCAGAGACGTTGTATGTTAAGCCTGTGGCCACCTTGGAGGACAATGTACTTCATTTCCACCGATAAGGAAGTACGTAGGATCTAGTAGACTTTGTCGAAAAATTATGACATCATGGCATTTTTGTTGTGGGAATTTCTAGCGTGCCTCGATGCGCGCACCCCCGCTTAGGGTGGAGTTCCTCTTTGAAGGGGTCGTGGCCGCCAAAACTGCAAAACTGGTTCCCTGAGAGAGCCGACGCCATTTTCTTGCTTTTCAATCGCACCGACTTTCCTGGTAGACACGGAAAACAGATTTCGTAACGCTGTCTCAGTGAAAAAGGCGAGGGTGCTGCATTCTGTAATGCACTATCAAAGCTAAACTGGCTTGAAAATGTTTTGTTTTTTAAAGGACTAAGAACGCAGCTCCTGTGGACTGTAAAAAATAAAGCGGGACAATTTTGAAAATATATATATATATAAAAAAGGCCCAAGACGTAAGACTACAATATTAAATGCGGTTCATCTGGCAGCGCTCGTATTGCTTGGTTTCTTTGTCCCGTGTCTTCCATTGTGCTGTAATCACCCTTGAAGTGAAATACCGAGTAGCTTGTACCCACACTTTGCTTCGGCGATGCTGTGCCTGATCATCATAAGTGCTCTGGGCCCAAAAATCTTCGGGCGCCCGTTTACAGCAGCGCTTTCATTGTGCGCTTGAACGATGCGAGATTCTGAATGAGTGGTACAGCGTGGAAGAGTCGAATGCACAGCGCGAGCCAAATTATCTGAAACTTCGAATACTGGTAATCCTAAATCGAATCAGATTATTCATATAAGTATATTTCTATACGAATTTGAAGCTCGAATATTCACAAACCCTTATTTGATATAATGTAATGAAGAACATGCTTTGAAAATATGACCAGTCTTTCTCAACCACGAAGCAGGATGATGATGCTTATTGCTACAAAGGCCTTCAATAGTAACATATGCACACTCATAGAAGTGTAAAGGGTAAATCTGAGAGTGCGAAACCACAAGTGGTTTGTTATGCTCGCATTTTGCGGCCTTGTTTCATATTAAGTCTCTTTATACGTTTGAATGTGCACGAAAATTGGTGTGCTATTTAAGACTTATTCCAGCTTATTTCTGTAATGAAGCAGTGCATGAAGGTGGAATAATTGAGACTAATTGCACCTCTATGTTATGCTTGAGTGTGGAAGGCTGCCTATATTCGTGCAAATCTCAGTTTGTTTGATCTTGTCGATCTACCAGAAAATTCTTATGAAGAAACTGACTATTCCGAGACTCGTTGAGGTGCTGACATGAACAGAATGCTGCATCATTTTACACTATCTTGAATGCTTCATACTAAAAAGCGTTTGCAACACAGTGTTGTTTTTTAAGTACAAAAATGCTCTTCATGACACTGGCGGCAATGAATATGCTTCTTTGGCAGTTCTCAAAGATACGTGAGTGATGGGCGAAACTTGATTTATCATCTGATCAGTGAAGTGATTCCCTCTCTAAAGAATTACCACGCGCACTCCCAAGAGCATTATTGAGCGGTGTACAAACAACGCACACATGGTCAAATCTCCACTACGCTCGCTGACAGAATTCCCTGGGAAGGTGTTATATGAAATTGTTGTAATCCTTTGTGCGTTACCCTTTGTTCTGATTACCTGATGTATGACTGATATAGTCGCATATCCGCCGCATTATAATTTGATTGACCGTAAGGATGCCAGGCATTCATGCTTAAATACACATCAGTTATTTACTTCCTTCTTATACTTCACTCAATTCCCGCTATGTCCATGCATAAGCACGACGACAGAACGCTAACGGTGATGGTGCGACTATGACGACGAGCAGTTGCTTGCCCGCAATGTCAACTATTGTAACTGAAAGATTAATATGAATTGTGAATTTCCGCTTGCTTGTCATCTACGATAGCAAAGAAATGAGTATATCCAAGCTAAAGTAGAACGCATGTCTCCATTGGAATTAGGAGCCACTGCTGTTGAGGCACGTCCCGCAGCCAACGTGCACCCAGCCGATGCAAGAAATTGGTGGCTCCACTAGTAAACGATGCTACTCTAGCAAAGAAATGAGTATATCCAAACTAAAGTAGAACATGTCTCCATTGGAATTAGGAGCCACTGCTGTTGAGGCACGTCCCGCAGCCAACGTGCACCCAGCCGATGAAAGAAATTGGTGGCTGCACTAGTAAACGATGCAGTTGTCATTGTCCTGTGAGGGCACTCGCATCAAGGCACCCTACGAATTTCAAGGTGGTGTCACCACCTGTGTTTTCTTTTTACACATTTTCTCACTTGGAAAGCGTATTCTTGTGGCAAGCATGGTGATTTTGGAATTATGAAAGCCGAATTTATTAAAATGAGAAAACTCATTTTTATTTTTAGTCTTCTTTTACTTGTCAGGATCGATGTATATACTCCGAAAAAATTACCATATCTGCCTTACACTGGGTGTCCCAGCTAACTTGTGTGAAAAGTAAAAAAATTATATTAGAGGCAGGTGAGTGAACTCAGTTGCATGTTGCTGACAGCCACTTAGCACACTACAGACAATATTAAATACGAAGCAGCTCTTTGACTAGCCTGTGTAACGCTGTCCATCCGTGTCTCCGTGCCAACGCGTCACACCGCATTCCCCCAGCCGCAGTTGTCAAAATGATGCCAAGTAGGTCAAGTCGCAGCTGCACGTTGATGTCACTCTCTCCCTCACCTGCAGCAGCTGCCGGCTCCTCCAAAAATACCTGGGTGGTGTTGCTCCTTCACCCGCTCTCAACACACTTCTCTCTCGCTTCACTCTCTCCAGTGGCCACACACAACGCTCAGAGTGGAAACACTCGACAGCTTTAGTTGCACGTACGCGGCAGCCGTACGGACACAGCCTGCCAACCATTCACAATGAGAGGCTGTGTCCGTATGGTAGATGCGGACGCACAACTAAATCTGTCTACTCTTTCGGCTCGTTTATGTGCGATGAAACTTGCACGAAACCCAACCCGCCTCCCGTGTCATTGCAATTCAAAGGAATGTTAACTCGAGTAAAGGCTACACAGTTTCCCTTTCAACCGTTCTTCCAGCACCCGCATCGACGCCCGTTTCAGGCGGGTCAACGACGTACGCACCGCTACTGCAGCTTCACATCCTATCACAGTTCCCTTCAGGGAGATGGTTTATAATTTTGTTTTGTAGTTAATCAATTTGTTAATAAGGATTATTTAACTAATTTGCTGATATTGATATTAAAGCAAGAAGTGGGATTTGCAAACTTCAAGAGGTTCTTTGGAAACCTTCACTGCATTATTTGTGATAAAAAAAGTCTTGCGTGTACCATTTTTTTTAAGTTGCATAGAAAGCCAGCGGAATAAAAAAAAATGTGACTAGTGCATTCGCACGCCATAATCGTGCTACTCTCAGTCGTGGTTTAAACAAACAAAATGACCTGCAGCTGCCTCTCACCGGCTCCGTCCCAGCGGTAAGCCTATAAGTTGATGGTGGTTTCTTGGCCGGTTTGTGCGCCTGGTGATGAAAGCTGTAGTGAGTGCAGGCAAAAAAACCACCGCCACCTGATCAGCTTACCGATGCAACGAACGCTGATACCTTCAGGTAGTATGCGAGAGATTAATGCTCAGCGGCCAGCTTGTAATGAGATCACACGCTACGTAAAGCCAACTGGCAGAAAAAAATGCTTTCCACACTCGCCGTCAAGTGGCAACGCTGACTGACACTCTCATGCTCTAATGCACACATATACCCCATCGAGTGGATGGAGGGATAGCCATCGTGGTAGCTCAGTTGGTAGAGCATCGGACGCGTTATTCGAAGGCCGCAGGTTCGGTCCCTGTTCACCACAAGCTATCTTTTCGTCCACTTTTCTTTCTTCACATTTAGGTGCATTACAATTACTTTCAATGACATCTTGTATACTTTCCTTGGCATCACTGTCCATTAGTTCTCACTTACAAAGCAATGAGGTATTTGGATGCCCTTTTTTGTTTTATTGTGCAATTATTAACAATGTTTTCTACCATTAACTGCCATAGATACCTACACCTAGTGGCAGTTATTTTTTATGCTGCCCACGCGAAGTGCTGTGCCGTTCGGGCTTTTAAGTATTTTGAATAAATAACAATGGGTAAATTATTCTAGCTCAGTTCTTATAGTGATGTATTCATGTGCTTGCAGGGCAAGTACAACCTTTCCTCGGACATCACCACTGTTTACTGCTTTGAAGATGGGTTCGTGGTCAACGATTTCCCCATCCTGGAAGTGCTCATGCCGGATGCGCAAGGCAATATTTTCACACTGAAGATCCCGCCATCTGTAAGTTGGTTTTCGAATTTTCATCACTGTTGTAACTCAGTTGTAATGTATGTTCTAATGCAGTTCTAATGTTCTTCACTGCAAAATCCCCCTTTTTTATTTTTGCTGGTTAAAAGGTACCGTGCCACTGATGCCACTGATCTTTTCATGATGACGGTGGCAGTGCTGCTGGCTGTGACAAAGGCTGCTGGCAGTACAATGATTGCGTTTGGAGTTACACATTGAAGTGTCTCGTTATAGAAAACGAGCAATGTTTCAACGACTGATTTTCTTCAAGACACAGTTGATTTTCTCCATGATGATACAGTTGACTTAATAAGCTTTAACGCAATATTGTTCATGATGTGGTGAAGAAGGCTTATATTGAAAATGAGTAATGGTGTTCTGGTGAAGCCTACTACAGTGGGCCCAGACATCTTAAAAGGGTAGAAACTTGAACCTGTTGGCATGAATTCATCGTAAAGAACAGCACGGGTATACGAGAGAAGAAAGACAATAGAGCAGAGCGCTGGCTAGCAACATGATCGTTTATCTCGTGTGAACAAATATATACGCCTTAGAAACATATCTCGAAGCAACGTGCTCTGAGACATGTTCTGTGCAAGATGGAAGCTATATATGAGATACCGACGTCTTTCAGTGGCCACTACATTGGTCAAACGAGTTGCTGCACGAACGACCGGCTTTTAGTTAGAGAACAAGAACAATCTGAAGGACAAAACAAGAAGCAATCTGACAATTTACTGTGCGGATTGTGGTTGCACTCCAAATTTTAAACAGACCCGCATCTTACAAAGATATCGCGATTACAGTGCTCGGGAGATCTATGAAGCGTTGAAGATGCATTCCATTGGGCCATCATGTGTAAGCGCCACCGACATTGACAAAGGCATTAATTATCTTCGTGATCGAACTTTGCAGTTTCATTGACTAGTTGAAATGCATGTGCAGTGCTTCCCTCTCCTTCATTTGCCTTCTTTCTCTTTTCTAAGGCATATATACTTGTTCACATGAAATAAACGCTCATGCTGTTTGTTAGCGCTTTCTCCTGGACACAGCTGTACATCGCCTAGTTTTGCAGCAGCCCAGATTTTGCGACGAGTTGGTTGTTTCCCGACAGAATCCCCTTATAAATGCCGTATTTACTGGCATAATAAATGCACTCGCATAATAAACGCACCCCCAACTTCAGTCGTCAAAATTTGGAATTCTTTCATCTCCGCATAATAATGCACCCCCTGAATTCATCCGCTGCAGTCCCGCTAACCGACACATGGCGCCTTCTTGCCCGTTCGATCTCTTCCGTTTTCTATTTATTAATTATGTCAACCCTCCTCGGCCAACACAGCTCGTTCCCTCGTCCCGTTCCCCCCCCCCCTTTGCCCGCTGCTGCACGCCGTATTCTTTTTTTTCCCATCTGAAAGTAGCACGTCCCCATCTTCTTTAATTGTCTATGTGCCACAGGGGGTTCATGAACGGTGCGAGTTTAGAGACATCACAGATGATAAGCATACAGCAAGCGAAGGTCACGAAACTGCTTGCGTGAACCGACAGTTGCTTCCTGCAAATATGAAACATTAAGGACCAGCCACGTGCCTGCAAATTTAAAGCGACCAGGACAATAGAGAGTTTTCAAACTTTTGGGGCCCCAAAGAAATAGCGTCAAGGCCACTGCGCATATGCAAGACTCAAACTGCGTTTGGGTTTCGGGTTGGGGACGGTATTTCTCGAATTCAGCGGGAACCCCGAAGCCTGCCCCAAAAGTTTTGGATCAGACAAATGTGACGGCACCCACTTAAGTGCGGCTCTCGGCCAAGACAAGAGTGACATAGAATAGGGGGAGTGTCCAAATCATTGCAGACACTATTCGAAAACTTATCGCTTCAGCGTGACCCAAAACGTCCATAAGCAAAGGGCTTTGGGGCCCCTATTCGAAAACTCCCTAATATTTGCTGTTGCCATGGCAGTTGCGAAGGGCCATTCGTCGTCTTTGTGTCACAGGTTTATGGAAAACCAGAAAAAAAAAAAAAAACTAAGTATCGCTTGTCGCCTGGCCCTGCCGTGGTGGTCTCGCTAGCACACCTGGGATAATGTGTGTACAAATAGAACAAAGTGGATGGGTGAGCAGTCAGCTCTGTAGTTTGATTGATAAAGCATTGGATGTGAAACTCGTAAGTTTTAGGTTTGTTTTTTGCCATCAGCAAGTTGTTTGCTTTACACTTCAATTCATTTTCACTTATGTAATAATTACTACGCTGACCAGCAGGTCGCGGGATCGAATCCCGGCTGTGGCGGCTGCATTGGCGATGGAGGCAGAAATGCAGTAGGCCCGTGTGCTCAGGTTCGGGTGCACGTTAAAGAACCCCAGGTGGTCAAAATTTCCGGAGCCCTCCACTACAGCGTCTCACATATCAGCTTGTCGCCTAGAAAAGATACAATACACCTTTTTTTACACTACGGCATTTTTTGCGCATACCGAAAAAGTTTTCATAAAGTTTGCCCCTCATAATAAACGCATGCCCAAGTTTGCTTTGATTTTTTGAGGAAAAAGTGCATTCATTATGTGAGTGAGTAGCTATGGTAATTTATTATAAATCCTAATTATATGTTAATATTTTGCGCAGACCTAGCATTTCACAACAACAAAAAAACTTCTTTTTTTTTTTTACTAGACTCCAACGTCTACCAAATATTAAAAAAAAGGGGGGGGAAGTGTTACATAGATTTACGTTGCCAATGTTTCTAAATTACAACTCTTCTAGACTTTTTTTTTCCTCGACACATTGTTGTTATAAGTTTTTCCTGTTGTTTTCTGACTTTTCTTGCATTGGAAAATGTAATATCAAATGCATATATATGTACCCACTCCTGCCTACGACTTCGCTTAGAAGTTGGCAGTATTGACTAAATAAATCAATAAATAAATATTTGTGCATACAAAAGAAACTTGTGCACCCTTAGATTGGCGATCGGTAAAGAAGAAAGAGTGAAGTGAGTATCAGATGACAAGCCTAGTGCGCCATGCTTAGTTGTGCAGAACCACCAGAGCATCAAATATACACAGCTTATGCATTGCTCGAAAAATGCTCGTTTTCGTTGTGTTAAATGAACAGGCCGCTTGCCTGCATACAGCTGGTCAGACATTAACTACCCGTGCTCTTATTTTTTCATATATATGACAGCATTGCCTGGTCCTCTCTAAGTCGTATAATCTGAGTTACAAAGTCCGTGAGGATGTTCACTATTGGAATTAGGACCGTCACACTACTTCATCCCAAAAAACTATGGTATTCCCAAAGTGGCATCTCTTTACACCCACACTGACTGAGGTCCATGTCGTTGCAATTCCACGAACTGGCAGATGTCATGCCCACAAAGTGTTCTCTTCATCGCTATCATCATGCAGGTCTACTTTCAAGAGGTCACATTAAAGCGTGGTGACCACGGTTGCTACAAGCTTGCAGTGGCCGATTCACCATCAGGTAAGTACTTTGGTGGTCCCAGTGCTTCGGCTGCTATGTCTCAGCTGCACCTCTAATGGTGCCGGTGCTCCACCATGAGCAATAATTACCGGTGTGTCTTTTTTTTCAGGCATTATGATCGGTTTTGCCATCATCCGAGGGCTCACCACCGTGTTCGATTTGGGCAACAAGCGTGTCGGATTCGCTGCCCTTCATTGCAATGCAAATGACGTGATAGTCGAGTATGCAGAGAAGGAACATGCTGGTAACTTCTTTTGCTGTTTGCGTTTTTACACAACTGGCTTTTGTCAATGTGGGAGCTTGCCAAATACGGCAAAGCAATTTTGTATTAAAAAGAAAAAGAATACTGTACTTCTTTCCTCCGCTTGGTGGGATTCTGCTGATTTCCCACTGTCTATCATTTTTTTAGGAATATGGTTCACTGCAGAGATTGTCTCTGCACATACCACAGAAAAGGGTAAACATTGAAGCTGAAGTGTGTCAATTAGTTATTCATAAACAATTATTGGTCTATTCTAACCTGAAAACTCAACAAAATACCACGTGTGGAAGCTGCTTTGAAATTTTGTGATTGTTTAAAAGAGAATCTTACAAAACAGATTTTGTGTTTTATTATTGTCACTAATCAGTGCAGAAAGTTGGGCAAATTTGTAAATGTTTATTGGTATAGTACTTGAACTGCACGGTGATACGATACACGAAGAGAGGCTGCGCTTGTTTGTCTAAGCTTCTTTAAGTATCGTCTCACCACACAGTTTGAATATATATTGCCACTAATAACAAATGCTGTTCTACCAAATCATGTGCGAAAGTGAGTACATATAGAAGTTGAGACTATGTTCGTATTGTATTTAGTGTTGTCCTTGTGTGATATCTTTTGCTATCAAATCACGTGCTCTTACCATTTTCAACAAAAACATCAATTTGGTGTCGGACATGTAGTAGATGTATTGAAAAGGTATGCGTAGGATCTGGAAAGCAGTGTCTAAGCAATCCTCAGGCCCTCTGTCACACTTCTACAGTGGTACAGAAATTAAGTACTACCACCATGCTTCGCAATAAGTCTGAAGCAAAGCATATGATTTGAGGCATTGGTACAATTTGTGACATAGATTATGAACTGGAAGTGAGCAAGGTGATATTTACTGAGCACAAATGTTCTTGGAGAGAACAGCGGTCAGACAGTTAAACTTACTTGCATAGCTGCGTCCAACCCTGTCAGATCTGGGTAGGACCATGTCATTCTAGCAGCAAGACGACCTAGTTAGACCGTAAGTTTTCTCAAACAGGTGTCCCGCTGTTTTGGCAGCAGCAAGTCTCTTGTAACAATACTGATTGTTGGCCTAGTTGGTACTTGCTTACTGACATGATTTGGCCGCAAATAATACACACACAAAGTAAAGAAACACTCAACGCTTGTGCTTGTCGTTGAGTGTTTCTTTACTTTGTATGTGTATTATTTGTGGCCAAATCATGTCAGTAAGCAAATCTCTTGCTGCTTATAACCGTCCTGGTGAGGTGTACCTTGTTGGCAAGCGGTTTCTTTCTGTCAAAACAATACTTTATAATTATGGAATGAAAACCACTGGCAGTTGTTGTTCATATTTAATAGATAAACAAGGAAGTTGAAAACAGAATTGGTAAACCTTGCCGGCAAGACATTTTTAAAAGCTAACTAAAAGATAAGGAAAACTTTCCTGATGTCATTCAACAAAGATGATACGAAGTCCTAAAGACCAGCGGTGGGAAGAGTTGAGAGTTGTTCATTTCCTGCGCTAGAGACATGCGAGACTCGCTAGTGCACTTCTCCACCTTTCTTGTTTGACCTAAGGCATAGTACATTGCTTAAACCTAGGATCAAGAGCTAGTCCAGGTGTTAACATAAGGGTCGGCTGCATCATCGGTTCTAGCTTTAGCTTTTTACACGTTCTAAGAATTCATTCTGCATACCTTGTTTTCAGTATTGCTACTAGAGCAGCAGCAGGGTGGCAGCCATTTTGATTAGAGAAAGTTAGGCAAGTGGGAAGCCTTCTTATGGAATTTCGACACTGTTCTCAGGCCATTTTCACTGAGTATTTGTACAACAGTACCTACAGTAGTGAGTGTTTTCGTCCGAAATCAACTTGAATTGTTGCATTTTTTTATTTGCACTGAAATGGTGTGTTATAATGGATAAATGTTGAATATATGTATGTATGCTGATTGCTGTTTTACTGCTTGCAAGAGAGGGCCTTTGGGCATTCAAGCTGTCTAGCGCAGCTTTTCTCTGGAAGAACACTCAATAATTTTGTTGCACTAAGGTGAAAACATTTCTCTTTCTGAATTTGACTTCGCTCTCTCGAGCAGAAGCCTTTTTCAGCTAGTCATCATGTTTATTTTTACTCTAGCAACATGTCAGCTATCAGCTGACATAATGACAACATTGCCTTCACTAAACCTTTGTCATGTAACTAAGCTAATTCGTGTTTCATATTGTTTGTTTATTATGAACCAATGGTCATCTCTTCCAGGTCACTCGTGCGTCTGGGAGCTCCAAGCCATGGGCTCGAAGACGTGGACCGTTTTCATTTACATCATCGTCTTCATTTGTCTCATGTGTGCCTTGCCAGTCGTCATCGTGGGACTGTTCTGGCTCAAACGTAGGGTTCGTCTCTGCAGATCCAGGCAATCATCCGACGGTGTCGGACTCATCAACATTTAGCCGCAATACATTCAGTACATTTCCGTTTAGCTTTTTCTCTTTTTTTTTATGAGCGCTTAATCTTGTCCGGCCAGTGCCAAGCTTTTATTGTTTGCGAATTGCGCTTTTACATCTTTTTACTCTTTCTACACCATGATTTGTTGTAGCTGCTTTTAACCTTAATTTTTACCCGAATGTATTTTTCGAGCATTTACACTGTAACTAAGAATTCATTTACACTGCAATAAAGCTGATCTGTTACATACTGTGTTGTGCATTTTGTGCACTATATGTACAGCACGAACCCTCTAGTATAGTATATTTCGTGGAATGGCAAAAAAAATATAAATTGCCAGGAAATATAAACTTACAGGTATAGCTAACAATGACCAATTTGTGGTGATGTGTACGATTGCACAGTAAGATGAGGCTTTCAAGATCCTATTTAGTGAATAGGATTTTATGAACATGGCAGAGATGCTCATTAGTACCTCTGGAAGTTGAGATAGATTGTTCGGTTGTGAAGTCCGGTCTGCCAAGCCTTAGGCATAAATGCTGGGACTTTAGTTGCTGTGTGAATGGGGTACTTTCTCAATTAATATTATCCTGTGCACCAAAATCTCCATGTAGCTTGGCTGAATTCCCAGAACATGTGCTATCATGCGGCCTGCAGAGCTGACAAGATAGGGGTGGCCTGATCTGCACTCGATTTCGTTTGTGATGGCATCACCACGGCAGCAGGGGGTCTTTCCAGAGGGTCAATGATGGATCTCCCCGCCTGCCCTGAAATTGTGATGGAGGGGGTGTTTTCCGGAAAATAAGTCATGAGAATAAGTGTTTTTCTAAAACAGTCAACGTCTTCAGAGTGCCTGCCCCCCACCCTTCCCTGCCCGAAAAACATTTCTGCCAACGGGTCTGATACATGGAGACAATAAAAGCTTCATTGAATAAAACAATTTAATTATTTCACTCCAGTGGAGTTGCTGCAGAGTGGGTAGCAGTGGTGAATAAAACATAAATGAACTTGCTAAGCAAAAAACAGTGGGCTTAACATTCAAGGTAAAGATTAAGGAGCACAAAATGTATAGATGAATAAAGAATCCATGAATGGGGAACACTGGTATGAGGCTCCACTGGTTTGTAAGGCTTGGTCCAGAAAAGCCAGCCGGATCTCAAGTCTCTCGTCTATTGCCCATGCTTCTTATAAATAACTTGCATGTGATGTCACAGACAGGTTTTCGGCGCTGGGAATCTAAAGATGGCTGGCACCATGACCTTTTATCGCATTTGAGAGTGCCAGTGCAAGGGATGACAGAAAGTCGTTCATTCCTCGTGTTCTTTTAGGCTTTCCCCGCTTCCTTCTGTTCGCTAGCCTCGCCAAGGGGAAACGCAAAGAATTGGAAGGGTTCCAGGTACTAATCAGATGTCACCATTTCTTGCACCGTGCAGTCGAGCAAGAGTTCACGAAACATCTCAACAAGCTGGTACCTGAAGATGGCGACCATAGTGACGTCAATGCAAGTTATGCATACCTATAGTGCTTACTTACAAGAGGTTTGTGCGTGATTAGGTGGTTGTTTAAACACCATCATGTAGAGCATACACAAATTTAGAGAATTCACTGCGTCACTACCGCTTACCCTGGTCTTGGGTGTATATTGAGTATATGTTGATGTCTATTGGCACTGTATTTTTTCTTAACTCCTGTCCTCCAACTCGTGACGTCGGTGTGCAGTGTGCGCTCATTGTTGCAGGCTTGTGCGCACCTGCCTTTTCAGGAGAAGATGCCACAGACTTCCGAAGTTGCAGACTGTGGCTATTCCTTTATCTTGCTTCCCACAAGTGGAGCCAGAGCTTGACACTACCCTCACCTTGCCCTCACTCTTCTCTTAATTTCGTTTTGCTGTGAAGCAGAGAAAGTTGTTCCCCATGCATTTCTGAGGAAATCCAAATTTTTTTTGCACTACTGCTGCATGTCTGCAGACCAGCAAGAAGGAAGATTTCTTCAGAAAGATGGGTACACTGGCTCTTATTCAAATTTCGAGTTGTTCCTGCTACCCACATATGCATATGTATGCTGCAGATGCAGTATTCCTTATCGCCACGTTGTCAGCAAAACAGTGCAATGCCCAAACTTGGGCCGGAGTGACGGAGCAGTCCCGTAACCCTGTGTTCCACGTTAGCCCACCCTGTAAAGAGCCCCCATCTAGGTCAAGTAGAATGCCGCTTGTACGTCCCTCACTTACGTATTTTTCTACATATAGTGGCATCTCTGGAATCTGGTCCCAGCGTAGCATCCACAGACACCCATGTATTCAATCCCCTTTTCAAACGTCGTTCCTGCAACATTCCTGCCCAATCACATTGTCAAATGTCGCTCTACTGAATGTGCCAAGGAGGTGCATCAATCAGTTTGATGGCGTGGACTGCTGAAAGACCGTCACAGTGCTCAAAAGGGTGGTCCAGGCCGAAAGGCCAGACTTCCATCAAAGACTTTTTGAAGCTATAAACTGATAACTAAGACTGTAAAGCAAGCCTACCTATTCCACATTGCTTAATTTCTAATCTTGCTTGAACCTCTGATCTCATGCACAAGACCGCATTGCCGAAAGTCAGACCAAGAATCATGACACCCTTTTCCAAATTCCTGTCACAGTATCTTACTTATTGCAATTCCACAGTGCCCTATTTTTTATCACCGTTGCATTCCTGTTTCCTTTGGTTGTTACATATATTTCGTGTTAGGTACTCGGTCCCATTGTTTATCCATATGCCCAGATATTTGTATTTCCCCGCATTATTTCTAATGTGACCTCCTGTATCATAAGCTCAAACGCTTTGCTACGGCGTCACGGTGGTGGCACCTGCCCGTTGCTTTGCGTTCTACATCTTATCACCTCCGAGACTGGCGCGCATCTTTCTCTGCGGGCTGCATGCCTTCGTTTTCGAAGATAACTGCCAGATGGCACTTGTGTCTAACGTGCCTACATGCGCTCGTTCGCCTCCGCCACACGCTCGAGGCACTCTAACACAGCGCCTGCAGAATAGCATTCACCGATTTTCTTGCGCAGAACATCAAATAAACGTTTTGTTCACTCTCTCCAGATGCAAGACTATAGTCTTTTGACGACATTTACAATGTAACATGTAGATTCGGGCCAATTTTTTTTCCCCTTTAAATAGTGAGGTTGAGGGCTGGTACTTTGCAGTGAAGGGTTTAATTTTCACTCGTGCCTTGACTTAGGCCACCAATCCAATAACCTTCTTCTAGTTAATTCTACCCGCTTAAGGTCTATTTTGCCCTCCCTGTCCCTAAACCCCAGTTCTCTAAAAAACTCTGCGCCATCATCCTGAACTATAGGGTGAAGCCCTTTACAGATAATTATCAAGTGTTCGGCAGTTTCCTCCTCCTCTCCACACGCACTGCATACCGTGTCCACCCCTTCGTATTTGGCCCGATATGTCTTGGTTTGCAATACTCCAGTCGTGGCCTCAAACAGTAAACAACTACCCCGAGTATTATCATAGATTCTTTCCTTGGCAATATCCTGCTTAAAAGTTCGATAGATATCTAGCGCGGACATCGTTCATGCCAATTCTCCACATATCGGTCTCAGCTTCCTTCATATTCTTCTTAACCGATAATTCTTTTTGGTTTGGCCCCCTGCTGTTTTCTAAGTACTTACCAGTCAATTTTCTCGTTCGCTTCCTCCATTTTGTATCGACATTCTTCATGTACAAGCAACTGAATACCTTTCTAGCCCAATGCTCCTCCCCCATTTCTCTCAATCGCCTCTCAGATTTTATCTTGCTGCTAGCTTCCCTGCCCTCAAATGATGTCCATCCCATATCCCCTTGTACTCCCTGATTTGGTGTATTCCCGTGAGCTCCTAAGGCAAGCCTACCTATTCCACGTTGCTTAATTTATAATCTTGCTTGAACTTCTGATCTCATACACAAGACCGCATTGCCGAACGTCAGACCAGGAACCATGACACCTTTCCATATTCCTCTCACAACATCATACCTATTGTTACGCATGCCTGGGAAGAAAACGAAGATGGCTGAACATGCTGGCTGCCCCAAGCTGGAGGAAGAAAGAAGAGGACGACACTGCGATCATCAACCTGTTGGCCACTCCGGCGCTTCTCTTCGCGACCAAAATAAACCGCCCCCTTCAGCCGTATACGTCCTGGTCCGCCTTGTGCGTAACAGATTGGTGGAAGCGTGCTGGGTAAGACAAGCCCAACGACAGAAGCTTCACTACCTGGACTACGCCGCAGCCACTGCCTTGCCTGACTCCCGCCTGCACCGATCGTAATGGCCCAAGATCAGTCATCTAACGCTTCAAGGCCAACTCCAATGGGTTCCGTGCCCTACTACCGAGTCCCGCCAACCTTTGGAGGAAAATCGAGAGAGGATGTCGACGCGTGGCTTGTCCAGTACAAGCGAGTCAGCAAGTCCAATGGCTGGGATGCCGCCGCTCAGCTCAGCAATGCGGTCTTTTGCCTTACGGATACTGCGCTCGTGTGGTACGAAAACCACGAGGACACACTGACGACGTGGGACGTTTTTGTTGCAGAGCTGAAAGCGTGTTTCGGCGACTCGAGCGTCAAAAGGAAGTGGGCAGAGCAGATATTGTCTCAACGCGCGCAGCTTCCAGGTGATACATGTACCACGTATATAGAGGATGTGCTGAAGCTCTGCAAGGTGGTCAATGATCACATGTCAGAAGACGACAAAGTAGGGCATTTGCTGAAAGGCATAGCCGAAGATGTCTATAATTTTCTCATCGGAAAAGAGCACCTGAGCTCGGTGTCCGACGTGATTCGGCATTGCCGAACTTTCGAACAGCTGAAAATGCGCAGGATTGCTCCAAAGTTCGGCCGGCTCACAAATGTTACAAAGGTTGCCAGCATCGACACGAGCACCTGCCCAGACCTGTCCTCGACGATTCGAGAGATTGTTTGCGAAGAACTTTTTCGCTATAGAAAACAGACGCATTCAGCAGTTGATCACCATTCTGTAAACGACCAACATTCGGTATATGTGTCACGTGAGGCTGTGACTGCGCCGCCGCCTTCTACGACCCCTTGGCAATCGATGGTTAGTGCAGCAGCTGTTGAGTACAGCGCACCCCCACAGCCAAGGAGAGCACCACGCTTGCCAGCTCCTCGCCATGACCGACGCCTCCAGCGTCTGCCTTCTTCGCGATGCCCGGTATATCCCTATGATATACGGAACGAACCGACCGACTACACCAGGGAAGACGATGTTCGATTCATCGTCGAACAAAAAGAGTTTCGACCTCTCACAGTTTGCTACTCCTGTGGTGTACCAGGACATATTTCGCGATTTCGCAACCATCGACGTGTAGCGCCACGGTATGGCTACCCACCACACTTTGCACGGCCTTCCGAACGACTTCGCGATGACCCGCGAGCAACGTACTATGGCCCACCACAACACTTCACACGATCGTCTGATCGACCGTACGACGACCCTAAGGCAACACACCTGCTGCCTCGCGACGACTACTGGACAGGCAGCTTCCGGAACCACTCCCCTACATCTGACAGGAGCTTGACGCCTCCACCGCCTCGTGTTCCCTGTTCTCCTTCACCACGGCGTCGCAACACGTCTCCTTTGTCACAGGAAAACTAGCAAGCGCGGCCGATGGAGGTGAGGTTGCCGGAGACGTGCTAATATCAGAAATACTTCCTGTGTTGATGCTCAAAAACAAAGTACGTGTTTTTGTTGACGATATGCCTGTGATGGCTTTGGTGGAGATGGGGGCAACCATTTCGGTCATGAGTGCGTGTTTTAAAGATACCTTTGGGCGGAAGGTTTTATTTAAGTGGAATCAAGCTTCGAAGTTTTGCGGAGTGAGTGGTGAGGCACTGCATCCTGTTAGTGTGTGTCAAGCTGACGTGTTTCTCGGAGGCTGCGTTATCCCAACGGAGTTCGTGATTATTCCGCAGGCGACACATGATGTTATTTTGGGTATGGACTTTTTGAGGGAGTGTGGTGCGACTCTCGACTGCCGCACAGGGACAATAGTCTTGAGTGATCACGTTCCGCCAGCACTCTTGGAAAACCCTGTGGATGGTGAGACGGCATTGTGTGTCTGTGGTGACCCTATCATACCACCGTTATCAACCGTTCGTGTACCTGTTGGTTGCAGCGACAGCTATTCCGCCAACTTTGATGCCAACGTAGAACCAGTGTACACCAACTGCACGAAAAAGAATGTGTTGATCCCACATTGTGTGGTGTCGATCAGACGTGGACGCGCTGGTTTATGGACTGTCAATTGCTCTACAGAACCCGTGATGTTACCAGATGGTCTAAAGTTAGCAGTCGTCAGTGAACAACACGAGGCCTTACTGGTGACCGAGCTTAGAGACGCGCCGGAAGAGCATCGTAGTCACAGTTTCGAAACAGCTCTTCTGTCAATGGTGAATAAGTCGCCGAGCACAAGTGAACGCCGAACATTGGTCAATGTACTATCGAAGCACGTCTCTGCATTCAACTTTGCACAGAAAGACAAAGCGCCCCTAATCCCTGCTTCTCGGACATATCACACTATCAACACGAGTTTGGCCAATCCGATTAGACAAAAGCCATACCGTGTTTCGCCATCTGAGCGGCGGATTATTAATGAGCAGGTGAACGAAATGATTGAAAACGGTATCATTCAAGAGTCGGTAAGTCCATGGGCAGCTCCAGTAATTCTCGTTAAAAAGAAAGACGGATCCTGGAGATTTTGCGTCGATTATCGCCGATTGAATGCTGTAACAAAAAAAGATGTGTACCCACTTCCACGTATTGATGATGCCATAGACTGTCTGCATTCGGCCTCTTACTTTTCCTCTGTAGACTTAAGATCGGGCTACTGGCAAATTCCCATGCATCCTGAAGATAAAGAAATAACAGCCTTTGTAACACCTGATGGCCTTTTTGAATTCAACATGATGCCATTTGGACTGTGCAACGCGCCGGCAACGTTCGAGCGATTTATGGACACTGTTCTTCGTGGCTTGAAGTGGAGCATTTGCATGTGCTATCTCGACGACGTCGTCATCTTTGGCCGCACCTTCAGCGAACACAATTCACGTCTGGATACTGTACTGACTTGCATAAGAAACGCTGGCCTTGTTCTTAAATCAAAGAAATGCCACTTCGGGGACCGACAAACCCTTGTTCTCGGACGCCTAGTCGATCAGGAGGGCATCCGTCCAGATCCCCAGAAGACAGCAGCCGTTGAAACGTTCAATGTGCCGCGCTCTGTGAAGGAGCTCCGCAGTTTTTCGGGGCCTTGCTCCTATTTTCGCAGCTTTATACCTAAATTTGCCGATGTCGCGTATCCGCTGACATGTTTGCTACGGAAGAATACTCCCTTCGAGTGTACTCCAGAGTGCGACTCCTCTTTTCGTCAACTGAAGTTCTTCCTGACGTCGCGGCCTGTTCTTCAACACTTCAACCGATCAGCTCCAACCGAACTGCAGACAGATGCCAGCGGCATAGGAATTGGTGCCGTCCTAGTTCAACGCTATGTTAACCACGAGCACGTGATTGCATATGCAAGTCGCTCCTTGAGTAGGCCCGAGCAGAATTACACTGTCACAGAACAAGAATGCCTCGCGGTAGTATTTGCGATTCAGCGGTTTCGGTCTTACCTATATGGACGCCCTTTTACAGTCGTCACCGACCACCACTCATTGTGTTGGCTCGTCAACCTTCGGGATCCTTGCGGCCGTCTAGCGCGCTGGGCACTTCGGCTCCAAGAGTATAACTTCATAGTCTCGTACAAAAGTGGTCGACGACACGCCGACGCAGATTGCCTTTCGCGCATGTCACTGAGCACTACAGAGTGTGACGCCGATGACCTCGATCACCTCGTAGCTTCTGTGTCACCAAAGTTTCCCGACCTCAGTACTTTCAAAGATGAACAGCGAAAGGACACCAGGCTATCATCGCTTTGCACAGCTCCTACGGCATGCCATTTCTGTGTACGCAACGGGCTCCTACATAAGAAGAACTTTTCCAGCACTGGCGCACGTTTCCTCCAGGTAGTGCCAGAAAGCCTTCGGACGGCGATTTTAGGTGTTATGCACGACGATCCTATGTCCGGACATTTAGGTTCTGCGCGGACGCTTTACCGTGCTAAGGAACGCTTTTATTGGCCAGGAATGCGACAGTCAGTCGAGGCGTATGTGGCCAGCTGCACACAGTGTCAACGCCACAAACCCCCATCTACTGCTCCGGCTGGTCTTTTACAGCCCTTGCCACCTCCAAGCACACCTTTCCAACAGGTTGGCATTGATCTCGTGTGCCCTTTTCCAAAGTCGGCTAAGTGCAATCGCTGGATAATTGTATGTGTCGATTACCTCACGCGCTATTGCGAGATGGCGGCCATACCAACCGCAACTGCCAGCGACGTCTCTGTGTTCCTGCTGCAGCACGTTATTCTTCAACATGGCCCAGCTCACGTGATCATCAGTGATCGTGGGCGACAATTGACGGCACATATAGTAGAAGAGCTGCTCCGATTGAGTGAGTCCCGCCTTCGTCACTCGTCGTCATACCATCCGCAAACAAATGGGCTCACGGAGCGCACCAACCAAACAATTGTAAACATGCTCTCTATGTATGTGGCATTCGACCACAAGAACTGGGATGACGTGCTACCATTTATAACGTACGCGTTCAACACCGCTAAGCACGAGACAACAGGCTATAGCCCCTTTTTCTTGATGTACGCTCGACCGCCACGGCACACACTCGACACAGTTTTGCCATTCTCGGCGCACGAGAACCTCTCAGTCACCGAAATCCTCTTCCTTGCAAAAGAGGCGTATCGTATTGCTCGTCTACGCACTTTGGCATCACAGGAAAAATCGAAGGTACGCTATGACGTCCACCACCGGCCTGTAACTTACCATCCAGGCGACTTAGTGTGGCTGTGGACTACGGTACAAAGACGCGGGTTATGCCGAAAGTTCTTGGCCACATACGACGGACCGTTTGTTGTTCTCAACAAAATCACGGAAGTCACATACACAATAGCTCGCCTCACGAGAAGTGGTAGAAGAGCCACTAAAACCCAAGCAGTCCATGTCGCTCGATTGAAGTTGTACACACCAAGGTGAATCAGTTACCCCGCCTGGCGGGCTTCGTCTGCGAGGGGAGGAATGTTACGCATGCCTGGGAAGAAAACGAAGATGGCTGAACATGCTGGCTGCCTCAAGCTGGAGGAAGAAAGAAGAGGACGACACTGCGATCATCAACCTGTTGGTCGCTCCGGCGCTTCTCTTCGCGACCAAAATAAACGGCCCCCTTCAGCCGTATACGTCCTGGTCCTCCTTGTGCGTAACACTATTATAATTCCACAGTGTCCTGTTTTTTATCACTGCTGTATTCCTGTTACCTTTAGTCGTCACGTATATTTCGTGTTCCCTTAGGTACTCGGTCCCATTGCTTAACCATACGCCCAGATATTTGTATTTATCTGTTATCTCTAGTGTGACCTCCTGCATCATAAGCTCACTATCTTCATTATCATTAAAAATTATGACTGCTGATTTTTCCTTACTGAATCTCAAATCTAACTTATCTCCCTCATTACCACAGACGTCTATCAACCCCTGCCAATCTTTTTTGTTGTCGGCCATTAGCACTATATCATTTGCGTACATCAATGCTGCTAGTGCCTAGGCACGAACGTGACAAGTCATTCCACAAAAGGAGACACAAACCCAAGGGTTGGTAGGACGAGGAAGTTAAGAGAGCCATAGCAAGATGTCAGAAAGTCTTGAGGGAACACAGAAATGCTAAGCAGCGGAGTGAACCGACAGATGATGTTGAAAGAAAATGGGATGTCTTAGTAAGCTGTAGAACAGAAGCATCCCTTCTGATCAATGAAAAGATTAGAAGAAAGGGGGTTCAGCAGCTGGCAGAAGTACATAAAAAGGATAGAAAGGCAGCTGCAAAATTTTCGAAGCATCTAAACTCCCTAAGAAATCAGACAAGCCTATACTACAGCTCAAGGGGCTATAAGCTAGAAGGGGACGATCGAAGCTATTGGATATATAAAAACAAGGATGACAGAAAAATTTCAACAATTAAACTAAGGAAGTGCCTTATGCACCTTAATAGACTAGGATGGATCAAGTGGTTCAGTGGCTCCATTTTCACAACAAAAGTGGGAAAAGGCTGAGAACAGGGTTCCTAGTACATCAACAGGCCATTACGGCATCTCAATTATGCTGATAAAGGAATTACATCCCTAGTCTAAGCAGACTTTGAGAGAAACAGCGAGCAAAACAATGATGGTGAAGTTTCTGATGGATGGAAACTTAGAAGAATGTGCAAGATCTATAAAGGAAAGGGGGAGAAAGCTGACATAAACAACTATCGTCCTATAACAGTGACATTAGTGATCTACAGGCTGGCGATGCAGATTATAAAGCAGGCATGGATAGAGGATGAGGGGGTGCTAGAGTAACTCCAGAAAGGGTTTCCGAAACACAGGAGGTTGGAAGACAATTTGTTGCAGTGCATCGAAATAGCAGAAAAGGAACACAGGCTCCTGTGGCTAGCATATTTGGATATCAAAGGAGCGTACGAGAGCGTGGTTCAAGAGGACTTGTGGGGAATACTGGACACACTAGGTGTGGAAGATGGAGTCACTAATCTTTTAAAGGATATCCATAAAAGTAACAAGGTAGTTATAAAGTGGGAAAAACAGGTATCCAAGCCCACAGAGATAAAAGGGGGCCTTATGCAGGCATGTCCTCTGTCACCCTTGTCATTCAAGATGTACCTACAAGGATTAGAGGCCAAATTAGAGGGGAGTGGGCTTGGCTTCAGCCTCTCTTTCTTTAAACAAGGAAAACTCATTTAACAGCAGCTGCGAAGCAAATGACTACGGCGGTGGTCAGATCTGCAATGCAGCAGAGGGTGCTAAGAATTTCTGGATCCGGACAGGCCGCCATTGGAACCTGAACTTGGCGACGTTTAACGCTAGAACCTAATCTAGTGAGGGAAGTCTAGCTGTACTATTCGAGGAGCTAGAGGGTGTTAAATGGGATATAATAGGGCTCAGTGAGGTTAGGAGGACAGATGAGGCCTATACGGTGCTACAGAATGGGCACGTCCTTTGCTATCGGGGCTTGGCAGACAGAAGAGAACTGGGAGTGGGGTTCCTAATTCCCAGAAACATAGCTGGCAACATAGAGGAATATTATAGCATTAATGAAAGGGGGTAATTATTGTAATTAAACTGAATAAAAGATACAAGATGAAGGTAGTACAGGCTTACGCGCCTACATCCAGCCATGATGACGCTTCAGTTGAAAGCTTCTATGAAGACGTGGAATCGGCAATGAGTAAGGTAAAAACACAGTATACTATAGTGATGGGCAACTTTAATGCAAAGGTAGGGAAGAAGCAGGCTGGAGACCAGGCAGTAGGAGATTATGGCATCGGCACTAGAAACGCCAGAGGAAAGCTACTAGTAGAACTCGCAGAACGCAATAATTTGCGGATTTTGAATACCTTCTACCGAAAACGAGAAAACCGCAAGTGGACATGGAGGAGCCCTAATGGCGAAAATAAGAACGAAATAGACTTTATAATGACTGCACACCCAGGAATCGTGCAGGATGTGGAAGTGGTTGGCAAGGGACGATGCAGTGACCATAGAATGGTACGGTCTCGAATTCGCCTAGACTTGAAGAAGGAACGACAGAAACTGATACGCAAGAAGCCAATCAATGAGCTAGCACTGAGAGGGAAAGTACAGGAATTCAGAGTGTCGCTGCAGAACAGGTACTTGGCTCTTAGTGAGGAAACCAACCTTAGCGTAGATACAATGAATGATAATCTGACGAGTATCATTACGGTGTGTGCAGCGGAAGTTGGAGGCAGGGTAGTTAGACAGGACACTGGCAAGCTTTCCCAGGAAACGAAGAACCTAATTAAGAAGCGTCAAATCATGAAAGTGTCAAGTACAACAGACGAAATAGAACTGGCAGAGCTTTCGAAGTTGATTAATAGACGTAAAGTATGCGATGTAAGAAGGTATAACATGGAGAGAATTGAACACGCTCTGAAAAACGGAGGAAGCTTCAAAGCAGTGAAGAGGAAACTTGGGATAGGCAAAAGTCGGATGTATGCACTAAGGGACAAAGAAGTCAAAATAACTACCAATATGGATAGGATAGTTAAAATAGCGGAGGAGTTTTACGGAGATCTGTACAGTAGCCGAGACAACAACGACCTTAATACTATAAGAACGAGCAGTAACCCAGATGACACCCCACCAGTAATGATAGAAGAAGTCAGAAAAGCTTTGGAGAGCATGCAAAGAGGCAAAGCTGCTGGTGAGGATCAGGTAACATCAGATCTGCTGAAAGATGGAGGACAGATTGTGTTAGAAAAACTAGCCACCCTGTTTACGAGGTGTCTCCTGGCGGGAAGGGTACCAAATCTTGGAAGAACGCTAACATCATCTTAATACATAAGAAAGGAGATGACAAGGACTAGAAGAATTACAGGCCGATCAGCTTGCTCTCTGTAGTATACAAGCTATTTACAAAGGTAATTGCTAACAGAGTAAAGAAAACATTAGAATTCAATCAACCAAAGGAACAAGCAGGATTTCGAACAGGCTACTCAACAATTGACCACATTCATACTATCAATCAGGTAATAGAGAAATGCTCAGAGTATAACCAACCACTATACATAGCCTTCATAGATTACGAGAAGGCGTTTGATTCAGTAGAAATATCAGCCGTCATGCAAACACTGCGGAATCAGGGCGTAGATGAAGTATATATAAACATTCTGGTAGAAATCTGCAGGGGATAAACTGCTACCATAGTGCTTCACAAAGAAAGCAACAGAATACCAATCAAGAAGAGTGTAAGGCAGGGGGACACAATCTCCCCAATGCTATTTACCGCGTGCTTACAGGAGGTTTTCAGAAGCCTAGAATGGGAACAGTTAGGGATAAGAGTTAATGGAGAATACCTTAGTAACCTGCGCTTCGCCAATGACATTGCATTGCTGAGTAACTCAGGGGACGAATTGCAACTCATGATTACGGAGTTACACAAGGAGAGCAGAAAGGTGGGTCTTAAAATTGATCTGCAGAAAACGAAAGTAATGTACAAAAACCTCGGAAAGGAGCAGCGCTTCGAGATAGGTAATAGTGCACTTGAAGTTGTAAAAGACTATGTCTACTTAGGGCAGGTAATAACCGCAGAGCCTAACCACGAGATTGAAGTAACTAGAAGAATAAGAATGGGGTGGAGCACATTCGGCAAGCACTCTCAAATTATGACAGGTAGATTGCCATTATCCCTTAAGAGGAAGGTATATAACAGCTGTATCTTGCCGGTACTTAGCTACGGAGCAGAAACCTGGAGACTCACAAAGAGGGTTCAGCTTAAATTGAGGACGACGCAGCGAGCAATGGAAAGAAAAATGGTAGGTGTAACCTTAAAAGACAAAAAGAGAGCGGAGTGGATTAGGGGACAAACGGGGTTAAGGATATCATAGTTGAAATAAAGAAGAGGAAATGGACATGGGCCGGGCATGTAGCGCGTAGACAGGATAACCGCTGGTCATTAAGGGTAACTAACTGGATTCCCAGAGAAGGAAAGCGGGTTAGGGGGAGACAGAAGGTTAGGTGGGCAGATGAGATTAGGAAGTTTGCGGGTATAAATTGGCAGCAGCAGGCACAGGACCGGGTTAACTGGGGGAACATGGGAGAGGCCTTTGTCCTGCAGTGGACGTAGTCAGGCTGATAATGATGATGATGATGACCAGCGTTAATGTACGCAGATGATGTATTGCTAATGGCCGACAAGAAAGATTTGCAGAGATTGATAGACATCTGTGGTAATGAGGGAGATAAGTTAGATTTGAGACTCGGTAAGGAAAAATCAGAAGTCATGACTTTTATAGATAATGAAGGTAATGAGCTTACAATACAGGAGGCCACGCTAGAGATAACGGGGATAAATACAAATATCTGGGCGTATGAATAAGCAATGGGACCGAGTATCTAACACGAAATATACGTAACGACTAAAGAAAACAGAAATGCAATGGTGATAAAAAATAGGGCGCTGTAGAATCACAATAGGTAGGATGTTGTGAGAGGAATTCGGAAAAGGGCGTCGTGATTCCTGGTCTGACTTTCGGCAATGCGGTCTTGTGCATGAGATCAGAGGTTCAAGCAAAATTAGAAATTAAGCAACGTGGAATATGTAGGCTTGCTTTAAGAGTTCACAGGAATACAAAAATCAGGGAGTACAAGGGGATATGGGATGAACATCATTCGAGGGCAGGGAAGCTAGCAGCAAGATAAAATTCAAGGAGCGATTGAGAGAAATAGGGGAGGAGCGTTGGGCTAGGAAGGTTTTCAGCTATATTTACAAGAGGAATTTTGATACAGTATGGAGGAATCGAACCAGGAAATCGACGGGTAGACATTTAGGAAACAGCAGGGGGCCAAACCAAAAATAATTCTCGGTTAAGAAGAAGGTGAAGGAAATGGAGTCCAACATGTGGAGAATAGGCATGATTAAGAAGTCGGCACTAGATATCTTTCGAACATTCAAGCAGAAAATTGCCAAGGAAAGGATCCATGATAGTTCTCGGGGTAGTTCCCTGCTTTTCGAGGTCAGGATGGGTGTATTGCGAACCGAGACTTATCGGGCCAAATACGAGGGGTATACACGGTATGAGTGCGTGTGGAGAGGAGGAGAAAACTGCTGTACACTTGAAAATATTCTGTAAAGGGCTTCAGGATGATGGCGCAGAGTTTTTGAAAGCACTGGGGTTTAGGGACAGGGAGGGCAAGATAGACTTTAAGCGGGTAGAAATAACTAGAAGGAGGTTATGTGATTGGTGCTACAATCAAGGCACGAGTGAAAATTAAATCCTTCACTGCAAAGTGCCAGTACTTAACTTTACCCTTTAAAGACACAAAAAAAAAGATAAGTCTAGTTTTCGTTCACCAAGTACTATGGCTAGGTAGTGTTAGCCGCCAACCGATCTTAGAGTACAGTCACAGAACACCTATACACTACCATTTCTGTACCCTTTAGATCGGGCGGTGGCTAGCGCTACCAAGCCGTCTATCGACCACAGCGCTGCGAGCGGATATATACTGCTTGGGCTTCACTTTTCGAAGCTCAGCCTCGGTCCTGACTGCTTGCACTCCCTTGTACACTCTACTTAAGGCTTTTTTTTTTTTTTTCGAATTGAAGAGGCTATAGAAAAAGACATAGCCTCCTATATTTCTCTTGCCTGCCGGATTATCGACGGTCACATGAAAAGCGGCCGTCGTCGAAACTATGTTAGTAACGCCACCTAAGTAGAGCAGAAATAAGTTTTGACGTTTTTGAAACCTAAATGCAACAAAAATAACGTAAAAAGTTTTTAAAAGCCGTAAACATAATTAAAATTAGCCCTACTTAAGTGACGTAATTCATCAAGCAACTCTTCCAATACACGGCGTAGCCTCTAAAATTAGTAACAAATGCCGAAATTGCCGATCTCAAAGGTTAAGTACGAAGCCTGACCTACTGTATTTCACTGACCTGCCCAGAGAATAAAGCGCCCGCACGTCCTTTTTGGTATTGGCGCCTGCCGCTATGCGCCTTGTGGCGCTGCAACTTGCCTCATTCGCACTGGTTGCCAACGTTGCTGGTTGCTAACGGTCAAAACATAAGTCGCCGCGCTTTTTTTTTTTTTTGTCATCTGCTCGCGCGACGTTAGGAGAAAAGCAGCAATGTTTACGCGTGCATACACAATGGAAGATTAAAACAAATAAAAGCCTGTTTTTTTAATAAACTTAAAAGCATAATGACGATCTTTTGCTACCGTCTGCTCGTGCCGAGCTGCGACAGACGCGTGCAGGTGGTTGGTTGTTCCTCAGAGCCCTGGCGCAACTCACCACGGAAAATCGGCCCTGAAACGGACGGTGGCTCATTTACAGGTAGGTGCAGTTTGAACACCAGCGAAGCGAGGTTTCTTGGTGCAAATTAACCATCACGAAGGTGGTGTGATGCGTGCCTTGCTGCAAATTAAGGCAAAGGAAGATTCCTAATGCGACTTTTCATGAGTTTCCAGTGGCCGAGGTCCGTGAAAATTGGATCAAGGTGATTTCTGTGTTGTAAAAGACTACATGTCTCTAAATGAGTGAGTTGCTGGGCTGGTTGGTGATGCATGACAGACTGAAACGTATATTAGTGCAAAAAAATAAACCGACAACCCCAAGAAAGTAAACGATGACGCGCTATAAACTCGGAACTGTTTATTAGCAAAAAAAAAAGGAAATATGACAAGAGTGCACATATGGAAACCATGTCACTACATGTGGTTATGCAAAGTTTCGAAACACACCCATTGTGTGAAGAATAAGTGTTGAATAAGTAACTTTAAGTGCTGTTTCGTTTCAAAAGACTTGCAGAGTGTCTTTCATGGATTATTTATGTACCTGCGATCTACATTTGCCATTTGAGACGAAGGTATTTATGCGCGAAATTATCTGTATTGGGTTTCTGTCTATGTGCGCCGGATGCCGCGGACACAGTCAAATGTCATAGTCCTTGCCCTTTTTTGCCCAGACAGAAAATACAAGCCAGCTGAGTGTACTCCAGCCGCAACAAGCCTACCATTGTATACACATATAGCTGGTATCATGAGTTAAATAAGCATTTGGTGGCCAGCTCTTTTTAAAACCTGTCTCCTTCGTCATTATTTCTTGTTTTGCACGCTCATACAAGTGTTTGTACCTGATTTGTGATTCTATTTGAAGAATAATGCACTGAAATGTCAACTAAAATGCAAAAGAAGATTCTCAAAGTCACATGAAATAAAATGATTCAAGATAGTCGCCACATTTACTCAATGCGTAATAAAACTCTTCTCGAACCAGCGGTAACCCATGCATCCACCGGCGCAGGCAGCTCCGTAGACCGCAGCCATTGCTTATCCATACGCCCAGATATTTGTATTTATCTGTTATTTCTAGCGTGACCTCCTGTATTCTAAGCTCACTACCTTCACTATCATTAAAATTCATGACTGCTGATTTTTCCTTACTGAATCTGAAATCTAATATATCTCCCTCATTACCGCAGATGTCCATCAATCTCTGCAAATCTTCCTTGTTGTCGGCCATTAGCCCTATACCATCTGCGTACATCAATGCTGGTAGTGCATGTTCAATGAGTTTTCCTTGTTTGACGAAAGAGAGGTTGAAGCCCAGTCCACTTCCCTCTAATTCGGCCTCTAATACTTGTAGGTACATCATGAATAATAAGGGTGACAGGGGACACCCCTGCCTAAGCCCCCGTTTTACCTCTGCAGGCTTGGATACCTGTTTTTCCCACTTTATAACTACCTTGTTACCTCTATAGATATCCTTTAAAAGATCACTGACTACATCTTCCACGCCTAGTGTGTCCAGCATTCCCCCCAATTTCTCTTGAACCATGATATCGTACGCTCCCTTGATATCCAAGAATGCTAGCCACGAGGGCCTGTGTTCCTTTTCTGCTATTTCGATGCACAGAGTCAGTGAGAACACATTGTCTTCCAACCTCCTGTGTTTCCGAAACCATTCTGCAGTTCCCCTAGCACCCCCTCATTCTCTATCCATGCCTGCAGTCTTTTCTTTCTAATCTGCATCGCCAGCCTGTAGACCACTGATGTCACTGGTATAGGACGGTAGTTGTTTATGTCAGCTTTGTCCCCCTTTCCTTTATAGATCATGCTCATCCTGCTAAGTTTCCATCCATCGGGGACTTCACCATCGATTATTGTTCTGCTTACTGCCTCTCTCAAAGTCTGTTTAGACTGCGGACGCACTGTCTTTATTAGCATGATTGGAATGCAATCTGGGCCTGTTGATGTACTACTTGGAACCCTCTTCTCTGCCCTTTGCCACTCTCGTTGTGAAAATGGAGCCATTGCTACACTTGATCCATCCTTGTCTATTGTGGTGCATATGGCACTTCTTTGTTGAAATTTTTCTGTCACCCTATATATATTCAGTAGCTTCGTCCCCTTCTAGCCTAGCACCTTGAGCTGTAGTTATATACCTCTGCTCTAGGCTTGTTTCATTTCTTAGGGAGTTTAGATGGTTCCAAAATATTGCAGCTGCCTTTCTGTCCTTTTTGTGTACTTCTGCCAGGCACTGAGCACCCTTTCTTCTAATCTTTTCATTGATCAGGAGGGATGCTTCCCTTCTAGAGCTTAGAAAGATTTCCCATTTTCTTTCAACATCATCTGTCGGTTCACCCCGTTGCTTAGCATGTCTGTGTTCCCTAGAGGCTTCCAGACGTTTTGATATGGCTCTCTTAACTTCTTCATCCCACCAACACTTGGGCTTGTCTTTTTCCGGGATGACTTGTCACGTGCCTTAGTAAGCTCTAGCTCAAACAGTCTAATTAGATTTGTGTATGTCCACACTGTTTTATTATCCTCAATGATTACTTTCTCAATTTGATTAGTAGCAATTGCTATTTGCCTTTCTGAATGAAAAATTTCCTGTAGTTGCTCATCTTGTCTCCTTCCCACTTTCACTGCTCTTCCAAAACTTAGCTTGATACGTTTGTAATCACTACCCAGACTTCTGGAGCCACCTTCATCTATGTGCATTCCCCTGAGCTTACCGTACATCCTATGTGACATTAGTGCGTAATCTATCGTTGTCTGCAGCCCTCCTACCTCCCATGTTATTTGCCCTTCACACTTCTCAGTACTGTTGCAAATGATCAAATCATGCCTTTCACACATATCTATGATCATTTTGCCTGTTGAGTCAGTATAACTATTTATATCTTCTATGTGCGCATTCATATCTCCTAGTATAATTATCTCGCATTCTCCTCCCAACTCCTCAACGCCCTTTGATATACACTCGACCATTGCCTGGTTTTCCTTTTTGGCCTTTGCTGCCGTCCACAAGTCCCTGCCACTTTCCCTTTTAGCCATAAATGTTCCTTGCACTTCTGCCTAACCCTTTGCGAGTCTGTACTTTTATGAATGAATGCCCCAATACCACCCCCCTTTCTGCTGCCTTCTGTTCTATTACAATATTCCCATACGTAGTCCGGATTGCAAGGTGGTTGCTCCATGTCCCAAAGATGTGTCTCCACAACCCCATATGCCATCAGTTCCTCCTGCCTCAACTGCTCTTCTATCTCTTCCCACTTTAACCTATTCCTGCCACCCTGCATGTTAATATAGCCTATGTCTGACTTAGCTCGGCCCTTGTGCTTACGTCGATTTCTTCTCCCACGGACTCCATGTGGCTCGAATATTTGTGCCCCTTTAGAACCGTCTTTGGCTACACTGTTGGCCTCAGAGCTCTGGGCCCCCCTAAAAAGCTGTGGCTTGACGACCCATCCTATTACCAACCCTGCTGCCCGTCACACCACTGTAGTGAATGCCATCCTGTGCAAAGGGGCGAGTGCCGGGCTCGTACACATCTTGGTTCACCTCCATTACGCTGTATCCGAGTTGCCGGCTCTTACCCTTGATCACACCGTTGGCATCCACTACCCTCCTTTCAGTCCCACGAGACTGCCCCCAGACCTCTGGGACTGTGCATATGGTCACATGCAAACTCCCAGAGGCTTCTCGGATCTTACGCATCTGTTGTGTTCCAAGCACCCCTGTGTCACGAGCGAGCCTTTGAACCCGCACAGGACGGGTTGCTGAAACTGCTTCCAGATGTTGACTCCTCCCCTTCCCCCGCTCGGCGGAAACGAGCCACCGTCGTTTCCCCCGGCAGTTCGGCCGCCGCCTCCATCCGAATAGGAATAAACTTGTTTTTAACCGTCCGAGGCTGTCTGAGCTTTTTGGACTACCGTGACCAACGCGTACGTCTATAGGCCGACGACAACACCGGACATAACAGTGGCGACGAGGAAGTGGATTTGGACCAACGCTACGCAACGATATTGACAAGCTACAAGCTATGGCTACGCACGGGCTCCCAAATCGCCTACCCGAATTCAACGGCTCATCATGGTCATCGTGGTTTGGACGCCTGCAATTTTACTTCGAGGCTAACAACATCACTGATGCAGCAATGAAGAGGGCCAACCTGCTAACGCTGTGTGGGGAGCAGACATACGACACAGTCTGTGCCCTGATTCAGCCACGCACTCCAGCATCCGTTGACTACGACGACATCGTAGCAGCGCTACAAGAGCACTATGACCCAAGGCCATCGGAGGTCTACTGTCGAGCCCGCTTTCAACGGCGAGACCAACTGGAAGGCGAAAAAGTGGCCGAATACGTAGCGGCTCTCAAAAAGCTCGCTGCTGACTGCAATTTCGGGACGTTGACCGCGACAGCTGCAGCTACTGCGCAGGAGGGAGGATCGACTGCCACACTTGCTAACACCACTGTGCTCCCCTTGGACGTTATGTTGCGTGACCGTTTTGTGTGCGGACTGCGTGACGCAGGCCTACAACCACGCCTGTTCGCGGAGACGGGTCTCACCTTCTCCAAAGCCTACGACATCGCCCAACGAGCGGAGAGCGCCGGTCACCAGCAGAGGGATATTCGACGGAACGTCGAGCCGGTGCATCACACCAGTCAGCAGTCAGGTCATTCCACGTCTAAGGCGAAATCAAGCAGAAAGACACAGCGCTGTTGGCGATGCGACGACATGCACGATCCCCAGGTATGTCGATACAAGACAGCGACCTGCAATTTTTGCCAAAAACTGGGACACATTGAAAGGGCGTGCATCTCGAAACGCAAACAGCTCGGACCGAAGACTTCAGTGCAACGGAACAACAATGTCGACGCACAGGAGGGCCAGACGCAAGATACAAGCCGAACAGCACTAACGTCATCGGCACTATATGACTTAAACGCCGTTGTGAACCTCGGAACGAGACCGAAGATTACAACTGAAATTATGGTACACCAGCGCCCTATCAGGTTTGAGGTGGATTCCGGAGCAGCATGTACGCTCGTCAGCGAGGACACTTTTCGCGCTACTTGGCGTGAGAACGCGCCAGCTCTCCAGCAAGACGACACGCAGCTGAGAACGTGGTCCGGACATTCCCTTCCACTGCTGGGCTGTGCCAACGTAGACGTGTACTACAACGGGCAGACCCATCAGCTCCCCTTGCTAGTCGTCCACGGTTCTGGATCAAGCCTTTTAGGACGAAATTGGTTCACCCCCCTTGGAGTGGTCATTGGCGGAGTTCACCACACACTCAGCGTCAGTGGAGCAGCTTCAAGATAAGTACAAAGCGGTTTTCTCCGAAGAAATACCAGGGAACAACGGACTTCCAGTCACACTGGAACTGCGGGAGGATGCGACGCCGAAATTTTTGAAAGCTAGGTCGGTGCCTTTCACCCTACGAACGTCAGTCGAGAATGAGCTTGACCGACTGCAGGAACAAGGGATCATCGAACCGACGCAACATTCGGAATGGGCGACACCACTCGTTGTCGTCCGAAAGAAGAACGGTACCCTACGCCTCTGCGGAGACTACCGGAGCACTGTCAACAAAGAAAAGCTCCCGCATAGCAGGAGAATTGAAAGTGGACAGCGCATATATGCCCGCCAGTCCCACAGAAAGCCCGGCTGGGTTGAGGCGACGGCACTCAAACGCATAGGTTTGCGGTCATGGCTCGTCGACATTGGTGGAAAGGCCACGCGCCGCCGCCTTAATCAGCTACGCCGTTCAGGTAATTTGCCAAGGGAACCTCCCATTCAAGCAGCCACCTCGACGGAAGCTTCGTTCCGCTTAGCCTGGCATCTCGCACCAGATGAATTGGCGCCGCCGCCCGCCGGCCCTGAACACAAGAGAAACGACACCCAGCGAGCGGAGGCTTCTTTTCCTAGTGCGTCCAGAGCGTCCACGCGCCCACAGCGGCCCCCAGATCGCTTCCAAGCGACAAGCTAAGGAGGGAGGAGATGTTGTGTTCCAAGCACCCCTGTGTCACGAGCGAGCCTTTGAACCCGCGAAGGACCGGTTGCTGAAACTGCTTCCAGATTTTGACTCCTCCCCTTCCCCCGCTTGGTGGAAACGAGCTACCGTCGTTTCCCCCGGCAGTTCGGCCGCCGCCTCCATCCGAATAGGAATAAACTTGTTTTTAACCGTTCGAGGCTGTCTGAGCTTTTTGGACTACCGCGACCAACGCGTAAGTCTATGGGCCGACGACAACACCGGACATAACAGCATCCCATTCTTTAACTGTCTTTGAAGGTTCTGATCCTTGCCCTTCAACACATCATTGAGCCCAGCATGAATAATGACGAGATTTTCGTCCTTCATGCTGTCCTCGACAACCTCCTGAGCTTTGGCCAGTGCATCCACCATGCCCTTCCCTGACTGGGCCTCCACCCTCACTCTCCCGTCTTCCTTCACTGTCTTGAAGTCGCTATCCCTAACCCTGGCCACGTAAGAGTCCCCCACCACCAAGACCCTTCTACGCTCCAATCGCTGGCTTCCTGTTTGTGATGGCGCCCCTGTTTGCTTCACCTGTTTCTCTCTCTGCCGTTTGTCCTGTGTTCCTGCCCTGCTCGAAGACTGCCACGCCACCGAGCTGTATGTTCTCGGGGCCTCCGTGCTGTGGCCAGACACTGCGGCCCCCTGACCTCCCTTCTAATCAGTTCCTTCCCACCTGTCACCTTCTCCGCTACCCATGCCTTCCGTGTCACACCGCTCGGGGCCGGGGCAAAGCGCCATCAGCTCCTTTACCCGCTGCTCGAGCCCAGTCCGCCCTTCCCGTTCTTTTCGAAGGTCACCCTTCATTTGCTCTAAAAGGCTGGCGGTAGCCTCCTCCCGCTCACGCGACGCTCCGAGCTGTTTTTGGAGTTCTATCCTCTGCTCCCGTTTCGCCCAAAGCTCCCCCTGAAGGCCCTCGATGCTAGCCTCAATGCGCTGCACAGCCGCCTTGTGCCTCGCACAGCCTGCACACGAAGCTCGCCTTCTGCGCGTCGGCCAAACTCGAGGATTTTGTCTCATCTAAGTAGCACCAGCGCTTGCATTCTTCGCACTGCACCAGCTCACTCTCGCTCGTGGTTTTCCTAGCCTCCTTCGCCATCCCCCGCCCGACCATCGGACCAAGCGCCCGACAGCCCTACGTTTAACCCTAATCCCGTTATCCAGCCGCCTACGTTAACTCTCCTACCTCAACAACTGTTTGAAGCTGCCGCCTACACCGCACACATACGTGTTCAATTTCGCTAGCAGGCTCTCACTAGGTCCCCTTCGTGTTCGGCTCTAGCTGTTTAACAACTAACCGGGCGTCCCGAACTTCTTCAAAACAGCCGCCTACCCTGTTCACGTGGTCAACGTTACTACAACGTTGCCAGTGTCCCACACCTACAATACTCGCAATTGATGATTAATGACTAATTAATGATTGGTGTTCACAAACAAAAAATTAAAAAAAACTTATCTCTTGTTGCGCGCTGCTTCTGCACCAACCGACCTTGCAAAACAAACGGAGCGTGCAAAAACTAAAATAGATAGATAAACGTGGCTGTACCCTTAACATCGGGCGGCGGCTAACGCCTCCTAGCCGTAATACTTAGTGAATTATTTATTAGATTTATCTTTTTTTCCCTTTAAATAGTGAAATTGAGGTTTCATACTTTGCAGTGAAGGGTTTAATTTTCACTCGTGCCTTGACTTTAGCCACCAATCATATAACCTCCTTCCAGTTAAGTCTAGCCGCTTAAAGTCTATTTTGCCCTCCCTGTCCCTAAACCCCAGTGCTTTGAAAAACTCTGCGCCATCATCCTGAACTATAGGGTGAAGCCCTTTACAGAACATTATCAAGTGTTCGGCATTTTCTTCTTCCTCTACACACGCTCTGCATACTTTGTCTACCCCTTCGCCTACAGTATACGTAGGCAGCGCCGCCACAATGACGGGCGTTTCACGCTCATCCGGCAGGCAAGGGAAATCTAGGGGGCTGTGTCTTTTTAATATTTCTGGCGCCTTCGCATTGCGGGAATCCACGGGCTGTCGGGTCTGCTGTAGCTCGTGCTGCACGTGCTCTTAATATCTCGCAATGGCTCCTAAGAAAAAAGGACCGTTCTACTTTCTGTTGCTAGAACTTCAGAAGGAGCGTCGAGAACGGAACCTGCCCTTCTCCTTAGACGCAGTCAGAGAAGAGGCCGGAGAAAGGTGGAAGGTATGCCGGCACTTTCTCCATACGCGTTTTCTACATATATTTTTTTATATATTTCGTATTTCGCGTTTTCTATATGTCCCGTTCGTGACATTGTGCACACGAAGGTTTTTGTTTATTGCGCGTCAAACAAAATGGCGCTGTCAACGACGTTGCGCTTGGCTCGAGCGTGGGCCTCGCCGCGTTCTTTTCTGTCACCAGCGGTTTCCGAATGTGACGCGGAGGTTCTACGCTCGTCATGCGTTGCTGTGGTTCTTTATATTTTCCGTACGGCTGGAGAAGTCTTCTGGTGTGAATGCCTCGTTACTGCTCCACTATTCAGTGCTGTCGTTTGTGCTTTTACGAACTCTAACTGAACGTTACGTTGCAGTCGTTGACTGAGCAGCAGAAAGCTCATTACGAAGCCTTGGCTAATCGTCACAAGGAAATGAAAGTTGGATCCCTGGAAAATAAACTCACGTCCGATGGGCGCACCATTGCGGTGAGTGAACATGCTGACATGCTTCTTTTTATGTGTCTCATTCATTTCATCACGCGAGGAGTTGCTACGCATGTAGTGCCGTCAGCTGAATGAAGCTAACGTGGTCGCTTGGGCAAGTTGTTACGACATGATTCACTTAAAAAACAGCACCAATAACGAGAGACAAGAAAAGAAGGAGACAGACAACGGCACTGACTTACAACAAGATTTATTTGCAAGAACCGCACAGTATATTCTAAAACAGTATTTGACACAAAAGAGAAAAATACAATACAAAGAAAACGGAATTCACCTAACAACCGCGCAATCATCGTCATAACGCACCATGGAGCACACTTGTGCTAACGTTCCGAAGAAAATCTATTTCTTTTTGTGATAGCGCAATCGAAGGTCTGCTGACACATGTACTGCCCAGCCTTTCTATTTCTGCAGCTTCATAAATTTCATGTGTCATCTGGTCCCGATGACGCCTAATGACGGTACAATGCTGAAAATCGGGGACACAACCGCAGTCTCGGCAATGAATGCCTAGGTGGCCCGAAACTGTGGAGGAGACGTTGTGAGCGTGCTCTTTCAGCCGCTCATTTAAACACCTGCCTGTATGGCCGATGTGCCATTTGCCGCAGGACAGGGGTAGAGAGTACACCACCCCTTCAATGCACGGAACGTACTTCTTCCGATGCTTGATTTTGCAGCCTCGCTCTCCCTTGGAACCAGGATTCACGGCCCTGCACAACCTAGCCATCTTTTCTGGGGCAGAAAAGACCAGGTCTACGTCGCACCTGTTGGCCACTTTTTTGAGGTTGTGGGTGACGCCGTGGATATAGGGAAAAACGACAAGTTTCGTTACTCCTGTCCCTTATCCTTTGTACGGGTTCAAGCATCATTCTCTGGGCTCATTCCCGAAGCTGGTTTCCCAATGTACATTTTGACCACCGTTGCTGAGTGTCTACTCTGAGAAATCAGAATGAGCCCAGAGAATAATGCTTTAACCCATACAAAGGATAAGGGACGGGGAAACGAAACTTCTTCGTTATTCCCTATATCCACGGCGTCGCCCACAACCTCAAAAAAGTGGCCAGCAGGTGCGACGTAGACCTGTTTTTTTCTGCCCCAGAAAAGCTGGCTAAGTTCTGCAGGGTCGTGAATCCTGGTTCCAGGGGAGAGCGAGGCTGCAAAATCAAGCATCAGAAAAAGTACGTTCCATGCATCGAAGGGGTGGTGTACTCTCTACCCCTGTCCTGCGGCAAGTGGTTCATCGGCCAAACAGGCGGGTGCTTAAATGAGCGGCTGAAAGAGCACGCTCACGACGTCTCCTCTACAGTTTCAGGCCACCACGGCATTCATTGCGAAGACTGCGGTTGTGTCCCCGATTTTAAACATTGTACCGTCGTCATTAGGCATCATCGGGACCAGATGATACTTGAAATTTATGCGGCTGCAGAAATAGAAAGGCTGGACAGTGCATGTGTCGGCAGGCTTTCGATTGCGCTATCACACAAAAAAACATATTTTCTTCAGAATGTTAGCACACGTGTTGTTCATGGTGCGTTATGACGATGATTACGTGGTTGTTAGGTAAATCCTGTTTTCTATTTTTCTGTTTTTGTCAGATACTGCCCAAGTATATATTGTGCGGTTCTAGCAAATAAATATTGTAAGTCAGTGCCGCTGTCTGTCTCCTTCTTTTCTTGTCCCTCGTTATTGGCGCTGTTTTTTATGTGAATCAGCTGAACGAGATATGTTTTCAATGCAAGAGTTGTGTAGTTGTCAGGGAGAACCTTTTTTCGTGAGCTAAGTGTTTCTGGTTGTTTCTTTACTGCACGAAATTTGTTCTTTTTCCTTGGTCTAGCGATTTTGGTGTGCACGCACAGTGTCAATCCAGCCTTCCCAAGGGTGTCATCCGGCCGCTTTGGTCGCCTTCTTTCAGGAAAAGATAAGCGAAGGCTGAACCTGCATTACGATTACGTGCAGTCATGTTGCCTACTCTGTTCACAGCATCTTCGATTCGATTCGATTCGTATTTATTTCAGACAAAGACAAGTAATATGTACATTTGCCCTGTCTAGGAGGAGTGACAAAAAGGCACAAGTGCCTGACTGGGTGTCACACCCCTTTTTAGACACACACAACTCAAAACATCAGTGGCAGTTATCTAAGCAAAATACACAAGGTTACATATAGTATACATATTTTGGCCAAACATACACAGGATTTTCTACATATATACATTGTTCTATATACATATGAAACAGAAAGATTTTCTATATACATATACAGTATAAGCTGCAGCAAGGTAAAAAAAAAAGAGAAAAAAAGAAAAAGAAAAAAAATAGAAAAAAAAGAAAACGGAATTATTCTTGTATTGATAGGAGATATGCAGTTAACTTTCTTTTGAAGCATTTCATGTGCATCGTTTCTTGTACCAAGTTTATCACGGTAGGATGATGATTTAGAAAGTCTGCTATAACGTAAGATTGTTTTTGCATACCATAGTTAGTTCGTGTAAAACCTTTATCATACCTAGTTTTTCTGGTTTCGTAAGCGTGTCCTTTTCCCAGAAATTGTCGAAAAAAACTATCGTGGCATAACTTTATTTTCTGAAATATTGTAATGCCTAGCTTCTTTTTCAGCATGTGTTGGATTGTTAATATAGTGTTCGCTTTAAAAAGTGGAGCGGAGTGAGTTATATATGGCACATTTTCAATAACTCGCACAATACGTTTTTGTAGGATATACAGCTTTTTAAGATTTGTTTTTGTTGTTGTTCCCCACACAAGGAGGCAGTATTGTAAATGGGAATGAATTAGTGCGTAATATAGCTGGAGTTTTAACCAACGTGGCAAAAGTTGCTTTGCTCTGCTGATAATACCTATTGAACGTGAGATGCGTCTTGTGAGGTTATCGACATGAGGGGACCAGCTGAGATTTTCTTCGAAAAGAACACCGAGAAATTTATGTATTCTTACACGCTCGATGATCTCGCCACGGAATTTCAAATGTACGTCATTCCTGATTGACTTATTTCGGCAGCGAAAAATTATATATTTAGTTTTTTTGGTATTTAGTTCTAGTTTATTTACATTAAGCCACTCAGATAAATTATTGAGCCATTTGCTAGCTTGCAACTGAAGAGTATGTAGGTTCTCTCCTGAAAAAAATACATTCGTGTCATCGGCGTAAAGAATTATATCTGGCGTGAACGGAATATTACCTCTATCATTTATATATAATAAAAAAAGAAGTGGTCCAAGGATGGAACCCTGAGGAACACCGTATTTAATTTCACCTAAAACTGATTGTGAATGATTGGTGTCTGTGTATTGGTAGCGGTTAGTCAAATAACTGCGTATAAGGTCAAGAGCAAGTCCCCTAACGCCATATTCGCTTAACTTTTTTAATAAGATATCATGCTTAATAGAGTCAAATGCCTTTTTAAAATCAAGAAATATCCCTAGAGTATACTTTTTGTCTTCAAAATTCTGAATTATTTTTTCTTTGATACTTAAAAGAGCCATTTCACTTGACTTCTTTTTCTGAAAGCCGTATTGATTGCCTGTAAGTACATCATTTTTAGTGCAGAAATTCATAATTCTTACATTAATCATTTGTTCGAAAACTTTTGAAAACAGTGGTAGTACCGAGATTGGTCTGTAGTTGTTCATGTCATTTCTATCGCCTCCCTTAAATATAACTGTTACTCTAGCGATTTTTAGTTTATCAGGGAACACGCCTGTAGCCAAAATGAGGTTGCATATGTGCGATAAAGGATTGCTGATACTGTTGACAACTGCTTTTATCGGCTCGGCTTTTATCTCGTCCTGGCCACATGCGGATGCATTCTTTAACTTTAGTATTTGGGATTTAATTTCATGTTCTGTTGTTGGCTCCATGAAAAGAGACTTCACGGAGTTATGCATAATGTATGACCTGTAATTATGCCTGTCACTGTTATCACTTACCGATGCTCCACATTTTAAAAAGTGTTCATTAAACTTATTAGCCAAAGATATACCGGTATAAGTTATATCGCTGTCTACAATTTCAGAGACGCTGAGTGGCTGTTTTTGCGGCAGTAGGCCTTTTAATGTTTGCCACATTTGTTTGGGGTCATTTAGAATGGTTTCGAACTTTCTTTCGTAATAACAATTTCTTGCTTCTTTGATATCACGCCCTAGTTTGTTTCTAATTTTCTTATAAACAGTTAAGAGATTAGGTTGTCTAGTTTTAATGAATTGACTAAAAAGTCTGTCTCGTTCCTTCATTCTCCTTAGAAGCACCGTGGTAATCCAAGGTTTCCTACATTTCTTGTTTTGTTTGATAGTAGTTACAGGAAATGCTTCATCATAAAGTTTTTTAAGGTGATTGATAAAATAATTGTAAGCAATGACAGGATCCGTTAACTGATACAGATAAGACCATGAGGTTTCACTAACAGCCGTTTGAAAAGCAGCAACATTGCTTTTGTTAATCTTTCTAAGTTTAAAAGCTTTATTGGCACGCATTCTATGTGTTTTTGAATGAGGGTTGAAGAAAACAAAAATTGGCATGTGATCACTGACATCAGATATCAAGACACTGGCGGGCTGCGTATGGTCCCACAATTGACATCGTGCCACATGTCAATGGCTCAATATCTTAACTGGCGGGCTGCGTATGGTCCCACAATTGACATCGTGCCACACTAGCAGAGTACGATTCGCTTTTTTTATTGCCATAAGGGGCTATTGACAAACCTTGTTTTGCTTGTGCAGGTGATGTTTGCATTCTGATTTAATTAAGCAGGTGTATTGTTTTCAGAGCGTATTAAGGGAACAAAGTGAAGAGATAAACCAAAGAAAAGAGATGGTCGCCAGTATCCAAAGATACGTGGATGATATCGGAACCGTCGATGGTATGCATCGTCTTGCGACATATCTTGTTCCGTCAGTGCACCTTATAGTAGCAGCTTTGTCACTGTTACTGATATTTTCTGTCCTTTTTTGCTAGACTATAATTTGGACAACTTAACCCCTCAGTGACTTGCTCCTGTTTTTTTTGCCTTCTAGAAATAAAGAAATTTCCGTTTTACATCCTGGCCACAAACATCCTTTGCGAGGCGAATGGAGTATATTATCCTTTGGAAATCGGACTCATTGAATATTCAATCGAACAAGGATTCATCCGTGCATATCATAAGTTCATTAACCCAGGTATGAAGTTTGCTTTTTTTCATTTCCACGAGACAGTTGATTACTATTTTGAATATTAATTGCCTGTAACTCATTCTCAGGTCGCATACCACTTGGTTTTGCCAGTGCTGCGAAAGACCACAGTAAGTGCCCCATCATCCTTGTGATGTTTGAGTTGACAATGAAAGAATTCTTCTGAAATAACATGTTAGTAGTCTGAAATGATGCACTAATGCTTCTGCCTTATTCATAAATGTTTCATGGGCGTGAAAACTGGCAAAAAGGATGAGGCATTTCGGAAATGATGCAGCAGGTAACCTCACAAGTAATGACCGTCTTCTTCGTAACTCTTAAACTAGTAATGTTCTGCTTTTTCCATTAACTCTTTCAGGAGTTTTGTACAGCTAGTGTCGAATGAAACATGAACAGCCGAGCGTGTGCCGCAAGCGTTACAGAAGATGTAGTGTGCACCCTCCAGTAATCACCCCTAGACTACTGGTACGCTCCACACATCCAGTCTGGCAGCACTGTGCGATTCCTCCAGAGTCTGATATTTTCACCTCTATTCTAGTTCTGTTGTTCGATACGGAGGCAATGGAAAGAAGAAACTTAAAGTTGAAACGAGCAAAAGTTTTTGGTGTGCCCACGTCGGCCGATATCGGCCCCTATCGGCATCATATCGGAACTAAAGTGCAAGCAAAATTATTGCATTGCAGAGACATTGCACTGTGCTGCCAAACCGGATGTGTGCATGGGGCAGTGGTAATGACTGGACAAAGCGCGCTATACAGTTGCTAATGTTTGGGCCACGCTCTTCGCTGTTTGTGTTTCATTTGATGCCGATAGTACATGTCTATATACATACCTGCTTTTGCTATTTCAGATAGCTAATTGTGGCAGTGCAGTGAAGGCTACGAAGGCAGGGCTTCTACACATTCAGGTTACTCTGATAGTAGTACAGTAGCTGGCAGTGGACGGACTTCAATTCCAATTTTGATTTTAATGCACTTAGAAAAAAACGTGAATGGTAAAGAGACATTTCTATTGTTCGGTTTACAGTCCGCAAACTTTACTCGAGAGCTCCATTACATGTGCACTGGTTTGGCTGAAGCGCTGGACGCTGTTGCCAATAGAATACCTAGGTATGCATGGACAGTATATTGACTTGCATTGGTAACATCTCTGCAAAAGAACGCAAAGCTACGTGGTGGATTCATTAGCCTAGCTGTTTTAGAACACGCCGCGGAGCATTCAAGTTGAGCTTGCTTACTATAAACTTCAATGTCACATTTCGAGTATATTGTTCTTTGAGGATCGGATGTCGAGCTTGCGGGGTGCTCGCGGACCAACTGACATCAGAGGTACCCTGTTTACTGCAGAGGGTAGGCATGCAGCAAATGTGGTTTTTAGAAATGCAAAAAATTAAATAAACAATGAACAACTTTCTGTAAAATAAATAATTTTGCTTTGCGTCCTGTTCCCCAGAACCGTTTGTCTCATAATAGAGCAGTGCTTATTTGAGCAAGATTAATTTAAAAACTAAAATTGTGCTACATTTCTTAACGTGCTAGCGGGAATGCATTAGAGTTCTGTAGGCTCCACAGCAGTGCCTAGAAAAGTTGTCTCCCAGTATAGTTGTGCTGACTAGTGGCTAAGAAGATACCACGAGCTTTGGATGAATTGAACCGCCTGCATAATCAGTGAGTCCGTTTTCAGTTAGCTTATTTTGGTGCATATTGCTCGATATCATCACTTTGCCGAGGACACTACGATGTTTGACTAGTCATTCAACATGCTGCTTTTTGTGAGCCATATCTGAAATGTTTGTTTGCTCTAAATGAATGCTACTGAAAATGAAACTGCTGAACATTTCCAGCCTGAAATTTCATTCTACTCATGCATTAACAGATCGTCGATGACTATCTCATAATTGGATATCTTTAGTCGAGTTTCATCAAGATGAATTAAGGAAAAATATGACAGTCTATGTATTGTGGCATTATTTCTCTTGCAATAGAATATCATGTCTCTTGGAATAATGTCACGTAAATTGGATGCAATTACGAATACTGGTAGGCTGTGCTTGATGGGCTTTAGTGTCCCTCAGGGTGGATGGGGCTAAAACACTGGCAGGGTTCATGTGGGTCCTTGAAATCCTTGAAGACCCTTGAATTCGAAAGGTTCGTATCCAAGGCCTTGAAAGTGCTGGAATTTTTGCAAACCCTAGAAAATCTTTGAATTTTTCTTCTTTTTAAAAATATTGTTGCATATTTCTTAGCACATTATTTGTGGGATAGTAAATGTAGCAGCTGGCATATGTCATGTGTCCATCACAAAAGAATTGAGAACATCAATAGTTTATGCACTGAACCAGCACTGTGCATTTCTGGACAACCAGAAAAGACAGGAGCAGGAGGATGAAAAACAGAAAAAGAAATGTTGCATTGAGGAGGAGGTCGGAATTCTTACAAAAAAACATGGCTGATACCCCTACATAGGAATCGGTATAACACGAAAGTGAAACGTGTCTTTACAGAGGTAGTTGGGTGTTTATTGTGCATTGTTTCAGCAACAGCAATAAATTGCAGTCATGTTAAGAATGGCAAGCAGCTCGAAACTTGCAGTGCACTCCTCAAGCAGAAATCACGCACAAAATTAGCGCTCACAGGGCGATTGCGGACTAACAACTATCACAGCTTGGCACTTAAGTGCACTGTTAAAACGAAAAGACGCACGAAAAGAGCGCACAAGTATACACAGGAACAAGTCTCATAAGCGGGCGCCCAGGAGAGACCAGGCTTCGTGTTGGCAGTGCTTCGTGGAGGCGCCGACCTTTAGGGCGCGCCCAATGCGAGCCCGTAGTGCCATCTCGCCACAGATAAAAAAAGTGTGCTAAAGCTTTGAAGGTATGAGGACTGCCGAACAGTGTATGCCGTTAGCACTCTAGGCTATGCACGCATTGTGGGGTAGTGGTTAGCGCCACACGTTGACTATCAATCAAATCGAGTGTGCGCTGGTTTTTTGGTGGTCTCACCGCAACATAACATAACTATGCTAGAATCTGTTTAAAAACAAGCAATAGTGCTTATACTTCGGTGCTATGACCAGTGTTTCTTGCCTACTTCACATGCGCATGTTTTATCGCTGCAGCCCCTTTCGAACAATGTTGCACTTGCGATAGTGTCATCCTCCTGCATAAATAAGATAGTTCACACGGGCTCAAGAGACTAGCACCCATATCGTTCGTTGCATTTCCTTCACACCATATACGGTGATTTGATCCTCTAAATATTGTGCCTGTTTGATCAATTCAAAAGTGTTTTCGTTTCATATTTGTTTTTTTTTTGCTTCTCTGTAGCACATCCACTTTTAAAAGGAGCTTGATGGGTATCTGCATAGACTCTGTGCAGAGAAATTGGAAAAAAGAATTGCGTAAACGTGTGTTTTGGTAAATTGCATTTTTTCAAGGTGCTGAGCATTTGTATTTACACCTACTATGTCTGGAAAACTGGGATATCAGTCTTGCCTTTGTAAAAAAATGAATTAGAATAATTAAGACATTCTGCTCCCACGATAACTGCTTCGCCTTTTCAGAAAACATCTTCTTTTTTTTTTTTCCAAAATTCTAGGGACAAATTTTTATGCCCACCAATTCTTGAACCTTAATATCCCCCCTCCCCCCCCCTCGTGCCATGCCGGCGTCGAACTGATGAACTCTGCGCCATTGATGTGCCGCTGCCGAAGGCAAAAACATCGGCGCGCCGCTGTTAACAATTTTGTTACCGGCGCACCGCTGTTGGCAATTTTGTTACCGGCGCACAGGTCTACTTTAGAACCCCTTTATTTGTTCTGCTTTCTTCCATTGTTCTTAGGTGAAGACACTCATGGGATACCTATCACCGGTTTCGATTTGGGCACAACCAACTACTGGGCTGTTGTCCAAGACCTAATGGCCTATCTCAGACTCACCCAGGACGATCCGGTTCTGCCGCCCTTCTTCTGCATGCCCCACCACATGCCCCAGGCCGAGGGCGTCCTGCGGTGGCTTGAAGAGCATGCGAGTGAGTGTTTTTTTCTTTTTTGTATGAGTAGTGCACATAGTTTTGTCTCTATCTTCAGCCAGGGACACATCGGCGTGATTTCTCCTCGATGCTTGTAGGTCAGAGCCGACAATACCTCTAGAGACCGAATTCAACGCAACATGACGGGTTATCTTGAGCAGTTGAGCATACCAGCAGTGAACAAAATGTCTTGTTTGAATTATGAGCACTGTACATGCTTGGCTGTGTTGAGATTGTGGCTCGTTGAAGGGAAACTGAATAGGCCAAGAAAACTACGTCAAGCGTGATGTATTCACTCGACATATTCTGCTCTATTCTAATTTTGAGTATTCCAATTGAGGTCTACCCATATTTCGTGAAAAAAAAAAAAAGGAACATGACTCATCTCAATTTGCAATAACCACGGCTTTAATTGCTATAAGCATGGCCAAAACCCATTGTACATGCTAGTTTTTCTGCAAGGGCGGGCATGGCCTTTGTGATTTCTCAACAGTTGTCAGCGGAATCTGGTACAGCAGCGTGGTTCTGTGGGTGATGCAGTTCTTATCTTGGCTTCATCACTCAATATAAGATCCTTACAGAGTGTGCCGGTGTGTCCAGTTTGAATGGCTGAGCTAATGATAATAATAATAATATAATGACTTTATTTCGCATCAAGGATACATGATGCAGGAGACCTGCAGAAAAAGCTGGCGTGATGCCAGCTTGACAAGGCCGCAAGCCCCCCTTCCCCCCCCCCCCCCCCCGAACACATCGCAGCAGCGGTAACACTTTCATAAAAACATTCGGGATCATACGTGTAAAATAAACAGGTCTATGACAAGAAAGAAATCATCACTGTACATGTGTGATAAAACGAAACGTCTAATGCTTAAACAACAACGACAAAAAATCTATTTCAAAAGATGCAAAAAATGTTGGCGTATTTGCCTTAAAAAAAGGAAGCATTTGCGTAATACATCCGAGTGAAGCATACAAACATGTATACGACAAAAATGAGCAATCAACACTGTACAGGTGTAACATATTGGTACATATAATGCTATAAACAAATAATTTCGCAATGTGAAATAAAGGCGCATTTGCCTTGCAAAACACAGAAAAAGCATCATAAAAGAAATATGCCTAATTTATTGCTTTGGCAACACCACAAATGCATACTCGTTTCCTAAAACAGAAAAAACAAACAAGCCACCAAAAAACATATCGTAAAAAAAACACAAAGCAGTATACAAAATACACGTCAACAAAAACAAAATACAAAAATACATTCTTTAGAAATTTACAAGTAACAGAAACGAGTGATCATGACATCTGGAGGAAATGATTCCGCAGTTGTTTAAAGGTGATTTTTTCTAAGTCAATTTCATTATCCCTAAGTTCATTTAGTAACCTTGGAAGTTTATTTCCCGACGATTGAAGACCGTATGTGGTTCTAAAGGTTCGAACAGTCCACACTTCATTTTTCCGGGTATTATACTTAGGCTGGTTAAGTATTAAATCTGCCAACTGCTTTAGAAACGGATTAGAGTTTTTTATGTCTTGCTTATATTTCTTGGACAGAAGAAAATCATACATTTTTATTACTGGCATTAGGTTGTATTTTTCAAATAAGGAACGAGTATGATAAGTACGTGGCACGTTCTCTACCGCCCGTACAAACCTTTTTTGCAACATATGAAGTTTGTTTATGTTTTCTTTAGAAGTTAGAGCCCAAACTAGATGGCAGTAATTGATTCTTGATAAAAATAAGGTATTGTAAATTAACAACAAAATATTCCGAGGAAGCAAGTGCTTGTTTCGGTACACAAGACCGACTACCTGAGAGACCTTCGTAGCTAAGAAGTGTATGTGGTGATCCCAGGATAATGTTTCTTGAAATATTACTCCTAATATTGTAAGAGAAGGAACTATCTCGACAGGGGTGGAATTTAAAAAGATCGTTTGATTTTACAATTTCCGCTTTATTTTTAGCATGAAATACCATAGCCTTAGTCTTTGCAACATTTATTTTTAGACCGTTTTCTCTTGTCCATTTTTCTAATCTAATGAGCAGTAGATTTGCATGTGTTATTAATTCGTTCACTGATTTTCCTGTTAAAAATATATTCGTATCATCTGCATATATTATAAATTTTACGTCAGAGGAGATGTTCACGATATCATTATTGTAAATATTGAAGAGGAAAGGTCCCAAAATGCTTCCCTGTGGAACTCCTGCAACGATTGACAAAGAATCGGAATTGCAACCACCCAGGCTAACAATCTGATTACGGTGTTGCAAATAAGACTGTATTAATGATCCCGCCGTTCCCCGAATACCGTACCGTTCCAGTTTTTCTATAAGTAATTTGTGGTTAATGTGGTCAAAAGCTTTCGTAAAATCTACGAACAACCCCAACACAACGTTTCCCTGTTCGAATTGCTGATAAATGTACTCTTTCTGTGCCATGAGAGCATATTCTGTACTGAAGCCTTTGCGCAGCACTCATCGTAGTCATCGTAGCTGCAGCACTCATCGTAGTCTCTGAACAATTTTCCAGAGGTAATATTTCTATTGTCGCTTTTTATTTTTATGGTGTCAATGTACTGCAAGTGCACATATATAAAGTACCTCTGAAGCTGGTAAATTACATGTTGTGTGCACTTAGTTGCTGGTGCGAAAGTAGAGCTCCATTAGCTTGATACATTTACTAGCTTTGTTCAAGCTTTTTTTGGTTTCAGATACAGGTTGACAGCTAATATAGGTGGCATTTCCGAAAAAAAAAAAAAAAAAAAGCAGTTTCGCCGCTATGGCACAGGAACGAGTGTGATAGCAACAAACCTGAGTATCGCATGAATAACGTCAAGCAGCCTGATGATTTTAGCATGTCGCTGCAGCAGAAAGAAGGGTGCTTGAAAAGAACACATAGGTATACACCGGACACATGCTGCTGTGTGTCACCACCAGCGCTATGATTTTCTGCTGCCATAGGTGTGCAGGAATCAAGGAGAAATAATGTGACATTTGCGATGCGTGGTATCGGCGATACACTGAGTTAAAATTAGTTTTGATGTGTGCTTCAATTATGTGGCGTGAAAAATAAGTTCTAAATGTAGGGTACGTTTTCCTTATCCTTAATTTCTAGAGTAACAGTTCTAGTGTCAAACTGGATTTTGTTTCGTGACTGGAGCTGTAAATCGGCCAATATTCGTGTCGAAGCATACTCATGCAAAAAATGAAGCAGTTGCTTGCTAAGCATAAATACATAGCAGGCTCGCATGAATTTTCTTCTTTTCAGGGACACTGAAGAGGTTTTGCATTTGCAAATTTGTTGCAAGTTCGGTATTTGCGACCTCATTTTCGGTATTTGCGACCTCATCCTACGTTTTTTTGCATTTAAAAAAAATTAAACAATGGCGTTAGAAGCGAGCAAACCGAGGGAACCCGCTTCTTGCGCATGCGAATCTTGGGGACGTAACGTGGGGAAATACACGCGGGGAGGTGACGTCATTGTAAGGATCGAGCCGCAGGGCCGCCTGTGAGGCTCAGTCAGCTCAGCTTGTTTACTTTGTGATTGTGCCTTGTTTCTGCTGTGATCTGCTGTGTAGCGAAGCATCAGTTCTGACAGTTTGTAGTGATTGCTTGGCATTGTGCCGTTGTCTTCTTCTGATTGGAGATTCTTGCCATCTGGCATTCGCCAGTTGTATTTGTGCAGGGTCGAGATGGACTCGCGATGCCGAGTTACTGCGCGACTTATGGCTACCGCAGCACTTTTGGTTGCGATCCGATTGCTTTTCACAAGTTTTTAGGGATCGAAAGATGGCTGTAAAAGGCGTCGCTGTATTAAAAGAAAGGACTTCAAATTTGGGAGAAAGTTTTTGGAATTGACGATTAATTGTGTGCGACTGAACAGCGATGCGTTTCTGTCAGCGCTTTTGCACCTGAGGGGGCCCTCGCTGCCACCACGAGTTGCATTCGTGGAAAAAAAAAAAAGAGGCAAGGCCTTAAGATTATTCACGCGCCACAGCAGCGCATAGTTAGTGAGCTCGCACTTACTGCAGCCTTGATTAGCTCAATGTGTTGCCTCGCTTCTGCGAAGCTCACTACAAATCTATGGAACGCGTGGATCGTGAGCTGTTACGTGGACACTGTTCATAGTAGTTTTGCTTGATCTGAGACTCAGTAGTCCGTGATCTCCCTGTTGCAGCTGCAGCTCACGATAGCGCTTCAAAAAATGTTTATCAAAGCCAGTCTTGATCGCCAACAAAAGTGACCGTGTAACACGGGCGCTTTATTTTGATTCTGGTTTGAGTAATACTTTTTATCCATATCCTGAATTATTGATGTGTTTAATTGCTACTGTAGCATTTGACCATTGCCGAATGCCACCTCATGAAGCAAAATTCTAGTCCAAGCTGTCTGCATAGCAGCGCCTGATCTAAATAGAGGCTTTCTCGATTTGGATCATTGCGTGTGTGACAGATTTGATAACAGTGAATTCTTCCGAATGCGCATATTGTAAGCGAATGTCCTGCTGGCACCTGAAAAGTTCGTGCCCCTAGCTTTCTTGTTCAGAAGTTACGCCTGTACAATGTTGTTCTGCTGCTTACAATCTGCACTGTGCTAAATGGGGCTCATCTTAGCAGTGCAGAATGGGGCTCATCATTTATGCAGGTATTGTACATATGTATTGAAATGAAGGTGATGGTATTTTTATCACACTGCACAGAAAAAAAAAAGAAATGTAGGACTGCAAAATGATATACCAGCACAAATCTGCAGGCATGTCTTGTTTTTTATGTATCGTTCTCTTTCCCCGTGCAGTGCCTACACGACCACCTGTGGCGGAAAGACGTGTACACAGATGTCAGCATCGAAATCTGGCACTCTGCTCGACAGTTGCATGCTTCTAATGCAGCTAATGTACCGCTTCCATTTCAATGCAACACTGGCCAGAATTTAGAAGACGCGAAGGTATTGTAAAGAAAACAACTGCAGTATATGAGCCAAGCTATTCATGTGCAAGCTTGCAGGGCAGTTCCGAGTACATGTCACCACTGCGGCAAAGTGCGGCACTCGTGCGGATTTCAGAAAATTTTTTTCTCGTCGTAGCATACTGACTCATTGCATGCTTCTTGCTCGCTGCGCAGGGTGATACGAACTGCATCAACAACGCTCCACTCTGAGCAGTGAAATTCACGAACACCTGATGTTCCCGCACAATGCCCGCGCATAGTGCGGTCCCTGCTAATACGTGGCTAAAAGCGAGTGCCGATGCTGCTGTTCCTGATCCTATATAATATCTATGGTTGAACGTATCATTTGTATCATTTTACTACATTGAACTTAAGCACTGACATGCATCCTGTACGTGCTTGTCTGTTTCGGATGCTGGTGAAGGTGGCTGGTTGGGACTCCCTGTCTTGTGCCGCATCATCGGCGCTGACATCGTGTTCGGCCGTCTCTCCTACAGTGTTGACCGACTCGAACATGTACAGCGGACCCATTACGACTTCCACAGTTCGCCTTACTAACTGCAATTACCTGTTTTCAACAGCTAAACCCGGCCTGCCGGGGAGCGCACTCAGTTGTCCTCACCATCCCGCACGTGACGTCAAAGAGCATTAACCAACCATAGGCGGCGGCAAGACTCATGATGGCGGCCGCGACGCCTGTTGCTTGTTTTGGGCAAAATAAATTCATTTGCATTAGTTTATGCAAATTAATGACTGATTTTAAAATTTTCCCACACGAAATTACATAACATGACACCAGTACCTAGATTTTTAAAGTGCTTCAGTGTCCCTTTAGATTTGATGGACATTGCTGCATCACTAACTACCAAAACTGTACGAAAAAAAAAGACAAAGCAGAAACCACACGCACAAGCGCAGTGCATGCGCTTTCTGTGTTCTTGTGCGTGTGTCTTCTGTGTTCTTGTCTCTTTTCTTGCACAGTTTTCGTAGTTATGGATTACTAACACACCCAGCGTTCAGTCTTCGTAAGTTACTGCATCACAAGACAATGCCATAGAGCAGAAGCTTGAAATTACTTTGTTATTATATTTTTTACCACTACGGTACCAGATGCAATGAGACTGAAAACTGTGACGGGGGCAACGTTCCAGAGGACTGAAAGAAGACAATGTCGAGATTGATGCTTTACACAGTCGGGAACCAAAACAGAATATGAATACACCAAATCTAAGGAAAAAAGGTTATACGTGAGGCCTAGATGGAGTTCACAAATGCATTTACAGGATTCAGTGCATTTGGTGATAACACGTTGCGCCTTGATTCATCACCAGATTTTTGTATAGCGGTAGTAATACAGGCATAAGTTACGTCCTCGTCCTCATCTAGATGAACAGAACGAACAGAAAAGGGAATTCAAATAGTTGGCCTGAGTGGAGAGTTCAGAGAGAAGCTCTGGTACAGCACAACAGGCGCAGGCCCACATTGTGCACCACAGCTAGAAATGAGTTGGCACCAGAATTTTTTTTAACAGTTCCTGAAGTGCCCCTCTGTACCTTTTGCTGTAGAATTTATCGTGTGGGAAATTTAACAAGAGGATTACAGCTTGGTGCTGGTCACGAGACAGTGGGACAGGTGTAGTTCTCATGCTTTTCTTGAAGGCGCGTCATGGGTCGATCGGACATGTACGTCCCACTTTTTTTCTCGTAAATTGGGGAAAGTTACCCGATACTATTTCTCGGCACGTTATTCAGGTATACTGCAGGCATATTTTTGGTTATAATGTGAAAAGTATAGATGAATCTAAAGAGGGTTAGCAGGGGCTTCATATATTGAGATAAATGGGGTGCAGAATTGAAGTACGAAACCGTGTTAGAGACAATCGCTTAATTGAGGATTGCATTAATTTACTTAGTATCTGCAACAATCACTGTTGACAGTGCACTGCTTTTCAAGAAACCTCGAGTGGGACAGTGAAATCTAGCCTTTATTTGCAGTTCCATTTAATTATCACGACCCAGAAAGACCCACGGAAGGTGCTTGGTACGGCACTGCTTTGCCCAGTGTGCATTAATGTTGTTCAGGCTGCACACGTTTCAAGCAGCACTTGTCTCTGGAAGTACTGCTTCAGTGCTCTGCTGCTGACCCGAAAGTCGCTGGTTCGATCCTGGTTGCGGTGGTTGCATTTAGGTCGAGCTGCAATGGTTAAGGCCCGTAAGCTGTGCAATGTCAGTGCACGTTAAAGAACACCAGGTGGCTGAAATTTTCATAGCCCTTCATTACGGCATCTTTCATGATTGTATCGTGGTTTTGGTACGTAAAGCCCCAGATATTAAGTACCGCTGCGGTACTTTCTCCCCAACTTGCTGCTGTAGTTGGCGGGGTGCTCTGGTGGTCGTCATTATTGATCTTCTCTTCGCCATCATCACTGGGTGCCATTTTCAACTTCCTTTAGTATGTCTAAGAAAGTATCCTTATGGCATGTAACGTCTTTACCAGCTTCGTAACCATCTATCATCACGTTGCCATTGGCACCTCTCTGAGCCACCAACCAAAAACCAAGTGCGCCTCAGCTCTGTTAGTGCCAAACTCCTTTGAGTTCATCGTCATTTTCTCATAGCAGCCTACATGGCTGAGCATCTTTTATGGCATTATGCAAATATTGTAGCATTCAAATTAAAGTTATTAGAAATTTTGTTCAAATGAACAAAGGGTGTACATCAATCCGCCTGTAACCTTCTCTAAAGGTGATTTCACTGCTGTGGAGCGGTGCTAAGTCGTGAAGACACCTTCCGTGAAATTCACACTTCGCCCAACGAAGTCGAAATTGCCAACGAAGTCGAAATTGCCAACGAAGTGAGGGGCGAGGCTCTGTCTCGGAACGACACCGAAATTCAAGATGACAGCAAGACTTTTGTGCCAAAAAAAAAATGCAGTGCACATAGATTAACGTTCTATTGCTGTGAACTTCATTTAGGCTCGGGTTTTGTTAAAGCTTTAATCGCTTTCAAAACCATCGAAGGACTCCTTTGAGTCGGTGGCAAAAAAACAGCTCGCAGCATTCCGCTTGATGTTTGCCGCGGTCTTCTGGCACCACAGCTCCAACATCAGCCAGTCTGCTGTGCAGGTTGCCGTTCTCCGAGCTGTCGAGCGCGTTGCTAATGCCGCATTCCTTGAAGGCTGTGCCTGCTCAGGTAGAGCGGTCCATGCCTCGGCAACGAAATTGAGAACATGTCGCTGCGGTGGCTTCTTAAAGTTTTTTTTCAGTGTTTGCACTTCCTTCCTCAAATGCTGCAAGGTGGACTTGAACGGCTTATTCCAAGAGATGTCGGCAGGTTACAGGATGCTCGTGCACCCCGCAGGCACGTAAAGCATGTAGGTGTCGTACTCCTTGAAGGCATTTGTAGTGGCTTGTGTCTTATGGATGGAGGCTTGGTCCAACACTAGTAAGCGTCGCATGGCATTGACGTTCAGGCCCCAGATTCTCGACAGCCATTCCTGCACTTTCTCCGATGCTATTCAGCCATTTTCATGCTGGTGAGACATACGTTTTCTACGAATGAAAAAAAAGTCGGCGTTGTGATAAAACGAACTAGGTGACAATATGACCCCTCAACCCCATCAAAAAAATTAAATTATTCTCACCTTGTACGCGAAGGCTCACAAAGGTCCTGGCTAGAATTTCTCTGCTTTGCTCCTTGAAGATAATGAAGGCCAGGAGCTTGTGGCCAGTGGTGCAAGCAGCTAGGCAAATAGTGAAGCCTCGTCGGGCACACTCAGTGTTTACAATCTGTATGGTGCTTTCGCAGACCACGTTGTTTGTCCTGTTGTCGGGATTGTCTCTTTGCACCATCGTCAGATCCATGTAGGCCATTCTATGTAAGGTGTAACTGTGGTGCCGTCGCAATGAGTTCGGGCAAGACCGAAAGGCACTTGCTGCTCCCGAAAGTTCCTCGGGCGTCTTCTGACTCTCGTTCGTAGCGCGGCGCATTTAAAGGCTGAATCGCTGTTTCCAGTGATTTATGTAATGGCTCTTGGCTACGAACTTTCCCCAACTGCATGCTGTTGGCAATTTTGATGACCTTTTCGGAAAGAATCCTGCTACTGACGGCATGTCCTGCACTTCTTTCACGCTCAAGGTACCTGAAGAGTGCATCGTCTACGCTGAACACTGGTGCGCCATCACGGAGTTTCTATCAAAGCTTTGCCTTCCCATAGTTTAGCTGCAGCAAATTATTGAAATTCTTCTCCCATTCTAGTATCTGCTTCCTGTCAAGCTTGAAATGTCGAGACGTCAAGTGCACAATCTTTCCGTTTTCTCGTGCCCCGCTGCGATGGTATAGTGACTCGGCTACTGACCCGCAGGTTGCGGCATCGTATCCCGGCTGCGGAGGCTGCATTTTTGACATAGGCGAAAATGCTGTAGGCCCGTGTGCTCAGATTTAGGTGCACGTTAAAAGAACCCCAGGTGGTCGAAACTTCTAGAGCCCTTCACTATGGGGTCTCATGATCATTATTATGGTGGTTTTGGGATGTTAAACCCCACATATCAATCAAGCACTTGTGTTTTCTTGATGCCATCGAATAATCTCAATTTCATTTGCCACTTTGTAAGGCTGCGTAGGCATAACTGACCTCTCACTGCAAACAAAAAGCGACAAATGACGCGGAGCAATCGGGCTGCAGGGCAAAGCAGAATTGGATTGGATTGAGGTAGGAGGGCGCTTTCCCGGAATGGCGCGGATATTTGAAATTGCCATCGAAGTTGGGGGGGGGGGGGGGGGGAGGGAGTCTTGCTTGAGTGGGGATGCTTGCTCGGAATTTTGCGGTATTCAAGGGAGATCCACACTGCCACAAAGCCCCACTTCAAGGCTAAAAGAACATACTACCCTCACATTGATGCATGATTTTTTTTAGGATAAAATGCTTCTTAGTACCGGCTTATTTGCTCTAAGTATAGTAAATTCAGGGGTGCAACAGCTGCACCAATTGTGTCAATTTGATACTATTCCAGATTGCAGCGCCTACGGTAGCTGCACCAAATCCGTGGAATTTGCTGAAATCGTGCCACACCGAGCTGTAACGCCCAGCCAGCGTCAATATGTTTCTCAGGTGCACTAGTTTCGTTGAGAAATGCATGCCACGTCGACCACCTTCAGCTTGCGCCATTAGTCAAAGCGCGCAAACCCGAACTAGAGTGCCTAGTGTATACTTAAAATACTTAAAATGTTCTAGGCACCCACCCCACACTCGTGAGACACGATCAACTTGGTAAAGTAACAACGCTGTGCGCCCATCGGTCCGCTTGGCTTCAAGACAAAAATACGTTGCTGCCGCCAATGGTGGGAAATGTAAATTTCTTAGCCTGAAAACACTGCTATGGCTTGTTAAGAACTAAAGCTGGAAGCATATGCTGCGTTTTCTTCACCCGAACGAGCTCGACTTGCTGCGAATGCCGGCGTTGCGAGTGGTATTGCCTTAGCAGTGGCACATAAAACATTTATTTTTGTCTTGTAGTTGTGTCTGTCTTCCGTGCCACAGTTTGATGCCGTTGTCAGGCTCACGGGCGTTCTGTTGTTACTTTACCTGGTCGAAGGCTCCTTGCAAGGGAGCTGTGGTGGCATCTAAACCCGCGGGGAAAAAAAGGGGGGGGGGGAGTGGGGGGGGGGGGGGGCGTAGCGGTTAGAAAATTATTTGGCCGTGGTTCTAATGCTGCTTGAGCCACCTTTGCCGCAGTACATCGATGCCCTGTAGAAGAGCGTATTGACATTTAAAAGGGGCGGTTAGCGCTAGTGGGACACAGCACATTTTGCTCATACTGACGTCTAAATAAGCTACGGGCAATCATTTGAACCAGTGTATGGCATTTACGCTACCATAAAAAAAAACAAATTGTGCGGCAGTTTTTTTTTTTTTCGCCACCCCTACTCCTTGGTTTTACAAATCTCCCAAATTTCAGATTTATATTTGAATTCGCAGAGTATGTCAAATTATTTGACAGGCGCAGCATATGCTAATATAGACTACCATTGTTTGCTCGGTGGGGTGGTTCAAAATACTACTTTCATTGAAATGGGAGTGCTCATGTTCACAATGCACGATTTAGGTGATGTTGAATGGTTTATACATTTTTTTTCTAAATGTAAGCCTAGTTTTTTTATACTTCTCCAAGTTTGCTGTTTCATGAAAAAAAATGTGTATTTTTTCTCCTGTAACCTGCTTCAAATATGGAATTTAGTGTTCCAAAAGTAGCATTTTGCTGCTCCGAAAATTGCTTCAAATTGTATTGTAGCTGTTGCGCCCCTGTCAATTTTATACAGGTTATCTGTAGCATTCTAATAAAGGACAAGGCCTATTACTATTCAAAGTTGTTTCCACTTTCTTTGAACCAAAAGGAATGGCATTTGCTCAGGCCTCGTTTCATTTTTGAGAGATTGTGTAGATTAGTTGGGTCGTGACAAATATTCCCTTTTTTTATATGTAATATATACTACTCAAATTAGATTTGAAAATATTAAACAGACTCGTTATTTGCTTTGAATTTTTTTTGCACCTAACATTACTATTCACACGAGCCTAATCTTTTGTCATAGATGCAACTTCATTCCACAAGGGTGCTCAGATATCGGCAGCAAAAAGCAGGTCGCCCCCTTCATACATGGCATCATCCTTCTGGGGACTCCGAGATGAGAAAACAGCTTCAAATTTCAAATAATACCCTGATTCATTGGCTGGAGTACAGTTGCTACATTTCCAGGGAGGAATTCAAGCTGAATTCAGGTCTCTCTCTTCACTGTGCTCTAGGCAATTGTCCATGACGAACACAACCGTCCTACCTTTCAGCCATGCGTTCTCAGTCTGACTTCAAAAATCGCCTACCATCCAGGCCTTGCTTCTTGTAATACCAGCAGTCATTTCGCATCTTGAAAGCCTAGGGTCTTTCTGCTTTCTTGTTTCAAGGAAGCTTTGCTCCCACCAAACGCTCCCATTAAAACGGTGACACAGTCCTAGCTGTGTTTCTCATCCTGTGTACTCCTTGACTTTAAAGCTGGAAGTCTGGAAGCTGGAAGATTATAAAAAGTGCCATTTGGTCCTTGTTGAAGATGTCGCTGGGCCCATAATTTGAGAGGACGTGCTGAAGCTTTTTCTGCCGTCAGTCATTCCTGCCGTCAGTCATTCCATGTCTTGCCATCACCTCCAAATAGGCCCGGTCACTGGTTGGAACTTCGGCATGCTTTAAACCACTGGAAAACTGCGTTTTCAATGCAAGGCCCTTATGGTCAGCTAGAAGCATCCTTCACTTATCAAGGGCTAAATGCCACTGTTGTGTGCCTTCTCAATCTTGTCACAATCCTTCAAAGTTTTTGAGAGTATACTTCAGGATTCCATGCCTTTTTGCGGCAGCCATCTTTGACTCCGTGTCGTGCTTCATGTCTTCGAGTACTTTTCTTTTTGTGTCCAAAACAATGCCTTGTGCTGGTGCTTTTTAGTGGTTCCTTCCATATTGCACACATATAGAAATCTACAAGCCAATGCTGGAAAAGCATCAAGTGCAATATGGCGTCGAAGTACTTGGTGCGAATACTACAGATTGGATGATGGCTAGGGACAGTAACGAATTCAATACCCTCAAACCTCTATAACGAACACAGATATAATAAAATGTCATTTGTAACGCAGTAAATGAAAAATAGTCTTGCAACACATATAGTGTTGGCAATAGGCTTTAACAATTTTCAAATATAACAAACTTATTTTCTTGTGAGATGCAACTTTGTTATAATGACGCTTCAGTGTACAATGCTCAGTTTGTTTTGTTTATCTGTGTTGCCTGCAAAATGGTGTTTGATTGTCTATCTCAACTAAGCACCAATTTTTTAGGCAACTAATTACTTTTTGAAAATTGTCTCATCTAAAAGATGTTCTTGTTTGTGCGAGTTGCGTTTGGTGCACGTGCACAGTACTTGCATTATCACACCTGGAACTCAAAACTGCTTCAAGAATCTCGTGTTGGTCGTGGAAAGAAGAAATAGTTGTGATTTGTCTCAAAGGTAAAAACTGTGAAGATTTTAGCAACTTCTTGATGGATTGTTTGACGATCCAAGTCTAGCTTCTTTAGGATCGAACGAAAGTGGGCTGGCATGAGAAAACATGATCACTGCAGGCTTCTCCTCTCATGAGTTTGCATGACACGACTAGCAGCTCATGTCGCATAATCCGGCATAATCTGCTTTACTTGCAGACTCTCACTTACGCACAGATTAGCGTAATCAGCACAGACAAGAAAGGAGGACACAGCACGTGCGCCAACATTAAAAAAAAATGATTTTGTATTACAACTTAAGGGTAAACATATACACTTGCGCTTCATTATAACAAAAGTCGCATCTTGCCCGAAAATAAATTCGTTTTACTTGAAAGTTTGTTATAAAAGTATATTCTTAACTCTGCCATAAAAGTTCGAGCAAGTGCCTCCCCCCTTCCCCCCGGCCCACCCCCAAGTTCACTGGCAATTTCAAATATCTGCGCCGTTCTCGGTAAGCACCCCCCCCCCCCCCCCCAAAATCTAACCTAATCTAATCCTGCTTCGCACTGCAGCCAGATTGTTCCGCGCCATTTGTTGCTTTGTGTTTGCGATGAGAGGTCAGCTATGCCTATGCAGTCCTGCACAGTGGCAAGGGAAATCGAGGTTGGTCCATGGCATCGAGAAAACGGAAATAATGTGCACCAGACCTCTCGACATTTCAAGCTCAAGTGAAAGCGGATACGGGGGTGCACGTTAAAGAACCCCAGGTGGTCGAAATTTCCAGAGCCCTCCACTACGGCGTCTCTCATCATCATATGGTGGTTTTGGGACGTTAAACCCCACATATCTATCTGAAAGCGGATACTGAAATGGGAAAAGAATTTCGATAATTTGCTGCAGCTAAACTACGAGAAGGCAAAACTTCGACGGAAGCTCTGTAATGGCACACCAGTGGACGATGCGCTCTTTCAGTACTTCGAGCGTAAAAGAAGTGTAGGACGTGCCGTCAGCAACCGGATTCTTCCAAAGAGGCTGTCAAACTTGTCAACAGCATGCAGTTGAGAGACTTCGTTGCAATGCGCCACGCTACAAATCAGAGCCAGAAGACGACGCGCGAGGAACTTTCGGAGACTGCAAGTTCCTCTTGGTCTTCCGCGAACTCGCTGCGATGGCACAACGGCTACAGCTTATATATTATGGCCAACGTGGATCACAAGATGGTGTGAATAGCCGTTCGAGTCTCCCCCTCGCGGCGTTTGTGGGAGCAGTACATGCGTCGGGAAGCACAAGGACTAAAAGGAAACTTGATGAAACCATCACGGCAACATGTGCTCAATTTTGTTGGCGAGGCGTGCGCCGCTGTATCTGAGGAGACAGTGTCACAGGCCTGTTGGAGCTGTGGTGCCAGAAGACCGTGGTGGACATCAAGCGGAATGCTGCGAACTGTTTTTTGCAACTGGCTTGGAGGAGTTCTTTGATGGTTTTGAAAGTGTTTGAAAGCGATTAAAAGCTTCAAAAAAATCTTGAGCCTGATACCGGTCTCACCAGGTCTTGATTGTGATTAACTTTACAGCCGCTGCTACACTGCTGAGCTAGTCTGGTTCGAGCTTGGATCAGATTAAATGCACCAGGTGGCACTTCTGTGCCGCAAAACATGTCGTTGACAAAACTCAGCGTACGATACTTCAACAGGGCCATTTATCAGCAGTATGTTATTCAAGAAAGAACTGCTCGCAAGTCAGAAGCTTTGCGTGCCTCTGTAAAAGTAATTTCATAGGTCCGTGATTCGGTAGAGCTTTCTTTGCGCTTACCTGTATTGCTGTGCGAGAATTTCAATATTCACTTTTATTTCTGATGACGCCTGCTCGTAGCCATCCAGTTACAGCGAAATGGCAATCTCGTTGTACACGCCACAGTTTCACTTCTGGTGCCTCAAGTCTCCCAGTTTCTCCTGCCAACGGTTAATTACTGTAAAGGTTTTTTCACCTGACCACGAAGTGCGCGTACGCTGCGACGGAGTCGAAAAGCTGGCGACACTCATAATCAATTTGCTTCGAGGTGCTCCAACTGCCCCGACAGTGCGAGAATTTAACTTGATCGCCTGCCTCTCCCATAACTACGTGCGGTTAATATGAATCCTAAAATGTGCATATTTACAGATATTTTTCCAATTGGAACATTTTACGATTTCTTTTATAAATAAATATCTAGCTTTTTGAATCTGTTTTTACAGAACTATGCTTAATGTTCTTCTTTCTTTTGCTTTCAACAAGCTCAACCCGGGGGTGCGGACTACACGAAACCACGATCTCTCAGCCAGATCGCGATGCACGTATTGCAATAGCCTTGATCCTGATTGGGCCTCATCCCGATTATAAGTGACTGTGTAGCAGCACCTAATCCGGATCGTGGTTAATCCAGATCGGCACTGATCACGATTTGGACACCGGTATAAATGAAGTTCACAGTAATAAAACATTAATCCTTGTACACTGCATTTTTGTTTTCTGGCACAAAAATTTTGCGGCTATCTTGAATTTCGGTGCTCCCCCCCCCTGCCCACATTGCTGACAATTCCTACCGACTATGTTGGTGGTGGGGGGGGGGGGGGGTACTTGCTAGGAATTCAACGGTTGGTCTATTGCCTGACTGTTTAATATTAAATTCATTATAACCGTTATTTTGTTATATTTGTGTCCGTTTTATTGAGGTTTGAGTGTACAGAGGTGGTGCTCACACGCTGTACCAATATGTTATGCGTAGGAAAGAGAATTTTTCTTATCATATATATATTTTTTAAATGAGCGGGTTGTGTTGTCTGTTCTCTTCTCTGTGTTAATACTTAATTGCCTAATGTTTTACCAAAAAAGGCCAAATTTCTCCCCTTGTGAAGACATGTCTGGTCTTTGTCTGTCTCATGTGGAACACTTCACATTCACTGCAGCACTTTGGTGGTATGTGATAAAGCATTCTAAGATTGGGAAGCAGCTGCTTGTTTTCACACATCATGGCACTTGTTGTCCGTTGAACAAACGCGCATATGCCGTGCGATAACACGTACCAGTGTGATCGCTGAAATTTTATAAGCCTTACTGGCTCTTTGACATTTCTGTGGCTCCGAGGAACAATAAACATTACAGCACAAGTTGGTAGGTTGCCTTGAGTTACATTTATGGGAAGTTCTGATTATTTATTGATGTGCCTTTGAAATAGATCAAGTGCCCATTGTATTGATTTCACTGCAATGCATAATTTGATCTTTTTTTCTGCTTTGTAATCTCGGAGCGGTCTCCAGTTAAAATGACTCTGAAGGTTTCATCCGAGTGTGTCTGCCCTTCCATTGCTTCGGAATCTTAATCATTCAACATTTAATGATTTACTCATTCAGCTTAGCTTGTCTCGATGTTGCTGTGAAAGAAAATTATTCTTAGGGTCTGCCCTCCACTTTTCTGTTCTGTGATAATCATGCTGGTTTGAAAATAAAGAACTTTGCTTTTCTGTTCCACGATTGTTTTTCGCACAGGCTTCCATCACAGTACAATAACGAATTGTATGTATTTGTATTGCTGTTTGGGCCTGTGCTGTGCTGCTGCCAAGTTTAAGCCGTGTGGTAGAAGACGTTTCTCTGATTTCCCCCCCGCAGGGTGTGAACTGGACTTCCCCATCTGGGACATCGAAATGCTTCTGCGCAAGCTGCGCAGTGTGGTAGGAGAAGATATCTCCCACGCAGAGGCCGAGAACATCCTGAGCTCGGCATTGTTCGACTACGAACTCAAGTCTCTGTAAGTGGTTTCCTAAAACATTGTTATAGCATAGTAAATGGCAAATTTGGGACGTGCTTGAAAATTTCGCTGCTCCTGCTGCACGGCCCCTAGTTCGCTTAGTGTATAAGAAAGCCAGAAATCTCGGGACACTGAAACTTTCAGTGTCTAATTTGTCGGACTTTCTGCTCAAAAGGCAAAGTTTAAAAAGCCATTAATTGAATTGACCAACTCTGCCGTGTCACTCGTACCGAAGACTCAAATACGTGCTTTCGGAATGGTTCTGTTTGTGGACATGGAGGATTTCATGACAGTTTTGCCACTATACAGTCGCTGACTGAGTTTCTAGACCTGAAAAAATAGTCTGAAAAATCTGTCTGAAAAAGCTGTTGGGACATGAAAATTAAGTTAATTTGGTACAGAACAGCCTATAATGATGCCCTGCTTATTTTGTGCTTACATACGATTATATTTGTTGTATTTGGGCTAAAGTTACGTTGTTTATAATCGCTGCCGAGTGACGGCTGTTGTCGCTGGCTGCTGTGGGCAGCGCCAGAGGTGGCGTTTATGCTACCAGGCGCACAAAATTTCTTGCATGCACACAAAAGGTGCACGCAATGTCTCAGTTTGTTGGCAGGATTAATAACTTTGTAAGGGATGGCTGGTGTCTATTCAACCTGCATTGGCACTGCATAGTGGATGAGGCTTCAGTATTTTGCGTATCATATACAGTCGAGCCCACATATAGCGGTCCCACTTAAAATGAACTTTCGCTTAAAACGAACAATATCCGCGTGACCGTCAATATATACATTGGTTCAGTGGCACAAAATCGCACTTACAACGAACATCTCAGAGCGCCGCTGATCGGTTACAGCGAACGGAGTCAGCAGCCTGCCTACTTCCCGGGAAACCAATTTCGACCACCGATCAGGCATCGGCGAAGTGCCTATACATTCTTATTGTTGAACGCCGACCCTGCCTCCGCGACCCTCTAGTTGCTGCTCTCCCCAACCCATGGAGGAAGGAAAGCTGTTTCCTTCCTCCATGCCCAGACTGCTTTTTGTTAGGCACCCCTCCGTCCTTTGTCCCCCCGCTATTCTGAGCACCCCGCATCGCTAGACGACTAAGTGATTCTAAGAGAGGGAAAAGAAGAGAAAAGTGAGCCCCGTAACTGTCCACATCACTGTGCGGCACCTCAACAGTAGCTCACAGGGGATGGGGGTGAGGAGGGATCAAAAGGATAGAAGTAAAGGTATAGAGAAAGAGAGATGTGCTAGGCCAGCGAGTGAGGACATATCGAGGGGATAGGAGAGATAGGAAAGATGAAAAACACGGTCACGGGAGTCCGAGGATGGGAAACCACTTGCGGGAGCTTTTGTCGGTGTCAAGAGGTGGCGTAGGGCAAGTCCAGTTGGTCAGAGCTACGCTGTAATTGGAGATCGGCGTCAGGAGATGACGTAGGGCCAGCCCATTCGGCAGGAGCTGCGCTGACGTGGGAGATCGCGAGGGCACAACGAGGCCCGTGTTTTCACATTGCCACCGATCTTTCGATGACCGGTCGGCCATCTACCCTGTTTTTGATCCCTGGCACTGTCGTTGGCGTCGCCGGCCTGAAGTGACCAAACCATGGTGGCCGAGGATGTTGGTACATCGTCGGCCACCGACTGTATCTGATATTCCGCGTCTGGTGCACGCGCATACGCTACCCCACCAACTCTGATAATTCGCGATTCGTTTCGTGCTTAGGACTTGTTCTCGCTCCCTTCGCCTTCAACTCAGCATGCCCTCCGCGCACGTGCGAAAGTGCGAAATCGGCTGTTAATTTGCGCAGAATGAATCGCGAATTATCAAAGTTCGTGAGGCCACGCCAACCCGCCGGCGCAACAAAACGATTTTTCACCACAGCCGCCTATTCTTCGAACACCGCCGCGCGCAGGCACTCTTTCCAAGTTTTTTTACGTGCGAGTTTCGCGGACCTTTCAAGCAAGTTACTCCTGTGTGTTTTGGTTTTCAAGGTTGCCCTCCCGCCGCACCCTTCCCACTCTTTATCGGAACTCCTTGCCCTTCTCTCGCAAGTCTTGATTACAACCCCTTCGCCTGCCTTCACCGCTCCGCGACGCCCGCCACGCTGGCTCGAATGTTTCGTTTTTTGATTGGAAACGGGCCCAGAGCTGTTCCACGCGTTCTGGCATGTGTGTCACGTGTGCACGTCTTGCTCGCTCTTGGTGTGCGTGTGTGGTCAAGGTGGCCGACAGGAGGACTAGCACGCTTTTTCCTGCCGCTCAACAAAACGTCGAAAGTGTGACCGCTTGGCTTGAGCGTAATCCGTGCGTTAGGTGCCGCGTTGCGGAGCGCTTGCTCGTAGCTATTGACCACCTGGCAGGCAACTTGCCGCTTCGGGCGTCCCGGTATTCAGCTGAGCGTGGAGATAGTGAATATTTCGTTGGCGGCGGTGACGGCTACATGGAGATAGTGAATATTTCGTTGGCGGCGGTGACGGCTACATGCGCGCGAAACTGTTTTCGCGAGGCCGACTTCGTCGACATCGGGCCCTATGCCGAGCCAGAAGCTTCCGAACTGCGGCGGCGATTTGTGGCAGTGCGTCGTCGACTCCGTCCACGGAGAGCCGGTGGGACATCTGTTGCGGTGGTTTAATTACGGCCGATCATGATGCCGCCACTGCGAAACCATGCACGGATTGGGGCATTGTGAATGAAGTACGTGGCGAGAGCGATTTGGAGGAAATGGATTGCGAGAACGGCGGAACTTCGGAGCCAGTGTCTCATATAGCTTATGCCACGCGCGTCGGCGAACGAGCACCCTGCCGTTTTAAGTGAACTCAAGACCGCCCTTATTGCTTCTGCTCTTCGAAACACGTGCATCACGGACTTTTTGGAGCAAAAAAAGTTTGCATTTTCACTCGCTACTTTTTTAAAAACTGTGTTTCATTTGCTACGAACTTTGCGATACAGTGAACGGATGCCGCGTCACGCTCAGGTTCGTTATTAGCGGGCTCGACTGTATTATAAATAAAAATTGGCACATTTGCCATTACCCAACTAACCTGCACAATATTTTTAAAAAATTGAAGCAGGGCCGCTTCAATTACTCCAAATTGCTCCAAAAGAGAAACGCTGCTTTAAAATGTCATATTTGTTGGCATCTGCACCGAACCTGCTTCAGAAGTTGATTGGAAAATGGAAAACAATGAACTTGAACTGCGCAATTGTTCAGCAAGCCTACACAAAACCATATACAAGTGGTATAAATTATCCTAGTATATGCTGGCGTGCAGTTTGCTCACTAACTACATACTAGCTGCACACTAGCGTATTGGCAATGCCAAAAGTACAGGCTCTACTATATGTGCCTGATTTAACTGTATATTTGGACCTCATAAGCAGATTATTTTGCTGAAATGGTTACAATGATACAGTCGACGACTGATCTCGGGACCGCAAAAACGTCCAGAACATCGGGCTGTCCAGAAAAATGAATGCATGTGAAAACACATCTTATTCACAGGCATTTTTCGCTTACAGAGACGGTAACAGCAGGAGTACAAGATTCTCGTTGCAATCCGGCGAATGCATCGTCTAGGTGGCTCTGAAAAGAGCCATTTGTTTAAAAAGAAAACAGAAAAAAAAAAACGATGTGGTCAGCGCTACCTTATTGGTCAACACTTTTGGCCCAAAAAAGCTGCTGATATTCTTCTGCTGGCATTTTGTTTGCCCGCGGTCATGTCTGCTTCAATTTAAGTTAGCGTCATGCTGCCGCTTACTCTGATGACAGTGTCATCAGTGCTCGCTTTAACGCCGAGCTAGTTGGCTGTGTAGGCGCTGCCTCTTAAACCTCGGTGTCAGAGTAGTGAGAATCTTTCGTAACTTTACGAATAATTTTGTCATTTGTCAATTCCGGCTTTTTGTCAGCATCCGCGAAGGCCTCAAAGGTTATCCCGGCTGGAATTGAAACACCGGCAGTGCCCTGATCGTCAAAGGCAACGTCCGCGTGCAGAAGTTCATCACACACAGTTCATCTTCTCTGAGCAAGACGGCCGTCTCGGCGTCGAATAGGAAGCCTGCATAGTGAAAACAATTTCGAAGAGTCCGCAAGCATGTTCACGGCAGGCCTGAGGTCAACAGCGTAGCTTTTCCCGCTGTCTGAGCACAGCACCATGGGGCTAAGCATGTGTGATTTATAAAGATGCTTCAAGTTAGGAGTAATGTCTTGGTTCATCAGCTGCAGGATCGCTGTGGTATTTGGCTATATAAATTCAATCTGTAAAGACTTCAAGGTCCATGATGTGGCCATGCGCAGCACAGTTATCCACAAACAGCAGCACTTTTCAATGTTGCTGCTCGAACCTTCTGTCCAGCTTGCGCACGTGTGCTTCGAATAGCTGCTCCGTCACCCACGCCTTAGTGTTGGCTTCGTAGAAAATGGGCAGAGTCACTGCCCCCTTGAAACATCTTGAATGCTTTGACTTCCCTGCCACAAGCAACGGAAGTTTCTCGCTACCTGACATGTTGCTGCCAACGAGGACAGTGAGCTGCTGCTTGCTGTGCTTGCCGCCGTGGCAGGGGTCACCAGCAAATGCAACGTTTTCTTTGGCAGCAGCTTTTGAAACAGTACTGTTTTGTCGCAGTTGAAAACTTCATCTGGTAGAAACTGCTGAAACAAGGACTGCAGCCTTCCATTCCAATATTCGGCGACTATGGAATCATCGATGGTGCCGCTTTTCCTGTACATCTTTTTGAATTTCAAGTCCTTGCGGCTTTTGGAATTGCGAAGCCATGCATCACAGAACTTGAAATCCTTCACGCTCATCTGAAGCACAAAAACCTCCTCTTAGTGCTTCAGAATGTCACCTGACACCCGGATTTTCTTGGTGGCCATGGCCACACGAGGAGCGCTTTCTTGTGCTTTGGGTGAACACCCTGACTCGCATTTTTTTTTTTTGCAGCCCGGTTCATTTGGCAGCCATTTTAAAGATCTTTGCCTCGTTCTTCATGCAGTCCGAAACAGTTTTCTTAAAAATTCCGAACTTCCTCCCCACCTCAGCCTGCGACTTGCCGCTTTAGACTTGTTTGATGATGGCGGCTTTCTTTTCCATTGTTTTCCGAGATTTTCCATCTGAGAGATCGATCGTCGATTGTAGTTCGATATCATAGTGGTTACTGACGATTGCTGTGACGACATTGATGTGCGACTGATTATATTTAACATTATATCAGCTTTGACCTCATTTATGCCGCCCCGCCGTGGTGGTCTAGTGGCTAAGGTACTCGGCTGCTGACCCGCAGGTCGTGGGATCAAATCCCGGCTGCGGCGGCTGCATTTCTGATGGAGGCGGAAATGTTGTAGGCCCGTGTGCTCAGATATAAGTGCACGTTAAAGAACGCCAGGTGGTCTAAATTTCCGGAGCCCTTCACTACGATGTCTCTTAATAATATGGTGGTTTTGGGACGTTGAACCCCACATATCAATATCAACCTCATTTATGCCTCAAGATTTGGATTCGTGTAAATAGCTTTCGTTTAATTTTTGATGCTTGCTATTTTTTTAACGTGTGACCATTGCATATTCCTTTGATCTTGTACCAATTTTAAACTGCTGCTCTGGCAATAGTTCCAAGTGATTGTGCCAAGTTTTATAATATGGTGCTCAGCTTTATCACTTATGTGTCATTTATATCGCAAGTAATGGCATTTAAATATATATGTAGCTCATTAGTTCTGTGACCCTTCATTCAGTTAATTTTATTGTGATTTGTCTTGATTACTGTACATGCAATATGTTTATTAATAAAAATTTATATTTATCACATGTTTAAATAATGCTTCAGACTCTAGGGCCCGTATTCATAAACGAGACCTACCCTTAGCTTCTCATTTTAGTAACCATTTGGGCATCCACAGACCGATTTTATGCTTAAGGTAAACTTGAATATCTGATGTACCAGAAACTAAAGTACATCTACTGACTACTTTGGGTGCTACGTTCACTGTTTTTAATTCAACATTATGGTCGACCACTACAACATAAAGCAGCCCCTTAATAAAATAATTGTAACAACTCCTCCTGTGCCGGCGTTTGCTCTCTTCTTCTGACCACGGCTCCACCTACGCGGTGCATAGTTAGCAGGCGCTCTCCACATTCAATATTGTTGCCGTGGAGTGCTCGCGCTCGTCAGCTGGTACTTCAGTGAGATTTTTTTCATGTCGAGTTATCACTGACTGTCAAAACACAGGAGGACATCGACAGACGGACAGACTGAAAAACTTTATTGTCAGGTCTTTGCACCACCGGGCAGTCCCACTCCACATTTACACAGCCATGCATGCCTATCGCGACGATGGCATCGGCAGCCTGAGTAAGTGCAGCAAGCTGCAATGCCGTGTGAGACGACATCGACATGTTGTTGCGCTTGGGTGGCGGCGAGAAACAACGGCACATCACGGCAGCCTTTATCGGACCGCTTACGGCTGTGGATGCATGTCTATCGGCGGGATCACGCACGGAGAAAAAATATGCTCTCTAGAAGTAACTAGCGCTGCGAAAAAATCTGAATTTATTGGTGAAAGAATGTGGCAACGGCACACCAGCACCTAAACTTCCTAACGCACACCGCATTTTCCGCACAGAAAAAAATAGGACATGCAGTGGACGTAGACGTTGCCATGGAACGCACCTTGCGCGTAAGTCGAAAAGCGTCTCCAACTGAAAAGCATGGATCCTATGCCGTGGTGAACAGAAACGCATTAGAAAACTACTGCAAGGAAGCCGCGGACAAACATAACTAATAAATGCAAAAATGAATAAATATGCGGCCCTTAGAAGGGTGAAAATCTAATGATGTTGGTGAAATGCAGAGCAACTCTCGCGTACCTTACAGAGTCTACGCGGTTTGAAGTCACCCCAGCAGATTCCAGATCTTCCATTGTGGCATGTGTCTCTTTTCAAACGGTATCCAACATGTAGCTTTCTGTCAGTTTAATGCATGCTGTAACTGCAAGTGCACCAAAGGGGAATCGCAAAATATACCAACTGAAACCATGCAGCAGAAATCTGAAAAAGAGGAGCGAAACACGCTGCACACCTGCGAAGCTCGTCGTGTTGGGCACCACTATAAAGCTTTGAGCCCAAGAGAAACATAAAACAAGCAAGAAAAAAGTGTGGGCAAGGAGCACGCGATGACGTTCGGCCTATGGGAGTTTCTATGGAAAGTACAAGAGAGGAGAATAGGACAAAATTAAAATAGCTTTTACTGCTTTTCCAAGCTAGTGGTACTATTCGTACTAGACTAGTTGGGATTGCTGTTGAGAACGTGCGCCGTCAACCCGTTAGGTCACTGCATGCTGATGACATGCGCAAAATATATTTGAGAGGTGAGGTTGTTTCGTTTGCTGCATGAAACTATTTTAGCCTGGCTTCAGCAGCTTGGCAGATGCAGGCTTTGATGGCAGCTTGTGTCTGCAGAGCTGCTGTGGGAATCCAATTGCATATATTGGCAACTTGCATCTTTGGAACAGCAGAGGACGCCCGAGTAAACTTTAACGGAGAAAATGAAAGCTGCTCAACTGTTTTTATTATTATTATAGGTTTCTTCTTTACAGCAACACTCCCTTTGTTAAAGAGCCACTCGCCTGGCCTTTCGACAAATTTCAGTTTAGACAATGGAAGTTGTTGTATGTCCGATGAAAAGCATTATGCGACAAAAATTTCTTCAGTCAGTTCAGCAAGAGCTGAGAAAACTGTTCTTTATTATGCGGTGCGAAATGAGGATAAAAGGAGGTGAGCTCAAAACCCTTGCCACTCCCCGCGTAGCCTTCGCAAGACAAGTCTCCTCCCTACCCTCTTCGGCATCCGACCAAGAGGTCATGGGCGCATGACGTGCCCGAACAAGCCCAACCCCCGAGCACGCGAGCAGCGTTGTTTTGTTGACCAGCATTATTTTGTGGTCTATTGCCTGTTTCTGTGTGATGGCTTTGAAACACTGGCTTAGACGCGGTAGAATATATGAGCATAATCAGTGCTCGAAGGTGCAGGACCATTAAGGGGGGAAGTGATGTTGAAAAAAAAAAAAAACCTTTTTGTTTGTTGACCTAGGGCAATGAAATTTGGCATGCATACTCATAAGTGTCTTGAATAGGGAAATATGCAGTTTTATCATGATACCTCGAATAGTTCTCAAATTACATCATGCTACATGGTTTGATTCATATGATCTGCTCGTGGAAAGCCTAGCGCTGTAACAAAACATGCCAGGAAACTGCAAATGGTGTTGATCTTTACTCAAAAAAAAAAGACCAATGGATATGACAATCTTAGAATTTTTTATCACTTCTTTTTTTTTATAGAGACCACCATGGCTGCCTACACACATTGTCAGAAACAGTGTTATGTACAAGTCATCTTTTAGAAAAAAATTGGGTCATAAACAAAAATTCAAAGATTGTCAGACCCCAAGAAATGTTTTGGGATTCAGATAAAAAAACTGCATCAAAATCTGTCCAGTCATTCTCGTGCTACACTTTTCACGAGTAATGCACAATGTCCAAAACCCACTTGTGAGAAAAAGCCTGTCGAAATTTTTGACAGGTTTTTTTCGTCGAACTTTTTTGCTTCTGGTTGGATATTGATGAAAATTGGCACAGACACTAAGAATGTCCTTTGATAAAAATTTCGAGACGATACCATAATTACTTAATGAGAGACAAATTATTTCTTCATCGAACGTCGTGTGGAGGCTGAGCATAATGCAAAAAGAAGTATTGAGAAAACTGATTTTAAAGCTTCAAGTTCTCTTCGTGTCTCTAAAACACCTACAAACTGTGATCTCGGGTTCGCCTTCTGTTATTTAACTTTTCAGGCATGTGGTCTCTGCCCAGTGCTCCTTTCATTATCGTAATGAAGTTCTTGATTACAAATAATCACTGAACATTTTTTATATTGAGAGAGGTTTATTGCATAATGTTGCCTAGCGGCGTCAGTCTGACGCCGCTCTGAAAAAATGGCGACGTTGACGATTCCGTGTCAGCCCTGAACAACTAAGAAAGCGTTTATTGCACGCATGTATATAAGCAAAAGTGGAAAGGGAAAGGTTAGAACGAATACAATAATAAAAAAGCCTGGCGCATGTGCAATGACAGTTTACGCATGACTCCATAATTTGATCCCGTATTTACAACATTTCTACCTTCTCAATAACGAAGAACTGCCTTGCGTACTCCTGTGGAGCGACGGAGGGGTTGTGTGGTTTGTTGATCTGTCTCGGGTGGAGCGGGTGTTGGGACAGCAGCCGGCGCATGCTGGTCGACATCTGGAAGCACCTCCTGAGGCGAAAATTCCGCAGCGTCATCAGGGCTTGCGGATAGCTGCGGGCTGAGGGGCGTTGAAGTCAGAGTATTGTCCTTGCTGTTAGTGTCCGGGTTGGTGCAAGGTGGTTCGTCTTGCGGAGATGCCGTACGAGGACGAACTTGATCGATGTGCCGCTGAATGCTTGCTGTTAAGGGTGTCTCTTGACCGCCGCCGTCAGCAGGTTGTGCTCGTAACTTGCATCAGGACCGACGAGAAGGGAAGTACCGGCGAGACGGCGCAGAACAGCAAATCAAAAGAGTTTAATACTACATAGTTAGACCAAAGTGGACATTCAAGTTTACAAACAAAGGTAAGAAGCCGAGGAGCAGAGTTCCGGCAGAGTCTCAATCCAGACTGCTCCACCCAGTCTCTCCCTGCGCGTTTTTAAAGGGTTCCAGACGCTTGTGTGACGTCAGGCGCCTCTAGACATGACCAAATATGGATCACCTTGTGTTCGCACCACCTACCACGCCACTGGTCACGCTACCGATCACGCGACTGATCGCGCCACGGATCACACCACAGGCGTTCCCACACTCAAGAGCCAGGTGCGAATGAGCCATGAGCTCACCGCGTTCTCGCACACAGCACATGACGACCTTCGCGGCAGCAGCGTCTCAGGTTCCTCGGCGTCTGGGCATACACTTCTGCGCCTCTACCCCCGATACGTTTACAGGCCCGGGAGCGTTCGCACGCTGTCCGTGGTCTTGCATTTGGGCCCAAAGGGGTTCGCGTAAAATGAAGCGTAACAGACTGCCCCCTCGCGGATGGAGATCCCGAATGGCAGGGGACAGCATCCACTGTCAACAGGGATCAGTCGTCGAAGCTCGTAGCCTTCTTAACCTGGAGCACGGTACGTGATACCTGGCTCTAGGCCCTGTTCCGTCTCGTAAGGTAGTTCCGCCAGATTTCCCTGATGTTGTCGAGGTTCGCCGGAGGCTGGAGGCGAACCATACAATGGAATCCAGCAAATGGCGACAGTCAAAAGTGGCCAAAGACAATGGTATGAGCTCCTTTCCGGGGCGACCCCGCAGGGGCTCGTCGGTGGGGCTGGTCGCCAGGCAGCTCCGGGTGGTGAGATCATCACACCCCACCGCTTCAGGTCTTTCATCAGCAAGAAGGGAAACCACAGGTTTTTCCGGCGCTCCTGCCAAGAGTTTGTAACCGACGTGGTGTCCGAAGAGATGCCAGATGACAACGAAGTCCTCTCTCTGGGAGGGCGAGATCCTCGCCATGGTAGAGCCGGTCGACTGAACAAACAATCCACGGGAAAACACAGGATAACAAAGCCACTGAAGAAGCAAGCGCGAGACATGTATCCACTGAGCCCCGCCAGGCTTACCTTAAACACAAAAGTCTCAATCTTATTACTCGTACAAAGTACTAAACACACCCCTAATTTCGTCGCCCACCTAACGACGCACAGGTCTTCCAAAACTACGGAAGAAATAATAACACAAAAACCTATGTCAGGAAGAAAAACAATCGAGGCCAATTCATGACCTAGAGGCTTCGGCTTAAGCCATCGGCATTGCCATTGAGACTCCCCTTTTTGTACCGTATTTCGTATGAATACTGCTGCAAAACGAGGCTCCAGCGCAGGAGGCGACCATTTTTGGAAGAAGTGGACTGCAGCCATCTGAGAGGACAGTGGTCTGTCTCTATTATGAACCTCGAGCCTGCAAGGTAGCACGACAACTTTTGCACTGCCCATACGAGACACGCACATTCTTTCTCGGTTGCGCTATACGCTTGTTCTCGCACAGTCAGCTTACGACTGGCATAAAGAACTGGGTGTTCACCGTCCTCTCCTCGTTGGCACAACACTACTCCCATGCCTCGCTCACTAGCATCACACTGAACTATGAACTCTTTTGAATAATCAGGTGATTTCAGCACAGGTTGACTTGTTAAGGCGGCTTTTAATGCTTTGAAAGCCTCCTCTTTACGGTCATCCCAGATGACAGTTTGTGGCTCAGTTTTCCGGAGCGCGTCAGTTAAAGCGCTAGCTAATTCCGAATATCTCTGGATGTAACGTTTATAGTAACCTGCAACCCCCAGAAATGAGCGGATATCTGTCTTTGAGCGTGGTTGCGGGAAATCGCATATGGCAGCCACCTTGAGCTCAGAAGGTCGGAGGCGTCCTTGTCCGATTATGTGACCTAGGTAGATCACCTCAGCTTGAGCGAGTTGGCATTTAGGTGCCTTCACAGTTAGTCCCGCTTCACGCAAACGCGTTAGAACCACTCGCAGATGTTGCATGTGTTCCGACCAAGAGGACGAATATATCGCCACATCGTCTAAGTAGGGTAAAGCGAATTCCCCTAGTCCTCGTAACACCTTGTCCATAAGGCTTGAAAAACAGTATGGTGCATTTTTCAAACCGAAGCTTAATACCTTAGGGCGGAACGTTCCCAACGGCGATATGAACGCTGCATATCGGCTAGCCCTTTCGGTGAGAGGAACCTGCCAGTAGCCTCGAACGAGATCCAGCGTGGAAATATATCGGGCTCCACTAACCCTCTCAATGCGCTCTTCAATGTTTGGTATAGGGTAAATCTGATCTTTGGTGATCGAGTTTAGCTTGCGATAATCCCGGCACCTCAACTAAGATTAAGGGCGAAGTGTAATCGCTCTCACAAGGCTCGATCACGCCTAATTCCAACATCTTCTTCACCTCGGAATCCATAATCTCTCGTTGGCACGGTGACACTCGGTAAGCTTTGCTACGCACGGGTTCTGAGGATGTCAGCTCGATGTCATGAGTAACAACTGAGGTTCTTCCAGGCCTATCTACAAATAAGTCCTGAAATTCTTTCAGAAGATCCTCGAGCTCGATCTTTTGCTCCGGCTCTAACTGCGCTTTCGATATTAATTCTTTGATTAGTGGTTCATCATCCTCACCGTTATGACTGATGCAAGCCCTGGAAGTTCAACTGGAATCTCCTCGGGGATGTTCACCATCATGCATACCACTGCTTCCCGTTCTCGGTATGGCTTGAGCAGATTGCAATGATACACTTGCTGTATCTTTCGCTTTCCGGGCAGGCGTATCACGTAGTTTGTGTCAGAAAGCTTTTCAACTACGTTGGCGGGACCTTCCCACTGCACTTCTAACTTGTTTTTCTGCGACGGTCGCAGTATCATTACTTTGTCCCCGACATCGGATCGACGGGTTCTGGCTGTGCGGTCATAGTACACCTTTGACCTATGTTGCGCTTTAGCCATGGCTTGCTCTGATAGCCGTTGAGCGCTTCTTAAACGCTCCAGTAGCTTCAAAACGTACTCGACCACTACTGGGTCTTCGGCTCGGCCTTCCCACGATTCTCGAAGCAAGCGAAGAGGAGATCGCAACGAGCGGCCGTACACGAGCTCGGCTGGCGAAAACCCCGTTGCTTCATGTGGGGCAGTCCTTAACGCGAACATGGTAGCCGGCAAACATAGCTCCCAGTCCGTCTTCCTTTCGTAGCATAACGCCCTCAACACTCGCTTCAGAACGGAGTGGAGCTTCTCCACGGAGTTAGACTGAGGGTGGTAGACTGAACTATGAATTAGTTTTACTCCGCACCTTTCCAAAAACGTAGTGGTAAGAGCACTAGTAAACACAGAGCCTTGATCCGACTGTATTTCGGCGGGAAAGCCAACTCGTGCGAATATGGAAAGGAGCGCGTTAACTATTTCCACAGAGCTAAGTTCTTTAAGTGGAACCGCTTCGGGGAACTTAGTCGCTGGGCATATCGCGGTCAGCACGTGGTGGTACCCCGACGATGTCGCCGGCAGTGGGCCTACAGTGTCCACTACGAGCCGCCGAAACGGCTCTGTGATGATAGGCACCAGCTTCATCGGCACCCTCGACTTGTCACCCGGCTTACCTACACGCTGACACGTGTCGCTGACACGCGGTTCAACGTACGAGCTGTGAACTACGTCCATCGTAGCCGCAGAATCGCGCAGTACGCGGCATGGCTTCCCGTTCACTTCAAGGTCGCGCATGTAAGGTTCGAGAAGCTCGATATTCTCGTCCCTACCACTGATGGATAGAAACACAACTTTTGGTTTCTTACAGTGCGCCGCAATGTGACCGGGTTTATGGCAGTTATAGCAAAGAAACGGTTTCCTCGCTTCTAGCTTCCTTTGCTGTTCTAACGCAGGTTCGGTGTTCCGTTCCGACTCCGACGTATTTACGGTTCGGGCATTCCCAATTTCAGGCTCTTCCTTCGTTTTCACAGGCCCTCTCTTTGGCTTGAACCTAAAATCGGGACCCCCTTTTCGACCACTGTCACTGCCTTCGCAAGCCCGACGTGTGACGAATTACTCTGCTAGCTCTGCGGCTCTGGCTACAGAGCTAACATCTGGCCTGTCTTGCACCCAATGCCTAATGTTCTCTGGTAACCGGTTGTAGAATTGCTCTAGTAAAAAACACTCAATAACCTTTGCGTGGTCACCGTAGGCCTTCTCCTCCTTTAGCCATTCCACCATGTTTGACTTCAGTTTATAGGCAAATTCAGTGTATGACTCACTCCTTCCTTTCTCCAATTCACGGAATTTCCGCCGGAATGCCTCCGCGGACAGCCTGTACTTCCTAAGCAAACTGGATTTTACTTTATCGTAATCGTCGACCTCCTCAGTGGATAAACGAGCGATTACTTCTGCTGCCTCGCCAGGTAAGAGTGTGAGCAAGCGCTGTGGCCACGACTCACGGGAGAACCCCTGCTTCTCACACGTCCGCTCAAAGTTCGCCAAGAACAACCCAATGTCCTCTCCGAGTTTATAAGGGCGAATTAGTTCTGTCATTTTGAGCGATATGTGCACCCCTGCACTGTTTGCCTCGCTTCTCTGCCCTGCCGTTCGCACGCGCTCTATTTCAACCTCGAGTCGCTTTAACTCGAGTGCGTGATCGCGTTCCTCGCGCTCTCTCGAGCGTTGAAACTCGAGTCGTTTTAATTCGAGCTCCCTTTCCTCACGCTCTTTCTCTTGCTGTTCTCTACGCTCCTCTGCCTGTCTTTTTGCGGCTTCCCTTTCTCGAATTATCTCAAGGCATTCCGTCAGCTCATCTTCCTCAGCCTCCAGAGCACTAATAGCCTCGATCAATTCCGGTTTCCGGAGTGCGTCAGAAACATCCAAACGCAACTCCTTTGCAAGCTGTAATAACTCCGCTTTACGCAGCAACTTCAAATTCATGGCTGTGTTCAGTGCGACCTTTCCTACTGTACACAACTATCTTGCCACAGCCCACTTTGGCGACAACAATAGTTCGAATTACCAGTTACGCTTCCCCACTGAAAAAGCCTGGCAAAACTCAGCAGACAAAGCCCCGCACTCACCACTCAACAGCCAAGAATTCCGCGTAGACCCTCACAAACACTGCATCTGGTTGCGGCCTGGCAGACGAGACGGCTCGTGGATCCGTGTCGCAGCTCAGCCCTCGAGTCGTCGAAATGACTGCAGCATCCCACCGCTGCCACCAGTTGTTAAGGGTGTCTCTTGACCGCCGCCGTCAGCAGGTTGTGCTCGTAACTTGCATCAGGACCGACGAGAAGGGAAGTACCGGCGAGACGGCGCAGAACAGCAAATCAAAAGAGTTTAATACTACATAGTTAGACCAAAGTGGACATTCAAGTTTACAAACAAAGGTAAGAAGCCGAGGAGCAGAGTTCCGGCAGAGTCTCAATCCAGACTGCTCCACCCAGTCTCTCCCTGCGCGTTTTTAAAGGGTTCCAGACGCTTGTGTGACGTCAGGCGCCTCCAGACATGACCAAATATGGATCACCTTGTGTTCGCACCACCTACCACGCCACTGGTCACGCCACCGATCACGCGACTGATCGCGCCACGGATCACACCACCGGCGTTCCCACACTCAAGAGCCAGGTGCGAATGAGCCATGAGTTCACCGCGTTCTCGCGCACAGCACATGACGACCTTCGCGGCAGCAGCGTCTCAGGTTCCTCGGCGTCTGGGCATACACTTCTGCGCCTCTACCCCCGATACGTTTACAGGCCCGGGAGCGTTCGCACGCTGTCCGTGGTCTTGCATTTGGGCCCAAAGGGGTTCGCGTAAAATGAAGCGTAACATTGCTTGCGGAGTTTCCACTGTGACCATCCGTCCTCCTGATGTGGCTGTTACTCTCTCTGGTATACATTTACCATTGGGCCCGTAGTTGCGCACATGCACATCACAGTTCACTGGGGGCAACAACTCGTCACTTTCCTCGTTTGCATTGGGCCCCGCCGACGCAAGAAAGCAGGTGTCCAGTCGTGACCGTATCTAGTACCCCAGCAACATTTCAGCTGGAGACTTTCCGGTTTTCTGCGGAGTCCTCCTGATCGCGCAGCAAACGAGTGAAGTTATGCTCGAGCGTCCCCCTTTCATCTTGCACCGTCCGTCCTTGATTGTCCTGACTGCCCTCTCCACTGCCCCTATTGACTGCGGATGAAAAGGGGCGATTCTTAGGTGTGTAATGTTGTTTTTGTCAACAAAAATGCCAAACTCGTTACTGGTGAACTGAGTTCCATTGTCTGACGCCAGGGTTCTTGGCACCCTGAAATGGCTAAACATGTCGTGCAGGCAATTAATGGTGGTTGCCGAAGTAGCATGATTTAGTGGCACCGCTTCTATCCATTTCGTTTGAAAATTGACTGCCACGAAAATCGTTTTACCTGCAAAGTTTATGTGCACCCGCGACCATCTTTCTTTTGTTTTCGGCCAGTTTAAAGGCGGGGCCGCTGGAGCCATAGGCAAATTTTGAATGCAACTGTTACATTACGCTGCCGTTAACTCTACGTCACGGTCCATTCCAGGCCACCAAAATAATGATCGCGCCACTGCTTTCATTGCCGAAGAGCCTTGGTGCGTCTCATGCAGTAATTGTAACAAACGCTTCCATGCTGCGACACTTATGACGACACGATGTCCCCTAGTACAGTGGAAGCTCGTTTATCCGGACCTCGTTAACTCGGAAATTCGGTCAACTCGAACTCGCGACGTGGTCCCGGCAAAACTGTGTGTATTTCAATGAGGTCAAATGCTCATTGCTCGGAGGGATTTAGCCGCGCACCGGTTTTCTCGGACAACTCTGGAGAGGGCTATCGGGACTCCAGAGTCACGCGATCTCGGCGGCTTGGAGGCTCAAGCACCGCTTGCTGTAACCTATGGCAGAACCGGAGTTTTGTAGAAACCGAAACCGAGCGAACTGCAGCAGAATGTGACGATGATGATAGTGAATGAGGGGGAAGCCACGAGGTGGCGCTAGTCACCACCTGGCAGAAGCGCTTGGGCCACCGGCGCATCCAGTGACTACTAACAGCTGCTGGCTACGTCCATGCTACGCCTACTGGTGTACTACTTCGTGTCTTGGTCCTTTGTGTTGTGACTTCGCGTGTTGCGGCTGTGTTTGTGCGCGTTGTCGCCGCTGTCGCGCTTCATGGCGACCGTCACAGGAGTTAAGCTGCCACAGCAGCCAGCAAATGATCTTGAAAGAAAGGTTATGATATTGCAAGACGTGATGAGCCGACGCGACGTCGCCGCACCGTGCAGGAGGCCACCGATGCTCTCCCTGTCCTCGAGGAGTTCTGCGTTTGTTCTCGCGACAGTGAACATGTGCACCACCAGCTGATAGGATTAAATAAGATAGTTCTGTCAGAAATTCCAACGGCGAGGCTGATAGGATTAAATAAGATCATTGTGTCAGAAATGCCGACGGCGAGACAGGCAAAAATAACGCACTTTTTTAAGAAATAAAGGTTTGTCTGCGCCGTGTATGTTTTCTTTTTGTTTTCATGGTCCGTTCGATAATTCGGAATTCGGTTAACTCGGACATTTTCTCTGGTCCCGTGAGATCCGAGTTAACGAGCTTTTACTGTAGACGAGTGCCAGAGATAGCTCCAACCGACGATCAGCAAAAGGAACTAAGGAAAGGTCAAGCTGTCTTGCGCCTTTCGGCCATCCGTGCAACACGTATTGTTTTACACGAGCTAAGATTGAGTCATCGGCGGTTAGGTCCTTAAGCTCACGCGTTGTGACTGTCGGTTCATCCAGCCATTTAAAAAAAAACTTACTATTCAGGTACAGGATACGTAGTGGGATTTGTCCACTGCAGTGGCAGTCTGCTTAGCGCATCTGCATTTAGTAGCTTCCTTCCTGGAGCATATTGTAGCTTGTAGCGGTAACCTCCCAGGTACAGGGCCCACCGTCGGATGCGAGCTGCGGCCATGGCAGGCGTCTGGCGGTCGGGTTGCAGCAGTCCCAGAAGTGGCTGGTGGTCGGTAACCAGGACGAATTCTCGACCTAAGAGATAATCCTGAAATTTAGTAACTCCAAAAACCAGTGCCAGCGCTCCTCGTTCTAATTGAGAATAATTCCTTTCCGCTTTTGTCGGAGTTCTTGACCGGAATCCGACTGGCCTGTTAGTGCCTCCAATTGTGTGAAAAAGAACGGCGCCTATACCGCGAGCGGATGCATCGCACTTTAACTTGAGTTGTCTCGATGGGTCAAAATGCACCAATACCTCGGCGTCTTCAAGACATTGCTTTGCCTTGCGAAATGCAAATTCCTGAGACGACTTCCACTGCCATCGCGCGTTTTTTTCCAATAGTTGGTACAATGGAAACAACCTGTCCGACATGTTCGACAAAAACTTAGAATAAAATGTTATCATTCCAAGAAACGAATGTAACTCGTTTAGGTTTTCTGGACTGGACGCATTTACGATAGCCTCTACATTATTCTCAAAGGCCAGCTTGATCAATACGATGTCCAAGATAAGTGACCGATGGCTGGCTAGACTTGCACTTATCGTATCCGAGCTTCACGCCATGCTCTCGAAACCGTTCCAACACACCTTGTAATCTCGCTCCACACTTGCCCACTGTTTCAAAGACCAGAACGTCATCCAAGTAAGCCTGAAGGCCAGGTAGGCCAGACAGTATCGTGTCATTTTTTTTTTAAAGATCGCTGGGGTGGAAGAAATGCCGAAAGGAAGACTATTGTAACAGAACAGGCCTTTATGAGTATTAATAATGCAAAGCTTCCGAGAGTCCTCATCCAGAACCACTTGATTATATGCATCCCGCAAGTCGAGAGTACTGAACAACTGGCCTCCTCCTAATGAGGCAAAAATATCTTGAATTACTGGAAGCTTGCTCCGTGGCACAAGCAGAATTGAGAGTGGCTTTAAAGTCTCCACATATTCTGACCGAGCCATCTTTCTTCAGAAAGTGCACAATAGGTGTCGCCCAACTAGAATGCTTGACTGTTGGCGCAGCTCTGAAAGAACGGAGACGACGATTCCGTGTCAGCCGGGATCAACTCAGAAAGTGTTTATTGCACGCATGTATATAAGCAAAAATGAAAAGGAAAAGGTAAGAACGAATACAATAAAAAAAAAGTCTGGCGCATGCGCAATGACAGTTCACGCATGACGCCGTAGTTTGATAACATATTTACAACACATAAAAAAATGACTCACACCATGGCAGCCTATGCCTTCTTTCCAAATAACGAAGTTATGGGCAGGAGACTGGTGGCACAGGAACTTTTCAGCAGTTTATATAACTCGAGACAGGCATATAAAAATTCGTGCTCTTGCTTCATATGTGCTTTTTCGCCGCTTTGGCCGTGAAACACATCATCATACGGCTGATTGCAGGAACGCTAATTTATGAGGCTTGCATTGTCTCGGAACATTCGTAGACACTCATGGCGATACCAAGCACAGCTATAAGTGCGTCTAAATCACATCGCAAAAGCTTATTGACAGCACTCCATATGATTGTGGAGTGTGTGGCCGCATGGACAGTGCTGCCGGCGCTTGATGCACTTGGCGGTGGCGTCAGGTGACGATGCGTAAAATGGGTAGCTACGATGACAAAAAATTGGCGAACGCTGCGCTTGGTATCGCATATTTTAAAGTGACGACGCGTGAAACTGCTAGCCGCTGGTCCAAGCAATTCTTGGCAGTGGAGGGGGGTGGGGTGACGAGCTTGATCGTGGGGTCCGCTGCCTATGCGTAAAATGCCTTTCTGCAGTTCTGAGGAGCTAGCGAGTGATATGCTTCTTTGCTTGCGAAGAAGCACGTTGCCACAAGTGCGCTAGCACGTTGTTCTTTCCCGCAGTCTCACCGTCAGCGGAGTTAGGCCTAAAGACGACTCGACGCGCTGCTCTCATAGACTGCGTGCCCGCTCATAGTAATCTGTTCGTGAATCCGCTTACAGCTTCGTTGCTTACGAAGAAGCACGTCACCACGAGTGCGCTAGCACGTTGTTCTTTCCTGCAATCTCGCCGTCAGCAAAGTTAGGCCTAAAGACCACTTTGATGAGGCGCCAGGTTCATAGACCGTGTGCTCGCTCGCGATGATGCGCCGCGCTCATAGACCGCTCGCCCGCTCGTAGTAATTTCGGAGAGCCATGTCCTCGCAATGCAGAAGCAGCAGACGACGATCTCCTGGAGTGAGAATTGGGCCAATGGCGAGGCGAGTTGAGGCAACATGGGGGCCACAGACAATCGGGGGGCCTCGAATTGACCTTCAAACATTTGCTTTTTGTGTGCTTGTTTTTAAAAGGAGGAGGCAGTTGAGGCGGGAAATTTAAACGTGGAGAAATGCTCTCTCCGATGAGCCCAAGAAGCCAGCTCTTGGCCACGCCATTGCGAAGCTATAATTTTTTGAAAATTGCTGTATTCTCGCGATTTTCAGAAAAAAGTTTCGCTACCCAGAAGGGTGAAATGAATTTTCCGGAGCACTTCGCATGGCTTTTAGGGTAGATATTTTGGAATCAGACAGAAAAAGGATTCTAGAAACTGAAAACTTGATTTTCAAGAAATCGATATTTTTGCCATTTTTGGTGATACCAAAGCCGCGTCAGTCCTTAATTTCTTTTCCAGGACAGACGTCAGCTTGATGCGCTAATCGCGGGGACACAAACGCATGCTAAACACAGTTACATTAGCCCCGCAACTCGTTGCAATTCACCGGGGGGGGGGTGGAAAAGATGCATACATTCCCTTATTGCGTCTCATTATTTATGTAAAGCTTTATTCATCCATTCCACCAACAAGTTACATAAACTACACATGTCCTGTTAAATAATTTTCACCATGACACATGCTTTTGTTGTCAACGTCGAAGCGCAGCGCAGTCGTCTACGTAGAAGACCGTCGCAGCACTGCCGTGTACGTAGAGCAGTTCCTACGTGTACGTCATGCCCTCATTCTCTGGCGTGCACCCACGAAAGTCAGGGAGAGCAGTGTTCATCTTGAGATTTCACCGATTTCCACGACGCATATTGTTGCGAATTTTGGCAGGCGTGATCGGAACGCCCCATGTAGGTACGCATTGTTCTTGTCAGCTCAAAATTGTCAAACCTGGTGAGTTGCCTTTTAAGGTGGGAACGCACATGGGTGCTCTGAAAATAACATAAGCTGGAGAAAAGCACCAAATGCTGAAAAGCACCGAACGCCGAGAAGCAAGAAAGAATTCAAGGAGCGAAATACACGCGTGGTGACCTAAGAACTGCTCGTATTGCATGCGATAGCTCACCACAGTAACAAACATTTGTAGACGATCAAATAGCCGCGACTTGGGATGACTCCTTTGATGGCCGCTGATCAACGGCTGCTTGTTGTGGTCAGCCAAACGCATGAATACCGAGAAAAGCGAGAATTTTATTTCACCTCTTAAAAAGATGTACCTATGAAGATTAGAATATTTACGGCCAGTGTTCCGCAAAAGTGGTTGTAATTTATTGGTAGGACCACCTTTTCATTGCTGCTTGCAGTTGCATTACTTTTCATTATAACCAAATATACTTTTTTTTTCTTGAGACTAAAAGTACCCCCTCGTGTTACAATCGTGGTAGCGTCGTAAACATGCAAATAAGGTACTGCTGCCCTTTTGTGTACGACTGCGTAGTGCACTGGACAGACACATTAAATTTCAGGAAGGAAAGTACCTTGCCATTTCCGTGTCTTTGCGCAATCGTGAACACACTGCGGACTGTAAAAAATCTCTGCAGCAATTTAAATGTACCGTACCACAAGCATTTGGGCAGTGGTAGCTTCTGTGAGTGCCTCAGTTTTGACGAGGACATTTTTCTACTTGACCACATGTTTGGGGGCACCCTTGGTGGGAAAAGATGGACAAATTGTTTGCTCTCGCACCGCTGCCTATCCATTCTGCGTCATCGCCGTCGTGCGATAATGCACCGCTATTGTGCAAGAGAGCCTCAATTTTTTTCGGCACTTTGCTAGTGTCGGCAGCATTTGTCACTAGAAGCAATAGGCATGTATGTACAGCTGCTCTACGTCTCTGTATAGCGCGCGAGCAGCCGGCCTGGCTCTGCAATGTGACACCTTGCGACCGTTGCGGGTTGTGACGTTGCGTGCACTGGAGCTTGCGCGGCCTTACAAACATGCAGGCCTTCTCTGCATGTGTGACAATGTGGGAAGGTGTGCTTGTTTAACCGAACGCTCGTGCTCGCTGATAACACGCACCTGCGTAAACGAGGCACTCTCTGTGGCCATATAGATTTCTTTATGCAGCTGTTGGCATTATCATATCGTCATATAATCGCATGCCTCAAAATGGTCAGAAAGCATGCATCGTTGATGCAGACGCGTTTTATCAATCGAAATGCGCTTCGTCTTATGAAATAGATGGGACGAAAGCGCCCTGAGGGACTGCGGATCTTCAGCTAAACAAGCACACCTTCCGCTTTTGTCGCCCGTGTAGATATTGCCTGCTTGTCTATGAGGCTGCGCAAGCTGTTGTACACGTGACGTCACGACCCGCAACGACCACAAGGTGTTGCGCCGCAGAGCAAAACCGGTTGCTCCCACGCTATGCACAGATGTAGTCGCAACTGTACAGTGGAACTTCCATTATACGTACCCCGGTTTCGCGATGACCTGAATGTTACGACGAGCCGGTTTGGTCCCGGCAAAATCCCCATAGAAATAGTGTATTTAAAACCTTGGTTATAGGACACAGTTTTACCCCGATCCCGCATCTTACGACAACTTTCAGATTTCGTCGGAACGAAAAAAAACACCTTTACTCGAATCGCATGTCGACCAAATATTCACGAGGGCAAAATATGAACTTGCGTACTCCAAGGAAGACTATAGGAAAAGTAGAGTCACCTTCATCAAATGGAAAATTTATTCTCCCGCAAGTTCATGCTCATCTACATACGCCTCAATCGCGTGCATACGTATTCTGGGTCATTACCTAGTCCGGAGTAGGTACAGCTGACCAAAAACTGATATTTTCACGTTTTCGGTCTGTGGAAACGTTTCCTGGTCGACATACGGATGATCTCCTGCCTCTGTCACACTCGCAGTCACTGGTTTGCGCACGCCTAAGGGCACGACGCAGCTGCTTTTGCTGTGCAAAATTACTTTCACTTGATGTCGACGTTCGTAACAACAGCGGGACACTGCTAGTTGCACTTCACGAGGCAACAAAAACAACACGCACAGCTCAGTCGCACACGAACGCGTCGTACATAAACTCGTCCGTTGCCATTATGCGATAGCGATGGCACTGCGTCTGACTCTTCTGATGAGACGCCCACGGCAGCATGGTTTCGTTTTCACGTGCAGGCAATTTTCGAACTCTATTTATCAGTGGAAAGATGCGCTTTAAAATTGATTGTTTTTAAGGCTGGGAATGAAGATTTGCTAGGACATTCTTCAACTAATTGTTGCTGTCATTAGCTACCACTGGCAACCATAACTTAATCTATCCTCATTGCAGAGGCAGAAGGTCATGCCGTGGGCTTATTCAGACAGTCTGTACCAGTTTTTCGAGCAAGGCTGAGTGTTGCAGTCTTTAATCTTTGTTTTTCGATTATACAATGCCTGTGTTATACGACCGTTTTGTGTGGTCCCCTAAAAGTTGTATAATCGGGGTTCCTGGTTTAGTGGTGGTTCTGGCAGGTACTGGACGTAATAGTCTGAGTGAGCATCGAAATGCCTCTGACTGTATTGGGGGTCTTCAGTGTCATTTTGTGTGTGATTGTGGCGATTTGACTGCTTGAAAAAAAAAGTAAAAAAGAGCCAACCACAGTGGCTGCATTTTTGACTGAGGTGAAAATGCTCGTGTGCTTGGATTTAGATGCACATTACACAACAATAGATGGTCGAAATTTTTGGTGCCCTTTGCTATGGTCTGATAATCGTATCATGGTTTTGGGAATTAAAATCATATGGTTATTATATGGAAATACATAAGTTTCTTTAAAGACTGCCAAATTTTTAGCAATTTTTGTGGCCCCCTAAGAAGCCCGAAAAAGAAGACATCGATGCTAATGTTGAAAGGGAAGGAATCTTTCTACAAGCCTAGAAGTTGTTTTGATATGCATCTGAACCCCTTTGTTAGACATGCACCCTGGAGTAGTTTCTGTGCCTTATATGAAGTGTATCTTTATAAGCTGAGTGTCGTCGTTTTCTGAAACGCCTATTTGAATTTTGGGCACAGTGGTGCCTCTTGTAATAGTATAGGTAATAACCAGTTGTTGTCTTGCGTAAGTGCGTCTGATTGCGGGTCGAATTGTTGTAACAGGAGTGTTGAAATGAAGTGGGTATGGACAGGGGCGTGGTGTGCTCCTCTTTATTTTATTTTTTTTTCGTTGTTTACACAGGTGTCAATACCACATGGAAATCGACAACAAGAATTGTGCCTTGGGAGAAGCCCGGAGGTTGGGGTAAGGCCGGCGGTGTTTTGCACTTGGAACGTCCCTGGTGGGAACTTTGTGCTGTCAAAAGGTTGTGTCATTTAGAAGCATCTGTTGGCTGTGTTTTGTTAAGCCCATGCCACATGCGTCCTTGCACAAGCTGCCAGTGGAACATATAAACTTTGCAGGATGTCTTCTGAGAGTCTCTGGTGGTCTACTTGGTTTCAAGATTGTTGCAGGGAAAGCTGTATATGGCTAGGTGAAATGAAAAACCATTCACCACAAGAAATTCTAAATGTATCTATTGGCTGTGCCGTCAGTTCTCTACATCGCATTCCAGTGCAACGTGTGTTGTTGGGAGCCTGTGTTGGTCTGATGTTGATTAGGCCAAGATAGGTCAATGTAAATTTATTTAGGAGCACATTGAACACCAGGCAGGCGCCATCGAACCTGCATGCAGCAATTTCAAAGGAGTGGCTTCAAAAGAGAGAAAAATGAAAAAGTTCAGCGCTGTCCCTCATTAGAGGTCACCTCAACAGCGCTGCATAGGGATGAACAGTGGGATAGAAACCAATGTAGTATAGAAGGGACGGGATGATGGTAGGAAGAGGTAATGAGGGGGATGGTGGGGAGAGGTAAGGCAAAGGAGGAATGTGAAAATACATTACGTGACCGACTCACAGGCGCGTGTGAGTTCAGCACCTCACAAAGGTGTCTCACAAAGGTTCAACTTACGCAACTTTCACATGGGGAGGGTACGAATTGTACGATTGTAAGATCAGTGAAACCACCTTTACGTGCGGTTACATGTGGACTAATATACACATCTCTTTAAGTAATTCAAGTACTTTGAATTTTTTCATAATTGAAATTTGAATTAAAGTGAATTTGAGTACTGCAATATTCGTTCGAATATTCGATGCATCCGAATACTTGCAGAAGCTTATAAATATCCATAGTTTGCACAGGAGGTTCTTAATGGGTTTGTTTCCTGTCAATAATCAGTCACCGTCTTGGAGTGTGTGGTCAATCAGTGGCTAAAGTGAGCGTCAACCAATTGCGTACGTCAAGGACGAACATGTACTGTTATGGAACACATACTGTGACGTTGAACTCCAGCACTCTTTAAGTGCAATATGAGAAAAAATTAAGTACGTAGTTGGCTGGATTTGCTGAGAACTCACTGTCTGCCTCCTTTAGTCTGCAAGAAGTGGTTGGAGCTGTCAGGAGATCATTATTTGAAGCAGTTTTGAACAGGCAGTGTTCATGTTATATGTTTTTCACCGTGGTCTCTGCAGGTTCAAGATGTCTAATGCCTTGGTGAATGCCTACCGGGTTGAAAGGATCATCGAATACCAGCACCTGCCGCCCAGATATGACCCATCCCTCACCTTCGAGGTGTCACAAATGAACCTGGTGGGTTTATTTCGCTGTCCCTTCGCCTACGCTGTATTGGGGCTGATTGATTTGGGGTTGCATGTGAAGCAGTGTTTATAAACAGTGTGAATGGGATGGGGAGCTTAGCTTAGCAGCAGCGTGAAATTGACTGTCCTAATCATGTGCCATTGTTCTGTGAATTTACACGAACGAGCCCACGCTGATCTAGTCAAGTTGAAGCCGTTGCTCTGGCTCATTGGTTATAGTGTCTTGTTGCCACCCAAGCGATGCGTGTTTGATTTCGCCTGTGTTGATCTGATGTCGAGTAGGCCAAGAAAAGTCAACGTTGAACACCAGGCTGTTGATAATGCAGTTTCGATTTCATTTTTGTGGGCAGGTAATTTATCACCTCGTTTTATAAAGAAGTGTGCTAGATTCTAACTTTTTGTTATGTTAAGAAAAGCAATACGCTCACACTTGCGCCCATTGAATGCTTAGCCGTCATCTTTAAAAATGCTCTGTACCCTTCTTGAAGAAATGCAGATTTCTTTTGCAGGCTGCACAAGCAGTCTGTATCTATTTTTGGGGCAAGACAAAGTGTGAATTCTTAGCCTTTCGATTATACGGTGTTGTGTTGTCCCCTCAAAGTTGAATAATTCGAGTTTCAGTGGAGTTGCATATTTGGTCCTAATATAAACAGCTATGTCAGTCTTATTATTATTTTTTTTTTGAAGTATGCTTATTCATAGGCTTGTGCAAATAGTGAATTTTAAGTTAGAAGCAAATATGAAGTGACTAGTGATTTTGGTCAAATAATTTCGAATTGAAGTCAAATAGTATATAGGATGAAAAATGGGCATAAATTGTCATAACCAAGCTAACCTGCTGAATATTTAAAAAAACAACATTGAAACAAGGCCTGTGCAGATGCCTTCCTTTTTTTCTTATCTTACTTAAAGCAAGTGGAAGCAATGTTGAATAGTAGCAGGGGATGACTTCTGATAGAATGCAAGTGACAACAAGTAAATTATGTTACGCTTTCGAATTTACTATGCTGGGAGCATGCAAGCTGGTATAACCATGTTTTAAACTTAAGAAACGATGATTTGGCGTGATGGCTAACAAGTTCATTTAACCTTGGAAGTGGGGCTTTGTGGCAGGGCAAATTTTTTTTAAAGTGGGGATGGATAGTGCAGACAGGTGTGCAACTACTACTGTCCATTGCTCTATTATTTTTAAAGCAAACTTAGCAAAATTTAGCAATTTGTTTGAATGAAAATTTTACTGTACGTTCTGTGAACTCAACAAGAAAATATAGTCATTCAAAAAATAATGAAATATGAATTGACTGTCTTTATTTTGAAAGAACATTTTTCAAAAAAAATTTCGCATGTAAAATGGTGAAATTTCTCCTGGTTAGGGCATGTGTCCAGGTTATCCTTCTGAACCAAAATAATATTTGTAGGTATAATCATTCTTAACTTAAAAGTATAAATGTATTGTCTGGAATTTGAGGGCTTTTTTCTTGAGGGAAAACATTGGGAAAATATACAATTCTGGGGGCAACAACATTGTTTTGCTTCAGAAAGTGCGAATAGTATTCAGAAGGAAGTCACAAATGTTTGCATTTGATAGCTTCAGCGGTCATGGAGAAAATGTGCTTTTTCTGACGAAAAGTACTGTTCCGCGAAAGTGCCACTTAAAGGTGAAGTTGCCGCGGTGCAGTCGCGGGATCAGGCGCGTTTGGGGCCATTTTCAAATGCTTTCCACTGCACGTAGAAACCCACCACTTTGTGGAACCACCTTTCAGTAATGCTGGACTATTGTGCCATGAAAATTGAAAAATTGCACTTTCAGCCATCCTTGCCCTCCATCACCCCCCCTCCTTAATAGGTGCTTTCACTTCTTAGCACTCGTCCACTGCAGAACAACAACCTTAACAAGACTTATATGCGAACTAATACACGCTTATTTGTTCATTTCGAATACTTTGTAGTCTTTAACAATTTAAATCAGAATTGAAGCAAATTGAAATGCTGTAATATTCGCTATTCGCACAAGCCTAGTTATTTCAATAAAAATGCATAGGTGCTGCCTTTGTTCTTAATTTGACTGTGAAGTGAGTCTGTGATGCAGTAGTTGTTTAGCAACAAATCAGCAGTGCCTTTTCAATATCAGTCTTTCTGTTTAGTTCAAAAAGTATTGTCACTGGTTAGCTTAAACATCTTCTTTTCCCCTATTGTCCTGGCACTGTAATGTAGCATTGTCTAGCGGAAATAATGTGCTAGACTAGTAATAACCTAGCTTAGTCTAGCATGAACAATGCTGCACCCACCTCAATAACTTGAAGAGGTCTAGATTTCTCGGCACTATACACAGCATTTGACTCCCGGCCACCGCGGCAGCGTTTTCGTGTGGGTGGTATACGAAAGACATCCAGAACTAAAGGTCCAAGGGTAATTTATGCCCGTGTCTCATGGGCACTTTTTGCTGCCGTCAGGGCCCATCTCTATTAGGCTAGACCCTGATCACTTGTCACTACGTGGTCACCTTTAATCACAATGGAGCCGGGCTGGGTCAAGACTACTGCAATATTTGCCAGGACGGGTGTCGGTGTCAAACTCGATCCAATCAAGTCCACACTGGGTAGCGGTGACCACTGTTGGTTTCAATCTAGAAATTTGATTTGAGCTGACCCTGATTGGTATTGAAAGGGCCTGTGCTATGTTAGTGTCAAAGAATTTTAGGTGGTCAGACCGTAAGTACCCTGTTACGGCTGTTCCTCAAAATTGTATTGAGGTTTTGATACAGGAGAGCATCACTGTATAATTAAAAAAAATTTTTGTCCACTCTTTTTTGACCAAGCGGCCAACACCCCGAGGCGGCTCATCGCGGCGACCCATTGGAGGCAGCGGAGACCCCGGCTCCTACAACCGGTCCAATTATGCGGGGGCTGCACCGCCCCTCCAGAGGGAGCCCAGGCGGCCGGAGGACTACTATGGCGAAAGCAGGGTAAAAAAAAAAATGCAAACAGTGCTCTCTTAAAATGTGCTGGGACGTTGTACAAGTGGCATCGGTCGGATTGGCGCATTCGGGCAACTGTTTGGTCATCTTATGGGCGTTGTAACAAATGCCAATGTTGGTTTAGTTTTCTTTTTTGTAATTTTTCTGAATCGTTTCTTATTGTCTGCCTTTGCTAATGCATTGCATAATGGTTCTTGAATTTCGCGCATGCATAAAGCGCACGCAACATTTGCGCTTTGAGGTGGACACCAGGCGAGACCAGTTTTGATATTGCCCTCAAAATTTGATGACTAATATTTCAGGCTACATGCTGCTTTCGGTATATATAAAAAAAAATTGCGTGTCAAAAAGTTCTACAGCATTTATAATATAAACAAACAGACCTTAGTTGAATTAACAACATAATGGAATTTTACTTGTGGCAAAGTATTTTTACATCGACATGAGCATGTGTGCAAGAACAAAAGCCTGTCATAGAATTAAAAATGGAAAAAAAAAACCCGGATTATCTAAAAAAAAAAACAACCTGAATACTATTGTTACTCCTGCATAAGTAATTAGTTTAACAAACTTATATTTGCTTCGAATTCGCTTCAAACAAACCTGTTATTCGTGCATTCCTAGTCTGGATTTCGCAGGACCAGAAGAACCATCCAGTTTGTGTGAATGCATTATCTTACCCATCACAGTGATCTAGTGGCTAAGGTACTGCGCTGCTGACCCACAGGTTGCGGGATCGAACCCAGCCACGGCGGCCACTTTTTCGATAGAGGCAAAAATACTTGAGACCTGTGTGTTTCGATTTTGGTGTGCATTAAAGAATCCTAGCTGGCCAAAATTTCTGGAGCCGTTCGCTGCGGCGTCTGTCATAATAATATAATGGTTTTGGGATGTTGAACCCCTACAATTATTAATGCATTAATTGATGAATGCACGAAGCCAATAAACACTTTGCCATATTATGGTGTGCAGTTTTTATGGGCATTGAAGCAAATGCGAATGCTGCTTGTTTTAAAAGTTGAATAGGGTCGTGAGCACATAGCTTTTGCTTGCAATCATGGGGAACTAGTTAATGCTGATTAAACTTCCTTAGTTTAGGCAGACTCCTGCCTAAGGTGCGAGAGGTGGGATGTATGGTATTTTAAGAACTACACTAGGAAAGTGGACGAGTTAAACCTCATTGCAAGGAAAGCTCGTCAATTGTAGGGATGGGTGAATATTAGGACTCTGTGAATAGTGAATTTTAGGTTCGAAGCAAATTAGAAGTGAATAGCGATTTGTTTTGAGCTGAATTCGAATTGTGTGTATATTATATTATAAATAAAAATGGGCATATTTGTTATGATCCCACAATGTGCACAATATTTTTTAAATTGAAACAAAGCCTGTGCTAATGCCAGTTGTTTGGGTTCACAGGATGTGTAAACAACTTTGAACAGTAGCAACATTTCTTGCGGTAGAATACAAGGGATGGATGAATGTATAGATAAATAACTTTATTATGGTCGTTAGGTGCGTGCGTTTAACGCGCAGCATGTCGCTCTTACGCCGGGACAAAGAGACCTTGCCCCTTCCCCACGTCGCGGGCCTGATGGACAGCCCAGAGCTAAGCTTTAAGGAGCTGCGTAGAGCTCGGTCCCACTCTTTCTTAGTGATCCTGGCCCCCGGTGCCAGACGGCAACCCCAGAGCATGTGAGCTAGACTAGCTGTATCTTCACAATAGCGACACGCATCATGAGGGTGCGCTTCTGGAATGATTTTGTGCAGGAAGGCTAGGCATGGGTATGTGACCGCCTGAAGCTGCCTGTACGTGACCTGTAAAATGTTACATTTTAATAAAATATACTATACTCGAAGCATACGAGCTGGTAGGTAAGAAGAGCTTTTAAACTTAAGGGGGGATGGGGCAATTGGAACGGTAGATTTGGTCAAAATGGTCTACTTTATGAGTATTATTTTTCTTTTTACGATCCTGGGACCTTCTTTTACTTCGTGGTGAAATATTATAACAAACCATGCGGTAGTGATCGAGAAAATAGCACTTTATCAGTGTGTTGTTCAAAACCGTGAAAAAATTGGTCTTCAGGAAGTGCCGCCACACCGTCAATCCCGCACCTCTCGCTAGATGGAACGTTGCTGCCTTTGCATCATTCGGAAGAAGAGAGATTGGAGCTGAAGGTAGCCGATTGCCGTATTTCTCCAACGAAAAGTAAAACCAGGAAAAGTGACCGAAAGAGAGCAAAAGTGGCATCGCGATCGGTTGCAATAGTTATGTGGGCTCATGGCGTGCTTCTACTGGTTGTTTAAGATTTGAATGGCTCTGATGAACTGATAAAATAGATCTTCTTTTGTAAGTCGGGTGGCGCAAGGTGTCCAGAGGCACTCGGAACGGGGCAAATATTGAAGTTGGAATATATCGACAACATACTATCATGACCCTGCCTATCTCCATCGAAAGTTTCAAGTGTACAGATTGCCTTTACCTCAAATATTTGTTTAAAGGCATGTCATATGGTCTATATAATCATATGCACTAGGTATATCAACTTTAATTGATTCATTGTTCCAGTTATACCTTGCAACCTTCTGGTATACAAGTATCGCTGCTTTTCAAAAGTTGTTTCCTGTTTGAACGTAGGTGTGACGTTTACCTGTGCCTAGTTCCAACTTTTGTAAACTATTTTGCAAGTTAGTTGGGTCATGAAAGAAATGGCTTATTTTTTTTTTTAATACTATAGGATATATACTATTCAAACTATATGATTCGAAATTATGCGACCATATCACTGTTTGCTTCGAATTCGCTTCGAACCTCAAGCTCGCTTTTTGTCTAACTCTAATTCGGATTTTGCCGGGATCGAAAAATTATGTCCTCGCTCATTGAATGTCAAAGTATTGAAAGCGTTCATTAAAGAGGTTTCGCCACAAAGGCTCAGCAAAGAATCTGAAAGCAACAAATTGTAATGTTACATGAACTAAGGCTGGCAGCTAACTCTTCTGGATTTGATCTCTTGTAACTCTGCGAAACACTGGTGTAAGAAGATATGGCCGCTCCAGATAGAGCTGTCGTTTTTGCAGTGTCTTCATGATGAGAGCACAGCACATTGAATCATATTGGCAGGGGGCTGATGCTTCTTCAAAGAGCGCGTGCGCTACCAGTGGCTACCATGGCGTTATAATCAGCATTCAGTTTTCTGGTGAAGTGACATCCCCCTCTCCTCCCTCATGTTCGAAACTTCAAAACTTAATCGAAGTTGTTTTCAGGACAGTTTATGTGAATTCGCAAGGTCAATTAGATCCATGGCGATAAGCAAGTAGGAGGTCTAACAGAAGGAAGTATACAAACTCACTGACAATTTATTTAAAGGGGTCGGGAAACGCTTTCCGCAGATTTTCAACTGTGTGTGCATTCAGAATCCTTGCCGTCAATTCGAAACTACACCTCGACTCCTTTTTTCGTCTAGGTTCATTTAATAGCTAGAAAAGCACAATTTGTATCTCACGTTCACTTTCTGCTTTCTTCTCAACTGTACAGCTGACATCACTTTAAGTTAGTGAATGAAAAGTCTCTGTCATCGACAAAATGTCGCGATGCAGAGATGTTCACTGAGCCAATGTTGACTAAAGTTCGTAGCATTATACAGTCATGATTGCGGTGCTGTAAAGCTGTCCTGAACATTGTTTGTGCTTTGATAAGTTGTGCAACACTGTCTGACGATATACATGGTAGGCATAACGAGGACTAAGCCACCTGAAACACGCCGTTAACCGAAAGCTAACGCAACCAGTAAGAAAAACACTAGGACGCTGCACCGAGTGAGCGGAAGTAGCACGGGAAGGAGTCCGAATGTACTACTTGAAAGCGGAACCGAGCAGATCATTCATTTTACTTCCACTTTATACATAGCTCAGAGGGCAAGAACTGATGTCATTTTTTCCTTTCTTAGGTTCCCATATATCCATCATTTTTAAGCAAGAGAAAGCTAACACTCTGTTTATATTTTCTCTGAGCATGCCTTTTCACTAACGTAACACAGTGCCTATGGAGGCAAATAGGGCCATGTGGTCGTTGTGGAGTCTGGAAAACTAGTGATTTCAAGTGGACATCAATAATTATAGACTGAATAATGCCAGAATGTTCCTGAATCGTCATGTTTAGTCCTTCTTAAAGCAAGGAAAATGATCACCAGGTAGCCTCACGGCCCCTTTAAGAAACCTCGACATTACAGACAACTCCAAGGGAAGGAAACAAGAGCATAATAAAGATTGTATAAAATTTGGGTTGATGTAGTAGTGCATTAACCATACGCATGATAGCACGTATGAAAATGTAATAGTTAGAACACCATTTTCACTGTGCACAACATTACATAAGCAAGCCGTTACATGCAAAACATCAAACTATGTGTAACATTTCGTGCATGCCTATTTATACACTGTTCTATGTAGGCCAAACATTGCTTACTGTTTCTTCTTGCTTTTTCAAGGTGGCACATGTCTTTGATGACACGGGCTGATCTCGCATGCACCTATCACAGTAGCAACATTTTCACTTTGTTGATAAAAACATAAATGCAAGAATTATTTTGCGTAGTTTAAGACAGTTGGGATTTATCGTGAACTTGTTTACAGCGCAACACCAGGAACACAGGAAAGGAGCAAGAGAGAAAGAAAAGACAGCGTCGTCATTTCTCTTTTGCTCCTTTCCTGTCCTGTGTTTCTGGTGTTGCACTGTAAACAAATTTTGCGTAGTAGCGGTGTAGAATTTTCAAATTTCGTCATTCACAGCTTTGTTCACAATGCCACCAAAGCTTAAGAACCCAGATTAATAAGGTGGTAGACTGGTCTTAAAAATTTTTTTATTTCTTCAGTGATCTTGATCAAACTGCACAGGATAATGTAGTTTTTTCTGCTGATTTCAAATATGTTATTAGTTTTTCTATAGCTTATCTTATTCCTGAGATAACTTATGTTCAACCCCTATTGTTTAAGGCCGCCATAGAAAAAAAAGTGCTTTATTAAAAGCAATATTTAAGGTATGCCAACATAGACTAATGACTATAGATTGAAAGTATGCAGGAGTTTTTTTGTTTTTGGGCCTTTCTTGGTTATTTTACAGCAAAATGAAGGTTCATTTTCAAAAGCATTTGGAATTGTGTTACAATTTGATGGCTAAATAATTACAAAGGTGTGTGCTATAAATTCTGCTCCCATACTTGCATTCTACATACATACAGGTTTCAATTGCAAAAAGAATTATTGTTGTACCTTCCCTAGCTACAGAGGTATTGAAGCCTCAAAATAGAAAAGTTGTAAATTTACTTATTTTTTGAAAAAATTGGAAAAAACTGAGAACACGCAGCTACTTCAAAAAGCAACAATCATGGTGCGCATGTTTTGGAATACTCATAAAGGTGCTCATAAATTCGTAGAAGAGCTTCTAAAACAGGTGCCGGCAAGTTATAAAGAAGCCTTGAAATCAGTTCTAGATTTTTTGCATGTTAACAGCACCAAGAATCTAGACAGAATGACATTACAAAAAAAATTACCACTTCCTGGTTTGTGAAAATTTTCAGAGTGACAGAATAATACTTGCAGAAACCAAATACGTCAATTTTAAAAAATGAAATTTTTTGTCACATTTTGGCCCCCTTAACCAACCTGTGTTCACAGCCAAGTTACCATTGTCTCTGCCCAGGGCCCACGAGTGGTTCGGAATCCGCAGCCAGGACCTTCAACAGCCGGTGAGTTTTTGCGGTGTGAAAACGATAGGCTCTCATAAGCACACTTGACACTGTTGATGACTGGATATTCAACCAAATTTCCTTTGCTTCTTTTTGTTCAGCTGCGCAAGGTTCAATTGTGGTGTAAATAACGGCCATTCGAGCTCATTTTTGTTGCATGCATATCAAAGCTTTAAGAATGGGAGCAAAGTGTGAAATCGTTATGTAGAGTGATTGTCATACTTGAATAAGCAGTGTGCATTTTTCCACTAATTTAGATTTTGTGCCACGGAAAAGAGTTTTCAAACAGCTTTGCGAGGGCCAGTGCTCAGCAGTCACAGTACCTGATGAATAAAAGCAGGTTGGATCACAAGAATGAGTTAAATCGGGCTGCATTAGCCGACCATTCATTTTGATTGTGTGAGAACTGCCGAGAGACCTGAAACATCAAAAGTCTTAAAAAGGGGGGGGGGGGTGGAATTCACCCGGGGAAAAACATGAAAAGAAAAAAAAGCACCTTTATGTACTCAGTGGCTGGAAAGCCTTATAAATGCATGTCTGCGGTCACACATGCATGTTTACGAATGATCAGGTCTGCCTGTAATAAAGGCAGTGTATGACCGTCGCTGTAGTTTGGCGATAGTACTGCTATGGCGTGTGCCAGATCCGCATTTGATGGCTGGGGTGTGTGCGGGTAGTCGTCGAGATCACTGTCCACCTGTGCTTTGAGGAAATCACGAACGATCTAATCATCTAACTCTGCAGAGGCTTCCTGAGCAACATGGCGGCATTAAAGCTGGCTGCCTTTCATGTGACAAATAATATTGGATTTTTTTCGTTACCGTAGGCACCTTGTAGTTGACGACTTTCATTTATTGGTCTCAATAGTGCAGATGATGGACTGGGTGGTGTCGGAACCATTTCAGCAGATGGTGTGCTAGTATTGAGACTGTTTCATTATGACTAAGAAAAGTGTTCTAGGGCCCTCGAACCTGAGGCTTTGCTCCTTGGGCAGTATGCAATTGTTCACGCGGCTGGGCTAATTTGGCTGCTTTGTGTGCACGAAGTTGGCGATATCTGCAACTGTTCGTGATATAAAAACACAAACTTTCAGTCAGAAGTAACAAAGGCAGCAACATATTTTTGGGCACGGACAAGCTAAATCTAGGAATTAAGGTAATGCAATGAAGCAGTTGCTTTAAAATAAATTGAAAGCAGTGGACCAACCAAAAAATTATTCATTTGAGTTACGGAGAGTCTACTGTATTTTCGGGTATCTGCTATGGTATCCTAATGGTTACGGTAGTCTAGTGGTTTGGGTATCTGCTACGGTGGTTAGTGGTCACAGGATTGAATCCCAGCCACAGCAGCCGCATTTTCGGTGGAGTTGCTTGAGGCCTTTGTACTTAGATTTAGGTGCACGGTAAAGGGGAACTATTGTGCATTTTCGACCATATTGAGATATAATGCCATTTTTTAATAGTATTAGCAGAACTGTAGCAGCTAGAGTGCTTTGTTTTGCCATGATACCCATGAATAATTTCAAATAAGCAATAAGCGATGATTCAGAACTGAAACGGGGAGCTGCTCCATGCTAGGTATGCGCAGACATTGCAGACATCGCGTCGCCTCAGCTCGCCAGGGTGTCGACATAGCTCATGCGCCTTTTTTGTCGCGTGAAAAGCAAGCTGGCAAAGGCATACGACGTGGAACCGAATTGGGCCAGCTCATCTCGACTTACCCGTGACAAGTCCAGCGATGATGAAACATCGCTGAACTTGTAGAAAATTAAACAAATTTCAGACATCATGGCACTGCCGCCACCTTCCAAAACCGCAGTGAAAAAATTTTTCTTGTGCTTTTATAGACCTATATGAGATAGCAGCCACTTAGCGTTGCACTAATTGTGACAGCTGATTTTTTAAGGAACCCCAGGAGATGATGTATTCGGAACCCTCCGCTATGCCGTCACTCATTATCACATCATGCTTTTGGGACATCAGACCCCACCATTAATATTATTGTATATTTGTGCGCTGAAAAGTGGTCACCAACGAAAAACATCATCAACATAAACAGACGAGTCTGCCGTTCAAAAATGTGCAGGTGCCGCAGCAGCATCTGTGGATACCTTGGTGGATGACTTTCCATCCCTGGGAGAGTCCATGCTGGGCCGCAAGCCGCCCCCTGGTTACTTCAACTACAGCAGCAGCACGCAGTCCCCCAATGAGAGTGACACGGACAGTTTCACAACTGGCGAGTGGTGGATTAGTTACAGTTACAAGTTACAGAACTTGTTACAGAGCTGCATGTGCTAGAGTTCGTTAGAAGCTTAACGCTATTACTGCCAATCCCAGCATACCTGTTCTGCCTCTTTGAATCATACACTGTAACTTGCGAAATAACTTGGGAAACATATGGGCCTGCCCCACTGTCTATGGAGAAAACCAGGGACGGGTTGAACTTGGTTGGGGTTCGAAGTGAATAGAGATTTGGGGGAATATTGAACCGAATAGTTCGAATGCATTCGAATGATGCTACAACGAAACTGATGAGGCATGAAAAAAATTTTGTTCAAGGAAAAATTTAGTAATGAAATCGAACAAAAAAAATGTATTACTTGAGTTAGCAAAACAAAGGAACTTTCATTTCCAAAATGAAAAAAATGTCAGCTGCTTTCTTTTTTTTTCCCAGCAGTGTCATGACGTGATCCCCATGCATGCATAGCAATGTCATGTTGAAAAGCACGCTGAAACAGCCACAACAACCTTCTTAGATGAACCTAACAGTTGCACTAACATGCTTACACCAGCAGCTGTCCACCCTCAAAAGGTGTCCGACAACGCCGAGAGGCAGGCTTGGTATGTTGGAGCCGGGCTTTATGTGTTATTCTGTGCTATTCTTATCATCCACTAATTGCAGCTGGCTGATTTTGTTGATAACGCGTACGAACAGCCACTCTGACGAGTGACCACACTGACCAAGTATTGGAAATCGAGCCAATAGCATTGGAATTGGAAATGGCATCGTTATGCAATTGCCCCCAGCAGCAGCAGCATCTAGGAAACTCCATGAACTGAGCGACTGAGCTTCAGCTTCGGATTGTCTGCGGCTCAGAAGCAAGTTGATGGCAAAAGCAGGGCAGTCTCATTGCCATGGCTGCAATGGCGGCCTGCATGCTTAGTAAACAGTGACGGTTTCTGCTGGTGCCAATGCTAGTTTTAGACTCCTTAGATGTATTTTCATGTTCTGAATGCATCAAAATGCTTAAGATTGTGTTTACTGCACGGCATTAAACATTTGAGCTTGGAATTTGTTGAAGCGGAATGGCGGAAAAAAAATATCGCTGCCATATCTACAAAATCAATGTTATAGGAGCTTGCTTTGTTTGATATAATCGTGTAACCCGTGAATCCTCTGTACACATCTGCTATCGTCATATATGGATTGACAACGTTGTTATATATAAACTACATTTACAATGTTTATTAATTCACAATTGGATGGGCTATATACACTTTGATGTACACATAGCCAAGCGGTGACCAAATGTGCTCACTGCATAGGCTCCCAGCGAAGTGAAAAACAGCCGACGTGCCGAGAGGGGTGTGCGCTGCCATGAACGATGGTGCCTCATCTAGTGAATATTATTATAATCACCGGAAAACCAACACCTTAGAAGGCAGCATGCATTGGTGCACGGCCAGACCAAACATCTTTTCCTCTCTTTCGCATTCCTTTGAGGGTGGCAGTTATTACGACACTCTTTTCTGTTTACACTCTTTCAAATCCACTTCGAGGAGGCAAAAGTGTGGGCCGTGTAAACAGACAATGGATGGATTGATGACTGGATATGGCTGTACCCTTTAGATCGGGCGGTGGCTAGAGCCACCAAGCCGTAATACTTCACCTCTATTCAAGAGGTTCACCTCTATTATCAAGAATTGGGAGTAGGTGTGTGTGAATGTTACTACAGAACTCTCAGTAAATGGGAATCTGTGAAATGAAACTGCTGCTTGAATCGAACAACTGCCTCCAGCACAATTGGTTTCACGCTTGGATATTCCACTCTTGTTAATCTCTCTACATAGAGTTCTTGTTAAATGGAACACATTCTTCTTGTTCTTTCAGGTTTAGTTTAATGAGAGTCTACTGTATTTTGTTCGAAGTGAAGTGGAAGCAACCTTCAATTGTAGTAAGGTTAGCGGTAGGTTGTAAATGATGGCTAGTACATTATTTTGTCTTAAATATTACTCTGCTTAGCTAATACATGCTTGGCTTTAAGAAAATAATTTATTGTGGTGAAGGTAATGTGTACATTTACCCTCATAGTGTGCATTCGTGGCAGAACAGAATGCTCCTCGATCCGTGGTTTTACGGCATAGCACTACCACAGTGCAGTGAAACCAGTTTTACAGTGAGGTTGCCGTATTTACTCGCATAATCTTGGCACTTTCTTCCGCGGAAAACCGATGAAAAGTTGGGGGATGGGAGAATAACGCGGGGAAGATTTTTCGTAATAACAACAGAGCGAAAGAGAAAACGAAGTGGCCTCCAATCAGGATTTTCACACCATCAACTAACTGCAAGCTTTGAGAAGTACTGAACAAGACTTTCTTTAATAAAACCACAGGTTCAACACGAGGCAAGATTTGAGGCAGAAAAGCCGCGAGAAAATAGTAAAGAATTAGAATACCATACGCAAAGCTTGTGGGCATTGCAGGGGTAGCGTTAGCGTTCGTCGATCAATGGGAGCTCACAAAAGGGTGGCGTACAAACTTAATGTTTGTCAGATGGCCATCTAACACTGAATCGTCCGCAGTTGCCTTCTGACCGGTGGACTAGTGGCTAATGTACTCGGCTGCTGACCCGCAGGTCGCGGGATCGAATCCCGGCTGCGAACGCTGCATTTCCAATTGAGGCGGAAATGTTGTAGGCCCGTGTTCTCAGATTTGGTTGCACGTTAAAGAACTCCAGGTGGTCGGAATTTCCGAAGCCCTTCATTATGACGTCTCTCGTAATAATATGGTGGTTTTGGGACGTTAAACCCCACATATCAATCAATCAGTTGCCTTCTGACGAAATAAAGTTTAACGTCCATCTCAGTCTTAGGCACATGAAATGCCCAACACGTCGTGGTGGCTTTCAGCTGTTTGTGCTGTGGTTGCCAGTAGCGAACACAATACTTGTGAACTCCAAAGTGCCTAGCGGAGCCCTGTTGCCATTTAGTGCATGATCAATAATTTTTCACTTGAAACCAGTCGTGTAGCTTCTGTATCGCCCCGTAGCGTAACCACAGAGTGGGCACAACAGACAATACAAGTCGCATCGCACTTTTGCCACTTGTCTTGGATTGGATTGAGGCTTTGTGCATAGATAGTATGCGTGACATTTAAGAGATGGTGCTAGGTTGTCCTGCCTGATCATGATCAGTAGTTGGAACGAGCAGACGACATTACTACTGCTGCAATTTTTGGGGATGCGATAATTACTCACCAAAAAAAAAAATTGTATTTTGGTTGGGCAATATAGGGGGTACGAGAATTATGCCAACGCGAGGATTACGTGAGTATGATATATGCACTCAAATATGTATAAGTAATACCTCGTTAAGTCTCAGTTACCAGGGAAAGTTTTGAGATAAGCAATGTTTCACTGATCGCTGGGAAGAATGAGCACTTTTCAGAAAAATTACTACTACTTAACAGCTCTTCAGCGGCAGTTTCTAATTTTTCTGCTCGTGCAGGTTTAAAATAGAAAAAAATAACATACAAGAGACTCTAACCAGCTCGGTCTGTCACACTGCCATTTTATTTAGCAGAGAAAAACTGCCTAATGCTTGCCTGCTTTTTGAAAGGAATATACATGGTTAGTGCGCAGGGAACATTTCAGAAGGAAGATAGGACAGAGCGCACACTTACAACCAATTTTATTGCAGAGATGGTAGGAATATATATACAGTCAAGAGGGCGAGGAGATCACACACAGAAGAAAGGACAAATGATGGCACATGCGCCAGACCACCTTATTCCAATCTTGAAATGACAACTTAAAGGGGCCCTCTAACACTGTTCACGACTTCATAGTTTTATATGTTTTTCTAGCTGGTTGTGTACACTGGCGGCTTACGAGATAAGTGCCGCAATAACGGCAGCGATAGGGCCACGCAATGCAAAGTTATTCAGCGTATAGATACCAAAATACAATGAATTGGGTGCTTACCCTGAACTCAATTTTTGCGGGCTTACCTGACCGTGTTTTCCTTGCTTGTTGACATCAGAAGGCTGCCCAATGAAATGAACTGAAAGCCTTATCGTACAGGAAGCTCGCATAACATATTGCCTGTTAGGTTCAGCGTATTAAAGGGGCCCTCTAACACTTTTCAACCCCCCATTCTTTACTCGTGGAATGCATAGACTGACGCACGGACAAATTAGGGCAGCAAGAACGGCAGCGATAGTGGCACGCAGTACGAAGTTATTCAATTTAATTAAAAAATTCAAAAAATGCCTACCTTCAACTAAAATTTCGCGGAGTGACATGACCACATTTCACTCTCTGCTGTGACGTTGCAGGGGGCTTCCAATGACATGGGCTGAAAGCTCTTACGTAGAGGAAGCTCGTACACCATTTTTGCCTGTTCAGTCAAATGTGTTTATGACGCTGTTGCTATAGCAACAGGCAACCTCGTGCCTTACCACGCCGTTTTCTTTACGCGGTCGAACAGCTGGGCGAGGCTGGTAGAAATGAGCCTCCCCGACTTGTCAGAACTTGAGCAGGTCCTTTTGCCTCGAAGCGAGGCTTTACGCGTCCTGTGATAGGCTGCGCTCTTCGTCGTCATTTCCCCCCGCTTTGGTCTACCGAGCGCCACTGTGCAATGACGCGGTCAGCAGCAATGAAGTGACTTTATTGCACGATTAAAATACTGATTTGATATCGGTGCTTGGACCTATGCCTAAATTATCCCTGGCCATCGGTCTACGCAAAACACATACAAAAAATAGGTGCTTCAAAAGTGTTGAAGGGCCCCTTTAAGGATGCCGTTGTGATGGTAAAAAAACAATGTGGTACCTAAAGAGGGAACGACACATGTGAAGTGAGCCAGCTCGCAAATGCTTCTATAATGTTTTGTAGCTTTACTGATCTTTCTTTTAGTTTCTTCAAATAATGGCGGCCGGAGTGTCGCGGGCACGTTTCCTCCAGCACATAGCATTCGGCGCATTCTTTGACCAGCTTTGCAGTTTTCAAGCTGGAAAAGTCGGACAGCTTTATTCTCTGTCGTTTTGAGTGAAAAATCATGCTAATGAAAAAATTAATTCAATAGTAATCCCTATTTTGATGCAATGCCACGATCACATTTAATGTTGCATTTATCCAATCTTATGGCAGCAATTGTCCGGCGTAATTTCCGCTCGCAGTAGTTCTGGTGAGCACCACTACGAGTTATGCAGTCAGCCCTAATGTTTTCAAGCATTAGAGGGCGTCTTTAACTGGAAAGATACTTGTATTCATTATCAAAAGAAAAAAAAGTTGGTTGTAAGTGTGCGCTTTGTCCTATCTCTCTGCTCTATCTTCCTTCTGAAACATTCCCTGTGCACTAACAATGTATATTTTTTTCAAAAATGCAATAACAACCGGCCCAAGTAGCCACTTTTTTGCAGTATATCGTCTGCCTTGTGGTAGTACTCAAGCCTAGAAAGGCGTCCTTCAGCTGCTTGAGGCATCGCATCAGTCAATCTTCTCCGCTGCGGCACTCAATCCTATTTTGAAGCTGTACCATCAATGCTGCTTCAGCGTATGGGTACTTTGACCCCCGAACCCGCTTCCGCTGTTGGGAGAAGCTCTTCTGAAATCCATCCAGCACCTTCTGCTTGTTTTTAAGCACCGTCAAAAGCATAGATAAAGCGATGCCAAATTTCTGCGTGATCCTCGATTTCGTTCGGCCTCTTTCCTCCACTTAGGGCAACCTTTTTGCCAGTGTTAGTAACTTGCACTGCTTTGACGCCATGCTTGCCGCACTCGGGCTAAGTTGCCGCTCCTCACTGTCGGCGAAAAATCTGTACCACTCTGTTTGCGCAGATCAACGGAAATTACACAATAGGGAAAATCACGTGCGCTGGGCAAAGCGAAAGAGACAATCTGCGCCAAGCGTGGGCAGAGGGCCTCTCTGCTCAGTGCATGTGTCACATGACATGCCAGAGGGTTGGTTGACAAAGTTATGTCGCTGGGCTGAGACTTTGCGCACTTCGTGTTTGCGGAAAGCATCGACATAGTTGCATGTGCAGCTAAATAAGAAAAAAAAATCGACCGACTTCAGGTGTGGCAAGATCGCACGAATCTTGTGAAATCGTTTGGCGGCGGAATTTTCGTTCTACTGGCACTCAAGATTTCGATTTGCCCACAATTCGACGTAAAAATACTTCGAGATAGAGGGGAAGATATACATGAGATTATAGGAATATGTTTGCTGCTGCAGAAAATTTTGACTTAGACAGCCAATTTTTCGAGATATGAGAGTTCGAGTTAATGAGGTACACTGTATATTCGTTCATGTCAAACACCACAATGTTCATTCAGATGTTCGAAGCACGCGAATATTCATGTATCCTTAGGGATAATATAACTGTAATAACTATAACTTGTGTAATGTTTTAGAGGAAATGGAGTGCATGCTTCCACATCGGCATCGGTTTGCATCTCAGCAGTGCAGCACATCCATGCCACACGAGCGCATCGCGTGTGCATTGTCTGACATGGAAATTCAAGAGTTCTGGATGAATTCGGACTCTGAGTAAAATGTACAATTAGTGGCCGAGCCGCTTGGATGAATGGCTGATTATATTTTCGTTTTAGGTCACTGCTTGTAGCGGTCTTGTGTTGCTTGCTTATGAGTGCTGTTGCGAAGCGCACCTCTGACGACGTTACGAAGGGCGCCCCGAATCTCACCGCTGCAACCACTGTTTCGAAAGACGGCGACGCCAACACGGTTCCGAAGGCGCCACTGCTTCCAACTCCGCCGGGAAGGTCACCAGCCGTTTGGTAGCGTATGTTTCTCAGCTCGCGACTGCTTCTGCGCAGAGCTGATAAGACGAGCGGACGAGACGACGGTGAGTTAAACAAGGTTTATGTACAGCATATATACAGAGGCGTTACAAATTCGGCACTGGGGCCGACAGACTCGAAGAGCCGAGCTCTCCTCTCTAACACATAGGTCTCCTCTCCAACGGGCCCGCTCTGACACACATGTCAGCTTTCACCTAGGACCACTGATCGCGACGCGCCGCAGGGCTTCTTTTATATGCACCGGGTCCAACCAAAATGTCCAACCAGAAGCGCCGCTGGTCGTCAGGGCAGACTCCTCCAATGGGGTCGCCGCGCAATGCGTCAGATCCCCAGACATGAAGACGCCCGTTGTTTACTCGACGGGCTCGCTGGCACGTGCGCCGACTCACTGCACGTGGGCGCCAGAGAGGCGCCGACAGAAAGGCGCCGTGGCGTGCTGACGCCGTTCTGTTGTTGATCGCGTCAGGCGGGCTCGCGGCTGGCCTTGACACAGATTGCCTTTTTCAGAGGCACGGCCGTTCGCTGTGGACTCGCAGGCATAACAGTGCTGCTTCTTATTTGAGAGGATAAGTCTCCAACAAAAATGTTTACGTGCCCTGAAGAGCATCCTACTGCATTGCGAATGTATTTTATGCATGACATCCAAAAAGAACCCTGCAGTGACTGGGGACTAGGGGTGTGCAAATCGTGAAACTTAGAACTGGACCGAATATGAATTCAATAATGGTGACATTGAAGCGAATCTGAATTTGAATACTAGTATTTGAATAGTTTTCATGTAGTGAGGCAATAATTTCTGAAGCAGCCCTAAACTGATAATGTAACCATTTTCAATATAGCCCAAGAATTTCTCTACATTTTACTTGAAACAAATATTCACAAGCGTCAACAAAAAAAAAAAACTTAACATTCATATTTAACTGACAAAAAGGGCATAACTGTTCAAACTGATGCAAGCTCGTATATAGCAGCAACTAGAATCTTGGAAATATTTTTAGTAATTGCGAGTTGAAATACAAAAAGGACTGTAGCATTCACAGTGCTTTGTGAACATATTTAAGTACAAATTTTCCCGAGTCGACGTCCTTGTAAATGTTGTTGTGAAGATTTCGCGTTGACGACTCTGTCGCTTCGGTGACAGTGGAGTTTTAGGGGGAAATGTCTTTACACCGTGTTCAATGTAGCGTCAATATTCCCGTAAGACCATGAGCTGCATGCAGCTTGGTAATTCTAGGTTTCAAACAAGAATTATTATGCCTATCTGTTCCAGTGTTGTTTTCCTTCGAGGTTTTTTGTGGCTTTATTAAAACAGTTCTTGATTTGTCATTCGAAATTTTCTGATATTCACATATTCCTAGTTAATCAAGAGATTTTGCAGTATATCACATTGTAAAAGAAGTCACAAGTTGCTAAGCAAGTACTATAGGATATTCGTATGCACCAGAAAAAGTATTGTAATCGTTTGTTGTTTCCTTGATATGTTTGACAATGGGCCTTTTCTCGGTCTGAACAGTACCTCCAGAGGGGATTGCCGAAATTGAAATTGGTGGTCCTTGGCCTCCATAGCTTGTCACATGCCGGTACACAATCTCGGAGGCTTGTGCCTTTTTCTGAGGCAAACATTTGCAAGTCTTTGATACCAAATGTCACTTGGGGCGCATGCCTTGATGCCCGGCGCCAATGCGCAGACTACCTACCCAGGAAAGGGCCATACTGAAGCCACACGGCTGCTTCAAGTTGGAAGTGATAGATCATGCACAAAACAACGGCAACAGGCCCGCCGGTAGGTCCTTCGGAGTCGACGAGTTTTGTGTTCGCTACTGGTGACGGCAGCTGAAAGCCACCAAGACGCATTGGGCCTGTAGTGTGCCTAAGACTGGGATTGATGGTGAACTTTATTTCTTCAGAAGAAAACTGCGGACGATTCTGTTAAATAGCCATCAGCCCAATACTGACATCCTACGCTTACCTTTTGAGAGCTCCTGTTGAGTAACAATCGCTACCGCTATGCCCGCAACGCTCATAAGCTTTGCGTATGGTATTGTAATTCTCGACTATTTGCTAGCACATTTTGTGTCTCAAGTAAATCTTGCTTTGTGTTCAACCTCTGCGTTCATTGTTGAGGTAAATTTTAATTAGCACTTCTCTAAGCTTGCTGTTCGTTGCTGGTGTGAGAATCCCCATTTGCGGCCACTTCATTTTCTTTTTCGCCCTGTACGTTTTTGTGGAAAGTTTTCCCCGCGTAATTCTCACACACCCCAACTTTGCATCGGTTTTCCGTCGAAAAAAGTGCGAGGGTTATGCGAGTAAATACAGTACGGTTTGTGGCTTCATTGCATTGTGGGTTGTGCCGTGGGTGATGCGCCATAAACCAGTGTCCATACTGTGGTTGAGGCCTACTGATCATACACAATACATGGGCATATCAGAATATACAGGTTGTACTAGTGAAAAGCCAGCTTTCCGTGGTGTTCTTAGGTCGTGTGGAGTTATTTTTACGGAGCATTCGACAGCTTTTGAGTGAACTGGCAAGTCGAGTAAAGTGCCGTGTGGTATGTATAAGTAGGGGCGGTCTACAGTGAGGCGTGACATGCTAGTTGCAATGCTGGGGGAGGTCTTTTCGCCCTTGTACTTGAGGGATGTCTTCAGCATGGCGTAGCCCCAGGTGGTAAGAATTTTGCTGTCATTGAACACTGTGAGCACTCTGTGGTTGCGAGGTACTTGTAGAATTTGTTGGAACGCATTCGGATGGTTACTTTGAATGCCTGCTCCTTCTGACGGGGGGGTCTGCTTGCGCGGTTTCGGGCATCTCTTCGTCATCGTTGCCACCATCTGTTGTATCCTCGTGTTGTTGCTTTGCTGATGATGAATCTGGTTGCTCTTGATTAACATGTTTCCGCGTCCGGCTGGCATTCTAGAAAGGCCTGCGTCCTAGCACCTTTTCTTCCACGAGATTTCTCGTACCCAAGCCGGCAGCTCCCAAGGCAGAATGCCAGTTGTCTGTAGAGACAAAGTCCTTGAAGAACTCCTTGGTCAATTGGCGATCCACATCAAACACGTCTGCGTCACTTTATGCATGACAGTAGGCTTCGCCGTGGCGTTATGCGATTCGGTCTTCTTCGTCTATAGACTCTCCGTTATGCAGCCAGTTGCCTGGTCCCAGGTAGCAGTGTCCTGGAAAGAGTGGCATCGTCCTGCTCTCATAAGAATATACTGTAGCAGTAGCGACTACGACAGCAGCTGCAAGCAGCAGAAGGCCCCGACGCCTCTATTTAACAAGAGACCTAGCCTAACCTAGCCTAACCTAATCAAGATGGTAGAAATTTTCAAAGAAGTCTTTCACTACTAGCGCTCCTCATAATCGTAACCTGGTTTTGGTATGAAAAACCCCAGATGTTATGCTTGTCACCTTGCCTTTAGTTAGTGCTCTCATAACTGATCATGGTGGAAGAACTAGGCAGTTTCTCTCCTGAGTGTTAATACTAGTCAGATTCATTACACCGTAGGTAAATGAATGAAATATGTGCAGAGTGCAGCATATCAAGTGGTGCCAGGCCAAAGACTACAGGAGCCGCTGCAGCTCGCCGCAGTGTTGCCAGTTCGCTAGCGGCCCAGTTTACAACGTTAGCACCGACGGAGCAAGGCATTGGTCGGGGCGCGCCAGTGGCCGGACCAAGCCATGTGCAGTCTCCAGGCGGCAACTCCTTTTTCCAGATGCCGAGACAGCCCCGCACCGAGCCAGCCTACATCAAGATTCGAAAGCCATCGGATGACCCTGTTGGTGGCAAAGGTGGGTGGGGCTCTTCACCAGAAAGGCAGTAGACTTTCTGATGTGCACTGGATAATTTAGTCTTCTGGTGCCCTTTGTTTCAGTATGTTTGTCCTGTGGTGTCTGCCCTTATGTGAGCTTGCCATCGTGTAGTACTACTTGGCTTTTGTTTGTACAGTAGACCCTTCAGTAAACAGAAATCTGTTGAACGGAACTACTGCTTAAACGGGACAACTGCCTCTGCTATGTTTGGTCCAAGTGTTCTGCACCCATCTTCATCTCCTGGCATTGGAAATGGTAAATTTGGTCGAAATGTTCAGTTCTTGAATTTATTTATTTCTGCAATCCTGCGACCATGTTCTGCATTGCGATGAAATATTAGGCCAAAATAAGTAGTAGAAGCTGAGAAAAAAGCGTTTTGCTGGTCGGCTATCATCTAAAGCTATGAGAAAATTGGGCTTTAGAAAATGCAAACCTGTAGCTTTTTCTTAGCACAGTGCCACCATTTTGGCACCATTGTAAAGAGAACAGGTTGGAGCTCAAGATAGCCACAAAGCTGCATTTCTCCAATGAAAAAGAAAGCCAGCTCCCTTTCTTAGCTTCTAGCTTCAAAATTTCTTCGAGGTACATTTTCTGAACTTTCATTTCTTGAGCAGTTAGTGTCTTTCCAAGAAATGAAGATATAGCCGTTCTATTTTTTGCACTTAAATCCTGAGAAATGGGTGAGTGCCGTAAAGCTGTCCATATTAGTGTGGACATCATACAGATTTTTATAATCGGCTTTTTGTAAAAGTTGTTAGTAAGACAGCGTGCCCAGGACATTTCAAGAACTTTTCTGCGTGCTTACTTGAATATTAGAAAATGAACCAATAGCATTACGGCACAGAATAGACCCTTGTGAATGTTCTTATAGAAAAAAACTGATGTACTTATGTCTAATTAATTAATTTCGGAATGGGAGTGAGAGTCTATCAAGCATTGTAACTCAAAAACTACATTAGATACCTCAAAATTGATTTCAGTTATGATATCAGCTTAACAAATTGCATCTGCATGCCAAATTTCATCACTTGACCTTCATAAATACCAAAAATATTTTTCATTGCCACTCCCACCCCTTAAATGGAAAATATTTTCTGGTTCCTTCAAGTTCCTCTTACTGGTAGTCTACAGTGTATCACTTTCTGGGTTCACCGCAAAGTAATTGAATAGTCTGGTGATTTGAGAGTGAATTTGAAAGTGTTTGTTACCTGCATTGTCTAGTAGTTTTGTCCATTCTTGTGTTCACACATTTGTTTTCTCACTATTGTTTAGTCGGGGCTTCATTCAAAGGTATCTTGTAGCTTTCAAATGCAAAAGCGTGAACATCGTTACTGTTACAGACACTTTTATGGCTGTTCGGGAAACTAATTTACACTCAAACCTTATAGTTGCATCTCACACAGGAATAAGTTTGTTATATCTGAAAATTTGTTATAGAGGTTTATTCTTTCCAATATATTGTGAGACTTGTTCTACTTTGCTATAAGAGGTATTTCGTTATGTCCTGTTTCAGTTTCGTTATATGAAGGTTTGAGTGTACATGTGACACTTTTAACACACTCATCCAGCGGGGCACCACCGTGCACAGTTTGATCACGGAAATTTTCACAGGTGTGTTGACAAAGCTTGAGGCGATAGTTACAGGGACGTTGCACAACAGGCATAGTACAGTTTTCTTGGGTTCGACATTTATTGAAGGATTGCCTTGTATCGTGTACACGTTAGCACTTACCACCTTCAGAGAGAGCTGCGGGGTCTCTCTAATGTATTCTAAGTAGGCTTGTGCGAACAGGGAATTTCAGGTTTGAAGCTAACAGCGATTTGGTTTGAGTACTTTTGAATCTAATTCAAGTTATCGCATAATATGAAGAATAATGGGTATATTTGTCATGACCCAACTAACCTACACAATTTTTTTTTTTAATTTAAACGAGGCATGTGCAAAGGCCATTTTTTTGGAGGCTCAAAGCAAGTGAGAAGAATATAAAATAGTAGCAGGATTTGATTTACTGTAAGATGCAAGCGATAACCTGCAACATATAAGTTGTCAAATTTACTATACCTAAAGCATATAAGCTGGTATAACAAGCTTTAAAGGTGGTATGGCAGTGTATTGTAATATGAAGCATTGTTGGGAGTTGGTGCTGGAAAGAAGCTAGAAATGCACCAACTATCCCAACAATGAGCGTTATGAGAATATCTTTCGTATATAGTGGGCCTTTTTCAATGTTTCTATTTTGAAGGTGCTCAAGTCTAGCCGCTTTCCAGTCTCCTTTTTCGTTTCCTGTGTTCGTTATTTTATTGGAGGGAATTTTTTCTCTAGCAATGGTAGTGTGAACCCCCATAAAACTGAAGTTGCAATTTTGACACCGAAAAATCAACTGCCCTCTGAGAAAGAAACTCGTGAAAGCCCAACGTCGAGCAATCGCTTTAGGTGGTTTAAATGCTGCACCAAAGTGCGCCGCGCGCCCTCTGGCGTAAGCAGTATGCACACATAAAACTTCGTTTTTCTTTAATGGCTTTTTTTTATGAATTTTTCAAAATCAATGTATCTTTTCCAAAAAGCTATTGAATCGATTTCTATGAAATTCGCGTGCATAAGCTTCAACAAGTTGAAAACAAACTGAACTAAAAAAATTGCTGATTTTATAAAAAGCAAAGCTGTAAAAAAAAAAATCAAACAGCAATATGCACCCTCTGTGGCTTTGTGCATGAAGTAAGTTTATTTTCAATTTTTTTTTTCACAAGAACTCCACGAAGGATGTCCTATTTTTTCAGTTCAGATATGAGCCTCTACAACATCACGGCTGAATATCATTTTGCACATTCATTTCGGTGGTTGCAGAGAAAGGGTACGTTCAATAAGTGAACGAACCACTTTAAAATTTGGGAGTGGACCATAAGAAGGACAGGCAATCTATGCTTAAAAAAGGGTGTCACGTGATGACCAGTGGCATTCTTTGTGAGCTCGTGAAATTTTGCGTGAACACTTGTAGCAGTTTCTTAAATATTAAGTAGAAACTGTCATATACCGTTTACCCTACCATACCCCTTTAAACGGATGAAATTGCATGATGAATCAATGTGAGGGTAATGTGTTCATTTAACCTCAAAGGGGGAATTCGCGGCAGTGCGATTTCCTTGCAATAGGCGTTTTCATGGCTTAGTAACCTTCTGCTGAGGGATTACTTGGGGATGTAACGTACAGTTATTCGTTCATTTAGAATTCTTGAAATTTTTAATAAGGTAAATGAATAGAGGAGAATTCGAGTACTGTACTAGTCGTTCAAATATTTGAAACATTCGTATATTTGCACAAGCCTGATTCCTAAAACTGCAGGCTACAGCAACTCAATTTCCGTATGGTGTAGGCATCAAAGAGTTTGTGTGTGTAAATTGTGGTGAACAACGGTGCAGGGTTGGACTTAAAGTCGGGGGGTGGAAGTGCTGCACAGATTGCGCCGTTCTGTGCCAATCTTACCTGCTGTGCCAGGCTGCGTATAAACTGCAATTTCCTTGAGCTGCTCCTAAACACTGAGGTCCACTTTCACTCCTGTCATTGTTCCTTTGAATGTTGGTCATTCGGTATGGCCCCTTGACTTCATTCTTGCAGCCAAATGAGCCGAATCAGTTGCAGTTGACTGACAAATTCCCATTTCACGGGGCGACAATCTCTCTGCACTCGTTGCTTACACGTTGGCTTCTTTGCAACTCAGACTGCCAGTGAATATAATCTACAGTATGATACAATGCATGGAGGGGCATCATTCTTTGGGTCTGGTGCTCCTGATGTGCTACTGATTGCAGCAAAGTGCCCCATATTCAGTGTCATTGATTTTTCTCTTATGAACACAATCGCTGTTCAACTAATCGATAAGATGTTGTGCAACATGAGTGTCTAAGTATAACAGTATGTCACTGAAAAGAAAGAAAAGCTGGAAGAAACGTTTTGTGGTGTGCAGTCTTTTTTTTTTTTTTTTTCAGGCATGGGAAGAGGCAATTTTTGAAAACTTCCAGCAACAGCTCCAGAGTGCCTTCCTTATTGACTGAAAACTGTGATGGAACTCTTGACACTGTGGCAAGCATGCCACTTTTTTTTTTTTAAACGTTACCCAACTGCTCCAGCGTACCTTGACTGAAGACTGTGATGGATTTATTGACACTGTGGCTAGCATGCCGCTTTTTTTTTTAATGCTACCCTAGACATTATTGTTTTTACTCCTGTCAAAAGTGCTGACTTTTTGTGTTCTGTGAAATAAATTTCTCTGTTTTAGGCATCTGTTGTGCTCTTGTATAGTGTGGCTTACCCTTATTGGGGAGACGGTGATCTAGGGAGGCCCTCGCAGTGGAGGGGAGGGCCAATCGTGAGTCACACCTTCAGTGCCAGCCTAGTACAGGATAAAATTGATGGAACAACACTGGACGGCTAAGACAAAGCCATCTAGTGTGGCTATGCAGTCAAAGCTCGTTGATTCAAACACGGGGGGGGGGGGAAGGACTATAAAATTGTTGGAATTAAGTGAAGTTTGAACTGGTGGGTGAGCTCTAAAATGTACTAACATTGCGCCACACTTGCGTGAGCAGAAACCAAAAAAAGCTACCTCTAGACTCATTAGCATGAACTAGGCGCTACTTCACATTTCTGACGGGTGATTTCAGGGAATAAGTTCATGGAGCTTTTAACAGTGACTGATTCACCTGGGGAGAAATATCACTCTAAGTGAGCACTTATTTATTTGCCAAGTCTCGGCCACGGTGGCACTATATTTGTTAAGTAAAAGTGACACTACAGGTGCTCTAGAAGATTTTGCTGCTTAACTCTTTGATTGATTAATTGATATTTGGGGTTCAACGTCCTACAATCACCATATGACTATGAGACATGCCATAGGGAAGAGCTCCAGAAATTTCGACTACCTGGGGTTCTTTAACAGGCATCCAAATCTGAGCACTCGGGCCTACAGAGTTTTGAAGGCTGCAGGCCCCCCAAAGTTAATGATACACTAGAAACAAACGCTGGCATGCATGTATGTGAGTAGTGGGCCTCAATATATGATGCCATTTATTCTTCATAACACGTTTATATAGTTCAGAATAAGAATAATGTTAATTCAACAGTGTGATTTTCATTTGCTCCACGGTAATTTTACCGCAGCGGTGACTACATGGTTCGAGCATCCGCTTCTAATGCAGGAGGTACCGAGTTTGATTCCCATTGCTGACCAGGAACCCACCAGTTTTTCCCAATGGGTAGAGTAATACACAGACTTGGCGCTAAGTTGTTTCTGGGTACTCGTCTCAAGAGGTAGCCCCATAAAGCGGCAAAGGCTTCTGGCTGTACCTTAGCCCACCACAGCCTTGGTGAAATAGTTGAGCATCCTCCACTGCTGTAGCAGGCAGAGAGTTGCAGCCGCCAGGCACCTACTGGTTGCATAGGTACAAGTGCGATTCCGGCCTGGAAGTGGACTTGTAACCCATCGCAGCTTTCAGACTCGAAGAAAATGGCCTGTAGTAATCGTGGTGTGAAATTAGACCAAAATCAGCGGTGAAGCCGAAACACTGATGAATGCAACAAGCAGGTGACTGCAGTCACGTCACTGGTCAAGACAATAATTAGAGAGACGTAGTTCTTTTGTGTTCGTTAATGCATGTGTGTTAGCTATGTGTTTCATGCGTGCTATTAATCGCAAGTGCAGCCTGTACACAGATGCAATAAAGTTTGTGAATGTTTTTTATTTCTCAATACTACTGGCCCGAAATTGGGCTCAGGCAAGGGGCGAATGTACAAAGAAATGCAATTAGACAGCGCAAACAAAAATTGTGAAGTGTCAAGAACACACATTTAGCAAGAACTAGTACTAATAAATGTACATAAAAAAAGTACCAACTCAGTGAAATAAATGCAAAGTTTCAACATCAAATTAAAGTCACGTTGACAGGAGCGTCTCATACGTAGTTGCACATGTACAGATGAAAGAAAATCCCTGCCACATCCGGTCAACAATGTTAGGGGAGCTTGCTCGGAGGTACATAAGGCGTTTCATAGTGAGATCTTTTCTGTAGGAAGGCTTGTTAACAAGCCGGCGCATGATGTGTGTGTGTCGAAGGCAGCGTTGTTGGAAACGTTCTACGGCCGGCACTGCACAGTGTTGGCCACGTTGATAGGCATGTTAACCACCCTCCTTTTTATGCCGTACTGGCCGCTGCTGTGAGTCAAATGTATAACACTCATAAATGGCAAACGTGGAGCTATCAGGCGCTCTTCAACGGCGTTGAGAGCAGGCAGGTGAGGGGGCTTGGGAGGATATCGGTACCCGTGCGTAACACTCAGCGTAGGAACTTGTCACGTACTGCTGTGCCTACCTAAGACAACGAAGTCAAGGTAGTCGCAAAGAGGCGAGCGTGCGATCCAGTTATCATTGTTGGAATCGCCAGAAAGGCACCTTTGAGTCGCAACCGGAGAATCGTATACTGGCAGCACTGATGTACATGCCGGATGCCGCCGATGGACAAGGCGCGAGCGTAAAAACTTGGCCGAGGTGGCTCCTAAAAACATATCTTTCTAAAATTATTTAGAGGGCACTCTGGCACTTCAATCATTCAGCGACCATAAGAATGATGGGTAGTACATGGATTTGCCTAGTCTTTGTGCTTGCGGGCTTTAAACACATTTGTGGTTTTGTTTATTACTGTGTTTTGTTTTTATTTAGAATAAAAGAACAAACCATTTTGAACTACATTACCCGGTTTTAATTGGTGAGCCTAAAGGTTAGGGCAATGAAGTGCAACTGCCGGACATTTGCTGTTTGTTGTTTCATAATACAGCAGCTCCAAGCCACGCGAAGCCAAACTGAGCCGAAAGTACGAAGATTAGGCAAATCTATGTAGTACCTATCATTCCATGCTCGCTGAAACGCCATACGTTGCAGCTCCCCTAGACACTAGCACAAGAGTTCCCCCTTGTGTATTTATAGGAAATTCTATGCTTGGAAATGTAACTGTTTGAAGCAATCGTTGATGAGACAAGACGAAATAATCATTTAATGAATGTATAAAAATAGCAAATGAATGACAGTCAAGCCAAATAGCAACACTTTCTGAAAAATATGCACTAGACAAATGTGAAAAACTTAGGTTGTTTCAATCTGTTATGCTGCGTGGAAAGGAGCAATATTTGAAAAGATTAGTTTCCCATTGGCTCTTGTATGACATTTGGTCATACGACAGTCGCCGTCATACATCATTACTACGACAGCTGCCGCCCTGAAATTCTGCCGCTCTATCCTTGATGCGTACAGAATGTACAGCAATGGCAACAGTCGGCAGTCCTGTCTCAGACCTTTGTTTACATGAATTGGGCCAGTGATTATGGCTCCCAACTGCACACCCACTACATTGTCCTTGTACATCCGCCATATAGTGTAGATTAGCACTTGTGGTGGTCCAAGGTCAGATGGGCATGCGAAGAGATTGCTATGCGGCACATTGTACGTAGCACTTTTCTAGATCCAGAGAGCAGCACAACACTGGCCTCCTCTTTTTTCGGGCTACTTCAGCCCAGTGCGTGACGACGAAAACATTGTCATCCAGCCGGCTGCCCGGTCTGAAGTCATTCTGAAGCTCAGTTTTTTGGTTTCCCCCCAGCCACTCATCCATTCTTTCATCATATCCGTGAACAAGCGATACGTAATGGACTGTTATTGGCCTGTAGTCTGCGATGTTCCTGGAATCCCCACCCCTATTGGGCATAGGAATCACCTTGCTTTCATGCCATTACTTTGCGATGGGCTCGCCTTGAATCAGTAACGTATGAACTATTTCGCGAGTGGGGGGGGGAGGGCTAACACTAATGGTACTCATCATATATATATATATATATATATATATATATATATATATATATATATATATATATATATATATATATATTCAATTATGCAATCTAACAGACAATAATGCTAAAGAAAGTATAGGGGAAGTTATTAGGTGGAATGGTAATGTATATGTCAAGAAAGAAAAGTGGGTGAAAAGATAACTTTTCAGTTCCTGCGCATGACAAGTTGCCTTTTCACCCAACTTTCGTTACATTTACATTACAATTTGGCCTAATAACTTCCTATATACTTTCCTTAGCATCATTGTCTGTTAGATCTCATAATTATTGTGTCAAACATGGAAAAAAGAGCCCTTAAGTATACACTTTTCTCATATATATATATATTGGGGGGGGGGGGGGGGGGGGGTTCTGACACCCCCCTGTAAAGTTGATTGCGCTGCATGGCGCACGTGTCTCGCCCAAAAGCCGCATAGCGGGTTACAACTACAGGGTGGTAGGTGGTGTGTTCGGGAGCGTTGATCACCACTATCATCATCGTCGTGGTATAGCGCCGGCGGCAACAAGCCTTGGTGGCGGCGAGTGAGAAATAAGCTGCTTTCTTCTGCGTGTGGCGGTTGCCGCGAACGGTTGTCTCTAGCGTGGGTCCCCAGTGCGTGGCACCGCGGGTTGCGTGCCGGGAGCCCTCGTGGTAATTCAAGCGTTGGCGACGCCGACTTTGGTGTGTTATTGGGTTTGTCAAGTTTTGGAGTGTATGTTAATATTGTGTAAGGATGTCCTTGCAAGTTGATCACGATTGATGTTATAATCATTCGGCTGACGATATCGTCGTTCTAAATTAGTTAAATAAATGTGTGTTTCGTTTGGTTTGTTCCGACCGCGTCTACTGTGTCCGTTCACTCCAACAGCGTGTCGCTCACCAATTCGAGACCCCACAATATATATATATATATATATATATATATATATATATATATATATATATATATATATATATATATATATATATATATATATATATATATATATATATATATATATATATACAGCACCACTACACCACTCCTCAAAGGGAAGCCTGCCGAACTACGGAACCGCGTCCCCCTATTACGGACCCCGGAACTGCCAACGAACACGTTCGCCGGGAGCCCAACGCCGAAATTCTCCCACAACGACGAAGGCCTGCCGGACATAACTACAACCTGCGCACCTCATCAGTGCCATCCCCGCACCCAAAAGAAGATTGACTTCTGAAATGTAAGTCCAGCTCATCACTTCCCAGTTGCAGTGCCACTTTTCTTAAAGTACGAAAACTTGCTGACAAACGAATTAGACATGAAATGCATAAATCAACATTGCAAGTGTACCTTCGTGCTAGAATAGCCCCCAAGGGTATGACACTCTCCCTCACACCAGCCGCTACAAATCTAGATAAACACGACCGAATAACATGGAAAAACGTCCTCCTTGAGGCATCTCTTAAATTAACAGAAATTGCTCTTAGTCATAGTGACAAGCAGGTAAAGAAACTGGTCGCTATGACCAACACCATTCTCCGCCACAACACTTTATCGAACGAAGAAATCACGCGATTAACAGAATTTGAGCAGAATAAATATCAAGACATCAGGACTACAAAAATTCATAAACTCGAAAGAGACCATGTGCCCAAACCCGCGATCCCTGATACAGTGCCTTATCATTACAACACCACCACCCAGGAAAACACTAATGGTACAAACGAGCACCCATCTAGGAACACACCGTGTGACACTGTGGTTGTAAACTTATCGGACACGAGCTTGTCACCTGACGAAGTAAAACTGCTATCTAAGGGACTAAGCTTCCGCCCGACCACAAAATTTTTCGATGAATTCCACTTACTCCGAGACCTCGACAACTTCGCTCGAAGCTTAAGGTTGCGCGAATATTTCTTAGATAGGCCTTCTAACCACGAAACAATTCACCGTCGTAAATCAAATGATTGGACACCGAACAGTAATCGAGACAAGTGCTTGGACCTTTATATCACCGCAGTACAGAAAGATATAGTACACGAATACCACAGACAGAAAGGAAACCGAGAAAACTTGACCAAATCTGAAAAAATAAGTATGAAAAATTTGGCATCTAGGACAGACATAACAATAAAACCCGCTGACAAAGGAGGAGCAATTGTAGTCCTTAATACAACCAACTACCTACAAGAAGCATACCGCCAACTAGACGACTCAAGATTTTACGAACGCCTCCCAGGTGATCCGACAGACGAATACAAACGTATCGTATCAACAGAACTAAAGAAACTGTTGGACGCAGAAAAGATAACCAACACTGACCACAAACTGATGCAAGCAGCATACCCTCGTCCAGGTCGCTTCTACATCCTCCCAAAAATTCATAAACCCGGTAACCCAGGTCGACCAATCATATCAGGCATCGGTACAATAACTGAACCCATATCAGGGTACGTGGACAAACTAATAAGCCACATTCCATGCACCCTCGCGTCGTACATAAAAGACACCACACATTTTCTTCGAGACATTGCGGGTATCTGTGTGCCGAAAAACTCGTACTTGGTTACTCTTGATGTATCTTCATTATATACAAATATTCCTCACGATGACGGCATAGCTGCATTACAAAACATGTACACAAACCATAGACAATCTAACACCCCAGATTTCTCTGCCATTGCAACATTGACGAGGATGGTCCTCGAATTAAATTCATTCGAGTTTAACCAAGAGTATTTTCGACAAATCAGCGGGACCGCTATGGGCACCAAAATGGCACCTAATTATGCCAACATATTTATGGGAAAGCTAGAATCTGAATTTCTTACACAAAGTTCCTTGAAACCAATGTTATACAGAAGATACATAGACGACATCTTTCTTATTTGGACCCACAGCGAGGACGAACTTCTCAGCTTTATAGACACTTACAATGCTGTACATCCGAACATACACTTCACACACACATACTCGCAAGTTACCGTAAATTTTCTTGATGTTAACATAACGATAGAAGAAGAGAAGCTCTCTACAACCCTATATCGCAAACCAACGGATCGACAACAATACCTTCATTACCAAAGCGATCACCCACGCCACTGTAAAAACAGTATTCCATACAGCCAGGCTCACCGGTTTAAGCGAATCTGCTCTAGAGACGCTGACTTTGACACGAGCTCACAGAGGCTAAAACTTATGCTCGAGCAACAAAAATACCCCCCACATGTAATTAATGACGCTGTTCAAAAAGCGAGAAAACTAAAGCGTGAAGACTTACTTATGAAGCGACCACCACGAGAAGACCCACAACGAACAAACCTCTGCTTGACTTACAGTACAAAGTTCCCCAATGTAAACAAAATCCTTAAACGACATTACAACATTCTGGAACAAAGTGAACTTCTGAAACGCGCATTCCCATCCGCTCCAGGCGTCGTTTACCGACGACCACGTAACCTCAAAGACACCCTTGTCCACTCCCAAATGAACACATCACCCCCCAATAATTCATGCCGCCCTTGCTTAAAGCCACGATGTCTTGTATGTAAGGCGATGCGAGAAACAGACAAAGCAACCAGCACGCAATCCAAGTTTTCGATTAACATACGAGGAAACCTAACATGCGATTCCTCTAATGTGGTGTACCTACTCGAATGCAACGTGTGTGGTATGCAGTACATCGGACAAACAGAAACACCATTTAGGATTCGCTTCAATAATCACAGAGCCCATGCGAAATCAGCCCCAAGTCTACCTCTATCAAAACATCTCAATCTTCCCGACCATGCATTCGACAAACTATCAGTAACGCTCTTAGAGACAGGATTTAAATCAAATCGAGAACGTGAACAACGAGAGTCATACCTTATCCACCGATTTAACACCCTCGATATAGGAATAAATGAGAATCCGGGTACACTTGCAGCAATTAAAGCATTAGAAAACAATAACGGCAACAATGAAAATAGTAACTGAGTTCACGGCACTGCAGCTGCGAAGGGCACTGGACAACCTAAAACAATTCCAAGTGTAACTACTCTTCCTAAGTGCAGCTGTCGTCTGTTTTCTGTTTTATTTTACTACCCAATCAATTGTGCCATGCACGACATGCCCAACAGCAACCATGTGCACAGCCGGGAGGCCCCCACGACACGCGTAATTTAGAAGCGGGCCAGGAATTCGCATTGCACGCGCTTGCACAGCCTACCGCAATACGGGGCATCCCTATTTTTACGACGAAATGTTGACAGGGCGCGGAGTAGTTAAAGGCTTAGAACTTCCTAAAATGCCCGCTGACCAGCCTCTGCCACAATACGCGGCCCCCGTCCTTCTAGGACGAATTGTTTACGGGACCCCGAGTAGTTAAAGGCTTAGGACTTCCTGAAAAGCTCTTTTTTGCCCCACACCGAACCGCCAGTGCCGGGAGGGGCCGTCTGATCGGGAGGAATGCGCTAGTGAACGGAAACATACACAGACCGCTGACATCAGAAAGGTGAAGGGGAGAGGGGGGAGAGAGATGGGGGGGAAGTGGAGGAAAAAGTGGAAGGGGGGCACCCGAGGGGCGTTCACCGTATATTATTTTTCTATTTTTTCTTTTTTTTCTTTCCTTTTTTTTCCTCTTTCCTTGCCCTTTGATTTGAGATTGTATAAAGCTGAGCACCGACAAACTGTATCTTTATTCCTGATGAAGGCCAGACTCTAGGCCGAAACGTCGAAATAAACCACGTTGTGACCGCTCACGGAGGATCTACTAGACTATATATATATATATATATATATATATATATATATATATATATATATATATATATATATATATATATATATATATATATATATATATATATATATATATATATATATATATATATATATATATATATATATATATCAAGCGAGAGACAACTTCTTTGACGTGCTCGCACTTTCATGTGATTTTTAATACACACAACACTTGTTCAATAGCGTAAAAAAAGGACCATCAGTTTTGACCAGCAAACACGGGGACAGCACGTGTATAGACGGTTTCGGTGTTTGTAAACAAACTGGCTCCCCGCAGGGGCGCATGCGCTAGTAGGCGTTTGGTGTGTAGCGACACCATGGACCCAAGCTAACGGGGGAGTTTTGACTCCCTCCCACGCCTAGCCGTGCGTGGCTATGCCGTGTCCGGGGAAAATGGAATCGTGGGGGTTGAGCTGACGCTGGGTGATTGGACCTTTAAGGCCCCCCGGCAGAGGCCCCTTTGGCCCCGGCTTCACGTAGACGGCACCCCTGGGCTGACCCACCCAGGGGAAATCGGCAGTCGCCTCTTCCTGTCTCCTTCTCTCTCTCCATCTTCGTCTTTTCTACTACTTTTGATCTTTTCTGTCCTCTCCTCACTTCTTTTTACTTCCACAATTCTCGGCGGCAAGGGTTAACCTGGTGTAGATATCCAACCTTGGGTAGATATATTAGGTTATAGCGGCCATGTACGGCTGGCGCTTGCGTGTCCTTCGCGTCTCGCAGCGTCCCCTTGTTGGGCTCGGTGGTGGGTGGCTGGCATGGCCGCCGAATAAGCTACCAAATTCATGGGAACTCCTAGCCCTCTCACAACCAATCGCCTCCCCAAGAGGTGGCGCACTGATGCAATTTTTGAATTTCTTCCAAACAAGAAAGATAACTTCCCGAAATACCACATCATCCACTGTGAAAGTACAGAAAAGAAAGCTAGAAGCATTTCACTTTTTCTTGTGTCCAGATGTCTTATAGAAACGCTAGGCGCAGGCTACAAAGCCACAAAGACCGCCAGTGGTGTCCTGCTACTCGAAATAAAAGACCACGCACAGTACCAGAGACTGCATAAACTTACATCATTTGGGGATCAGCCTATGACAATCACACCGCATCGAACCATGAACACCGTGAAGGGTGTTGTATCAAATAAATACCTGATGGACCTCTCTGATGATGAACTTCTAACAGGCTGGAAAGAAGAAAATGTCATTCAGGTGCAGCGTATCAAAATAAGAAGAGAAAATAAAGAAATCCCAACGAAACACATCATACTCACTTTCGCATCTAGCACTCTCCCCACTGTAATAGCAACAGGATATCTCAAACTGCCAGTCAGACCATACATACCCAACCCGCGGCGCTGCTTTAAGTGTCAGAGGTTCGGGCACGGCTCCCAGAGCTGCCGAGGACAGCTTACCTGCGCGAAATGCGGAACCAAAGGTCATACCGCTGACGATGACTGTCAGCTACAAGTCCACTGCGCAAACTGTGAGGGTGACCATCCTGCATATTCCAGGTCATGCGTGGCCCGGAAAAGGGAAAAAGAAATTGTAATTACAAAGTTTAAATTGTACATAAGTTCGTGAAGCGCGGCAGCGCGTTTCCCCGCATTTTGCTGGGAACCCATCGTATGCCGAAGTGGTGCGAGGGGGGTCAGCACCACTTCGGTTTTCGGCAATGGCTTGGACCACGCCCAGCGTGCCGAGGCAAACGCCACAAGCCCTTCTTGAATACAGCCCCACCGAAGGCCCCTGTGAACTTTGGCAGCAGCCAGGGCACCACACAAACTAAAGAGGTCCCGTCGACCTCGAGCCCGGTGGGGTCGAAGGCTCCGTTTGTCACGACGAAGCCTACAACAAAAACAACATTGTCTGTCGTCTCTCCTGAGGCGATGGACACATCAACTGCACCGGCGCAGACTGCGCCAAAGGAGCGGCGGGGTTCCCTCGACCGCTCTAAAAAAGACAAAACGGTAACTACAGGGCCTTCTGAAGGCTCTGTAAGATAGGTCACTTCTCTCTTTAGACACCAGCCACACTCATTTTGTACACACAGCACTTTTCTACTCCCATAATGGAGACACAAATTATACAATGGAACGTCGGAGGACTACTTCGAAACCTCGACGATGTCCAAGAACTTCTACACAAACATTCTCCAAAAGTGCTGTGTGTACAGGAAACACACTTAAAATCCAAGAATACAATTTTTTTGCGTCAATGTGTTGTCTTCCTAAAGGACAGAGATGATGCTGTGGCGTCATCTGGTGGTGTAGCCATTATTGTTAATAGAGGAGTAGCATGTAGTCATCTACCACTACAAACATCCCTAGAGGCAGTGGCTATTCGAGCAGTTCTATTGAATAAGCTCGTCACCATCTGCTCTCTATACATACCGCCGCAACACCGCCTGGAAAACATGATTTCCAGTCTTTAGTAGATGAGTCAGAACCTTATCTGGTTCTAGGGGACCTGAATGCGCACAGCAGTTTATGGGGTGACTGTCGATGGGATGCACGAGGTCGTCTCATCGAACAGTTCCTCTTTTCATCAGGTGCTTGCCTGTTGAATAGGAAAGACTCAACATATTATAACCTTGCAAACAATACTTACTCCTCTATAGACCTCAGTATTGCATCTCCTTCACTTCTACCCCTTCTCCAATGGAAAATTATAAATAATCCATACGGAAGTGACCATTTTCCTGTCATTCTGAGTACACCAACATCGTACTAATGTCATTCACAACTTCCCAAATGGCTGACATACAAAGCCGACTGGGAACAGTTTTATAACACTACTCTTTTAAATTGGACAGACATATGTGGGTTAAGCATAGATGAAGCTGTGAAGTACTTCACAGCTTTCCTTATTGACGCAGCAGCCAAGTGCATCCCGCAAACATCTGGACTGCCTGGCAAGCGACGCATCCCATGGTGAAACACCGACTGTCGTAATGCGCGGAAGGAGCAGAACAAGGCATGGAGGTTGTTTCGGAATTCACCGACAGCCGAAAATCTTGATAGCTTTAAGAAAATAAAATCTCAAGGCAGGAGAACGCGCAAACAGGCCAGAAGAGAAAGCTGGCACAAGTTCTTATCAGGGATCAATTCATATACACAAGAGGCTAAAGTCTAGAACATGGTTCGTAAGGTAGCAGGAAGACAAGTACATACACTCCCACTCGTTAACTTACAGGGTGACAGCCTGGAAGATCAGGCAAACTGCCTCGGTGCCCACTACGAGCAGGTGCCTAGCTCACCACACTATACTCAAGCTTTTCAAAGATATAAAGCAAGGATAGAAAAGCAGAAAATAGAACACACGTGTACAAACTAAGAGGCATACAACCAGCCTTTCAACTTAGGCTTTCAACTTAGCTACAAATAAACTCCTGCAGTAGTTCTGCCCCAGGCCACGATCGTGTCGTGTATGAATTGTTGAAAAACCTGCCGCTCGAAACGCGAAAAACATTACGCTCCCTATACAATGCTATCTGGTTTTCTGGCGTCATCCCCGCTTCCTGGAAAGAGGCTATAATTATTCCCATTTTAAAAGAGCGCAAGGACCCTTTCTCAGTTTCAAGTTATAGGCCCATTGCACTCACAAGCTGCCTTTGTAAACTTTTTGAAAAGATCATAAACCGCCGACTTTTACATCTCCTTGAAACACACAGTCTGCTCGACCGATTCCAGTGTGGATTTTGAGAGGGTAGATCTACCACCGACCATCTGGTGCGTATCGAAGCACAGATTCGAGACGCTTTCGCCCACAAACAATACTTCCTCTCTGTGTTCCTCGATATCAAGAAGGCTTACTACACAACATGGCGTTTTGGCATATTAAGAGACTTGTCTCACCTGGGTGTGCGCGGTAGAATGTTTTCCATAATCGAGAGTTACTTGTCCAGTCGAACATTCCGTGTCTGTGTAGGCAGTGTTCTCTACCAAACATTTGTCCAGGAGACGGGAGTACCGCAAGGTGGCTTGGCAATATGTGAGTGGCAGATTCAGCTGGGTTTAAACAAGGTCTCCAAATGGGCAGATGAAAACGGATTTCGACTTAACCCACAAAAAAGCACGTGTGTCTTGTTCTCTCGAAAGAGAGGCATGCACTCGGAACCTGACATTCGACTGAACGGGCAACGTCTGTCTGTCAAAGCCGAGCATCAATTCTTAGGCTTAATCTTGGACAACAATTTGACCTTCATATCACACATGAAGTATTTAAAAACAAAATGTTCAAAAGCCATGAATGTTATAAAAGTGTTGTCACGTACTACGTGGGGTAGTTATAGGCAGTGTCTCATGAACATGTATAGAAGCCTCATTCGCACCCGCTTAGATTATGGGGCTGTTGTTTATCAGTCTGCGACTCAAAGTGCTCTGAAGATGCTGGATCCCGTGCACCATTTGGGTATCCGCCTTTTTACGGGTGCTTTTCGCACCAGCCCTGTAGAAAGCCTTTACGTTGAGTCAAATGAATGGTCACTTCATCTACAAAAAACTTACATGTCCTTTGTATATTTTCTTAAAGTGAAAGCAGACAAGAAGCACCCCTCATACTCCACCATTAATGATTTGTCGAGCTCCATTCTGTATCAAAACAGGCCTTCGATGAGGCAGCCCTTCTCAGTTCGCCTGAAGGGTTTAGCTGAAGAAACTGGAGTGTCACTTGAACACAGTTTAATGGCTCCTGTAGCATACCCGCCACCGTGGCAGTGGCAGACTATAGACTGCGATGTGTCTTTCCTAGAAGTTACAAAACATGTGCCTATTGCCCATATCCGAACATACTTCCTGGAACTTTAACACAAATACACACGTCCTGAGTTCTTCACAAATGCTTCCAAGTTTAACTCCTCTGTGTCCTACGCTGCTGTCGGCCCATCCTTTTCGGATGCTGGCCCTCTACATCTAGGCACAAGTATCTTCACAGTGGAAGCTTACGCGATACTTGTTGCTGCTAAACACATCAAACAACTACAAATACAAAAAGCAGTAATTTATACGGACTCCCTCAGTGTGGTAACGGCTCTGCACAATCTTAAAAAAACAAAAAACCCTGCCCTCGTCTCACTTTACTCCACTTTATGCACACACTACACACTCAAACAACATGTTGTAGTGTGCTGGATGCCAGGGCACCGTGAGATCCAAGGCAACGTGATGGCGGATCAGCTTGCTGCATCCGTCCACGAAAGCACTGCCCCTACACCCATATCAATCCCAGCCCTTGATCTTAAGCCATTTATCAAACGAAAGCTCAGGGACTACTGGCAGAGCAAGTGGGATAGACACACACAAAACAAACTCCACGTTATTAAGCCACACCTTGGCCATTGGCCACCAGTATCAAAATAACGTCATACAGAGGTAACACTAACGAGGCTCAGGATAGGACGCACATACACGACACACTCACATCTTTTGTGCGGTGGCGATCCACCATTGTGTGACAAATGTGGTGAAGCACTAACAGTTCTTCACATTTTAATCCAGTGCAAACAACTAGACACTCTAAGAAAACAACACTTTTCATTACCCTACCGACAACATATACCTTATACCCTGCAATGTTCGTCGGTAGGGAACCACTGTTCACTCATAAATCGGTCCTAGCTTTTTAAAGAGATGTTCGCTTTTATCATGTCATATACCCAGGCAATGGTTTGCGCGACCTCTTAATAGAGGTTGCTGCTGCAGTGACTACAATTAAAAGCACTTGCCTCGCAGCCCTTGGACACAAGGGCGCTGATGAGGCACTTGTGCTAGTGCAAAATATTTTTACACGTTTTTATTATCAAAACCTTTGTCACCCTTTTTCACTATGCATATCACGCCACTGTCATGATTTTAATACTTATGTTTTTACCCGCATTATCGCGAGGAATTTTAAGGCCCCTATACAGCCACGCAACATATCATTGTCCACATCTCTACTCATTGAAATGGCGCTCTTTGGCCATCAATTGGCCCTTGCGCCATAAAGCGCCACACATCATCAAACAAACTGGCTCGCACCGAACGGCCTACCCCCGCAGACTTCCGCTGCGCCACTCCCGGCAATGCTTTTTCAATGGTTACGGCAGTATTTTCGTGATGTGTTTGAGTTTGCTGCCCTAGTATTCCTAGCGCATTCCTTAGGATATGTTTGGAGCAACGTCTAGAGGCTACATGAAGGGGCTCGACAGAGCTCATGGCAGGTACAGGCGCGGCCACTGCTGCAAGCACGGAGGAAGGAAAGGTCACCTCCAGTAAAAGAGTGAGGGATTGCGGGATGTACCGTCTGCCACCGGGGAGGGGGGGGGGGGGGAGTGGTTATGTTGTAAGAAGGAAGAGAAAAGAAAAGTGAGCCCCGTAATTTTCGCTTCAGGGAGCGACACCTCAACAGTAGCTCACAAGGGATGGGGGTGCGGAGGGATTAAAAGGATAGGAATAAAGGTGTAGAGAGAAAGAAAGAGAGATGAAGTAAGCGTGAGAGTGACGACATATCGAGGAGATAGGAGAGATAGGAAAGGTGGGAACACGGTCACAGGAGTCCGAGGACGGGGCCCGACTTGCGAGAGCTCTTGTCGGCGTCAGGAGATGGCGTAGAGCAAGTCCAGTCGGTCAGAGCTACACTGTCGTCGGAGGTCGGCGTCAGGAGATGACGTAGGGCGAACCGCTTCGCCGCAAGGCTCCGATTATTCGGGATTCGCGCGCGCGGTCGCCCATTTATCTTCGTCCGGATAAACCATGGTCGGTTGTTCAGCCGTTGGGTGCTCCTACTCGAACGTGAAAGGCACACGCAGGTATAACTCCCATGAAACGACGGAAAAAAAAATATGAGGTGGGCCGTGGCTGTGAAGAGGGCCTCATCGACAGGTAGCCTTTGAGTACGGAACGTTGACGCCAGAGTGTGCGAAAACCATTTTATCACAGGTACGTGTGTACTCCATGCTAACAAAAGCTTACGCATGAATTTCCTGCGAATATTATATTGAGAAATAAATTGTCGCTCAGGCGCGCCTAGCAATTATATTACGGGAACGCGTGGGCGAAATCTACCTGTCATACGAGATGAGCGATGGCCATTGTATCCATATACATGACAAAAACACGAATGATTCACTCAAGTGTAAGTTTACACGAAACGCTGGACGAGTCCATTTGCGTTTATCTTGGTCAAACTGTGCGCCAGGACGGCACCCAAAGGAAGAAGTGCGTTAAACAAGCTCAGGATGGATGGATGGATGGATGGATGCTATGAGCGTCCCCTTTATAACGGGGTGGTGACAAGTATGCCACCAGGCTCGACAAAAAAAAAAAAAAACCCTTTTTTCCCTTTATGTTGGCCTAATGCCTCTACTTCGATAAATTCTATCTTAATAGAAGAAAAGGTAAATTTTCAGCTTAAGTTCTCTGCCATTTACGGCACACTGTCCATATTTTATTTTTCCAATATTTATTTTTGTCCTTTCTCTCTAATTTTCTGCCACCAATACTCTAACCGTCTCTTACTTATTTCAATCGCGGGTGTGTTCAGCTTTCCATTGTTGTCCCTAAAACCCAAGGCTTCCTGTAGGCTCGTGCCCAAACGTACACCTGGGTGGATATCTCCACATTCAATCAGAACATGCTCCGCCGTTTCCTTATCTTTCCCGCAGCATGTGCATTGTTCTTCTTCTTTACTGAATCTTGCTTTATAACTACGCGTTCTAAGGCAACCCGATCTCGCTTCAAACAGTAAAGCGCTTCCCCTTGAATTATCGTAAAATGCCTCCCTCCTTATTTCATTTTTGCCCTTTCGGTAGTTACTCAAAGCCGGTTTTTTCTCCATAGCTGCCATCCAGTAAATCCTCTCCGCCTCCCTGACTTTTCCCTTAACGCTCTTTGTTGACATATGGCTTACAATACCAGCCGTATACTTACTAGTGAGTCTTCTAGTTCTTTTTCTCCACTGTGTGTCCACGCTCTTCCTATACAAATAACGGAACACCTTCTCTGCCCATCTACTCTCCTTCATATTTCTTATCCTTTCTTCGAACCTTATTTTGCTCTGCGCTTCCCTCGCCTCAAAACCTGCCCACCCCATATCGCCCTTTACAGCCTCGTTTGTCGTCTTCCCGTGAGCACCCAACGCGAGGCGTCCCACAGTCCTTTGATTTACATCCATTCCCGCTTGCACCTCTGCCCTCATGCACACCACTGAGTTCCCAAAAGTAAGCCCTGGAACCATTACACCCTTCCACAGACCTCGAAGCACCTCATACCTATTGTATCCCCACAACGCTCTGTGCTTCATTATTGCCGCATTCCTCTTTCCTTTTGCTGCCGAGGCTTTTTCCTGTACCTCCATGTATCTATCACTCTCATTTACCCATACTCCAAGGTACTTGTATTCACTTACCCTCGGTATTTCTTGGCCTTGTATGGACACCGTCTGATCACAGGGATCATTGAATACCATCAATCCACACTTCGTTACACTGAATCCTAGTCCAAGAGCTTCACCTTCCCTTCCGCATATATTCGCCAGCTGCTGTATATCATCTCGACTGTCCGCAAATAAGACGATATCGTCCGCATAAAATAAACCTGGAAGCTTCTGCTCAATCATCATGCCGCCCTGTTTGTGTGACAGATTAAAACCAATGTTGCTACCTTCTAGCGCTTTTTCCATACTCACCATGTACAGCATGAATAACAGCGGGGACAAAGGACATCCCTGTCTCAGACCCCTACTAACCTCAACGTTCTCTTTGCTACGCATTCCTTCCCACT